>NC_091320.1:2090228-2170228 GCF_038502225.1 Cherax quadricarinatus
CCTCATGTTTACCATATCTGAGTAATTGAAATTTCTCATCGTTGAACTTCATATTGTTTTCTGCAGCCCACTGAAAGATTTGGTTGATGTCTGCCTGGAGCTTTGCAGTGTCTGCAATGGAAGACACTGTCATGCAGATTCGGGTGTCATCTGCAAAGGAAGACACGGTGCTGTAGCTGACATCCTTGTCTATGTCGGATATAAGGATGAGGAACAAGATGGGAGCGAGTACTGTGCCTTGTGGAACAGAGCTTTTCACCGTAGCTGCCACGGACTTTACTCTGTTGACGACTACTCTCTGTGTTCTGTTAGTGAGGAAATTATAGATCCATCGACCGACTTTTCCTGTTATTCCTTTAGCACGCATTTTGTGCGCTATTACGCCATGGTCACACTTGTCGAAGGCTTTTGCAAAGTCTGTATATATTACATCTGCATTCTTTTTGTCTTCAAGTGCATTTAGGACCTTGTCGTAGTGGTCCAATAGTTGAGACAGACAGGAGCGACCTGTTCTAAACCCATGTTGCCCTGGGTTGTGTAACTGATGGGTTTCTAGATGTGTGGTGATCTTGCTTCTTAGGACCCTTTCAAAGATTTTTATGATATGGGATGTTAGTGCTATTGGTCTGTAGTTCTTTGCTGTTGCTTTACTGCCCCCTTTGTGGAGTGGGGCTATGTCTGTTGTTTTTAGTAACTGTGGGACGACCCCCGTGTCCATGCTCCCTCTCCATAGGATGGAAAAGGCTCGTGATAGGGGCTTCTTGCAGTTCTTGATGAACACAGAGTTCCATGAGTCTGGCCCTGGGGCAGAGTGCATGGGCATGTCATTTATCGCCTGTTCGAAGTCATTTGGCGTCAGGATAACATCGGATAGGCTTGTGTTAATCAAATTTTGTGGCTCTCTCATAAAAAATTCATTTTGATCTTCGACTCTCAGTCTGGTTAGCGGCTTGCTAAAAACTGAGTCATATTGGGACTTGAGTAGCTCACTCATTTCCTTGCTGTCATCTGTGTAGGACCCATCTTGTTTAAGTAGGGGCCCAATACTGGACGTTGTTCTCGATTTTGATTTGGCATAGGAGAAGAAATACTTTGGGTTTCTTTCGATTTCATTTATGGCTTTTAGTTCTTCCCGCGATTCCTGACTCCTAAAGGATTCTGTTAGCTTAAGTTCGATGCTTGCTATTTCTCTGACCAGTGTCTCCCTACGCATTTCAGATATATTGACCTCTTTTAGCCGCTCTGTTATTCTTTTCCGTCGCCTGTAAAGGGAGCGCCTGTCTCTTTATGTTTTACATCTACTCCTCCTTTTTCTTAGAGGAATAAGCCTTGTGCATACATCGAGTGCCACCGAGTTAATCTGTTCTAGGCATAAGTTGGGGTCTGTGTTGCTTAGTATATCTTCCCAGCTTATATCGGTTAGGACTTGGTTTACTTGGTCCCACTTTATGTTTTTGTTATTGAAGTTGAATTTGGTGAATGCTCCCTCGTGACTAATCTCATTATGTCGGTCTGGGGCTCCGCGCATACATGACTGAACCTCAATTATGTTGTGATCTGAGTATATTGTTTTTGATATGGTGATATTTCTTATCAGATCATCATTGTTAGTGAAGATGAGGTCTAGTGTATTCTCCAGTCTAGTAGGCTCTATTATTTGCTGGTTTAAATTGAATTTTGTGCAGAGATTTAAAAGCTCGCGTGAGTGTGAGTTTTCATCAGAGCTGCCTCCTGGTGTTATTACTGCAACAATATTATTTGCTATATTCCTCCATTTTAGGTGCCTTAAGTTGAAATCCCCCAGGAGCAAGATGTTGGGTGCAGGAGCTGGAAGGTTTTCCAGACAGTGGTCAATTTTTAACAGCTGTTCCTGGAATTGCTGGGATGTTGCATCCGGAGGCTTGTAGACTATCACAATGACTAGGTTTTGGTTCTCGACCTTTACTGCTAAAACTTCCACTACATCATTTGAGGCATTTAGCAGTTCTGTGTAAACAAGTGACTCTGCAATGTACAGGCCAACACCCCCCCCCCTTTTGCCTGTTCACTCTGTCACATCTGTATAGGTTGTAACCTGGGATCCATATTTCGTTGTCCAAGTGATCCTTTATGTGGGTCTCAGTGAAAGCCGCGAACATTGCCTTTGCCTCTGCAAGCAGTCCACGGATGAAAGGTATTTTGTTGTTTGTTGCTGGCTTTAGACCCTGTATATTTTCAAAGAAGAATGTTATCGGACTGGTGGTATTGTTGGTACTGGGGGGGGATTTTTTTTCCGGCATTAGTATCTGTATCTGTTGGTTTGGAGTGGAGGCCATCGACTGTGGTTTACAGATGTAAAATAACTTTGGATTCCTAATGTTGTCGTTAACCTAATTTGTGGATGATTGTTGGTAAGGTTGGCAATAATGAACTTAGTATGTGAAATATGTATCCTTGACTGGTGGTGTACAGTTTACATGTAACCTTAGTTGTGTGGTCGTTACAGCTTAGTTGTGTGGTCGTTACAGCTTAGTTGTGTGGTCGTTACAGCTTAGTTGTGTGGTCGTTACACCTTAGTTGTGTGGTCGTTACAGCTTAGTTGTGTGGTCGTTACAGTTTAGCTGTGTGGTCGTTACAGTTTAGTTGTGTGGTCGTTACAGCTTAGTTGTGGGGTCGTTACAGCTCACTTGTGTGGTCGTTATACCTTAGTTGTGTGGTCGTTACACCTTAGTTGTGTGGTCGTTACAGCTCACTTGTGTGGTCGTTATACCTTAGTTGTGTGGTCGTTACACCTTAGTTGTGTGGTCGTTACAGCTGAGTTGGGTGGTCGTTACAGCTGAGTTGTGTGGTTGTTACAGCTGAGTTGTGTGGTCGTTACACCTTAGTTGTGTGGTCGTTACACCTTAGTTGTGTGGTCGTTACAGCTGAGTTGTGTGGTCGTTACAGCTCAGTTTTGTGGTCGTTAGAGCTTAATTGTGTGGTCGTTACATCTTTGTGTGGTCGTTACACCTTAGTTGTGTGGTCGTTACACCTTTGTTGTGTGGTCGTTACAGTTGAGTTGTGTGGTCGTTACAGCTGAGTTGTGTGGTCGTTACAGCTGAGTTGTGTGGTCGTTACACCTTAGTTGTGTGGTCGTTACAGCTGAGTTGTGTGGTCGTTACACCTTAGTTGTGTGGTCGTTACACCTTAGTTGTGTAGTCGTTACACCTTAGTTGTGTAATCGTTACACCTTAGTTGTGTAGTCGTTACACCTTAGTTGTGTGGTCGTTACAGCTTAGTTGTGTGGTCGTTACAGCTGAATTGTGTGGTCGTTACACCTTAGTTGTGTGGTCGTTACACCTTAGTTGTGTAGTCGTTACACCTTAGTTGTGTGGTCGTTACACCTTAGTTGTGTGGTCATTACACCTTAGTTGTGTAGTCGTTACACCTTAGTTGTGTGGTCGTTACAGCTTAGTTGTGTGGTCGTTACAGCTTAGTTGTGTGGTCGTTACACCTTAGTTGTGTGGTCGTTACAGCTGAATTGTGTGGTCGTTACACCTTAGTTGTGTGGTTGCTACACCTTAGTTGTGTGGTCGTTACACCTTAGTTGTATGGTCGCTACACCTTAGTTGTGTGGTCGTTACAGCTGAATTGTGTGGTCGTTACACCTTAGTTGTGTGGTCGCTACACCTTAGTTGTGTAGTCGTTACACCTTAGTTGTGTGGTCGTTACAGCTTAGTTGTGTGGTCGTTACAGCTTAGTTGTGTAGTCGTTACACATTAGTTGTGTGGTCGTTACAGCTTAGTTGTGTGGTCGTTACAGCTAAGTTGTGTGGTCGCTACACCTTAGTTGTGTGGTCGTTACAGCTAAGTTGTGTGGTCGCTACACCTTAGCATATACCTGATAAAGCGACCATTCTATCATTGTGTTGTGAGGGTAAAGTTTCCTGGTATCGTTTATTTCCCAGTTTGTAACTATGGAATCTCGTTGTTCCTGTTAATGGTATACCTGGAGTATACCTGGAGAGTGTTCCGGGGGTCAACGCCCCCGCCGCCGCCAGGTCCATGATAAGATGTATTTTGTCTTATAGTTATGTGAGCGAGTGAACGTGACTCTTAAGATTCCTGTTATCTTTATATTAAGCAACGAGGTGACTGTTATCTTATTAACTAACGAGGTGACTGTTATCTTATTAACTAACGAGGTGACTGTTATCTTATTAACTAACGAGGTGACTGTTATCTTATTAACTAACGAGGTGACTGTTATCTTATTAACTAACGAGGTGGCTGATCAGCACAGCTGATCGTTCATAATTAGTGGTAGGTACGAATTTTCTCTCTTCTGTTGACGTGCCAGTTTACCATTTTTATTGACGAAATTTAGATATTAGTTTCCATGCATTAGATAATTATATAACTCTGTGAGCTGTTTCCTGTATGTGAGTTGAGGTAGATGGTGCTGAGCTTATTGGATACGGGGATACCTTCCTCAGGTCACTGATGTACAGGAGGCCAGGTTGATGGAACACAGGGATACCCTTCTCACATCACTGATGTACAGGAGGCCAGGTTGATGGAACACAGGGATACCCTTCTCACATCGCTGATGTACAGGAGGCCAGGTTGATGGAACACAGGGATACCCTTCTCACATCACTGATGTACAGGAGACCAGGTTGATGGAACACAGGGATACCCTTCTCACATCACTGATGTACAGGAGGCCAGGTTGATGGGACACAAGGATACCCTTCTCACATCACTGATGTACAGGAGGCCAGGTTGATGGAACACAGGGATACCCTTCTCACATCACTGATGTACAGGAGGCAAGGTTGATGGAACACAGGGATACCCTTCTCACATCGCTGATGTACAGGAGGCCAGGTTGATGGAACACAGGGTTATCCTTCTCACATCACTGATGTACAGGAGGCCAGGTTGATGGGACACAGGGATACCCTTCTCACATCACTGATGTACAGGAGGCCAGGTTGATGGAATACAGGGATACCCTTCTCACATCACTGATGTACAGGAGACAAGGTTGATGGAACACAGGGATACCCTTCTAATATCACTGATGTACAGGAGGCCAGGTTGATGGAATACAGGGATACCCTTCTCACATCACTGATGTACAGGAGGCCAGGTTGATGGAACACAGGGATACCCTTCTCACATCACTGATGTACAGGAGGCCAGGTTGATGGAACACAGGGATACCCTTCTCACATCACTGATGTACAGGAGGCCAGGTTGATGGAACACAGGGATACCCTTCTCACATCGCTGATGTACAGGAGGCCAGGTTGATGGAACACAGGGATACCCTTCTCACATCACTGATGTACAGGAGGCCAGGTTGATGGAACACAGGGATACCCTTCTCACATCGCTGATGTACAGGAGGCCAGGTTGATGGAACACAGGGATACCCTTCTCACATCACTGATGTACAGCAGGCCAGGTTGATGGAACACAGGGATACCCTTCTCACATCACTGATGTACAGGAGGCCAGGTTGATGGAACACAGGGATACCCTTCTCACATCACTGATGTACAGGAGGCCAGGTTGATGGAATACAGGGATACCCTTCTCACATCGCTGATGTACAGGAGGCCAGGTTGATGGAACACAGGGATACCCTTCTCACATCACTGATGTACAGGAGGACAGGTTGATGGGACACAGGGATACCCTTCTCACATCACTGATGTACAGGAGGCCAGGTTAATGGAACACAGGGATACCCGTCTCACATCACTGATGTACAGGAGACCAGGTTGATGGAACACAGGGATACCCTTCTCACATCACTGATGTACAGGAGGACAGGTTGATGGGACACAGGGATACCCTTCTCACATCACTGATGTACAGGAGGCCAGGTTAATGGAACACAGGGATACCCGTCTCACATCACTGATGTACAGGAGACCAGGTTGATGGAACACAGGGATACCCTTCTCACATCACTGATGTACAGGAGACCAGGTTGATGGAACACAGGGATACCCTTCTCACATCACTGATGTACAGGAGGACAGGTTGATGGAACACTGGGATACCCTTCTCACATCATTGATGTACAGGAGGCCAGGTTGATGGAACACAGGGATACCCTTCTCACATCACTGATGTACAGAAGGCCAGGTTGATGGAACACAGGGATACCCTTCTCACATCACTGATGTACAGGAGGCCAGGTTGATGGGGCACAGGGATACCCTTCTCACATCACTGATGTACAGGAGGCCAGGTTGATAGAACACAGGGATACCCTTCTCACATCACTGATGTACAAGAGGCCAGGTTGATGGAACACAGGGATACCCTTCTCACATCACTGATGTACAGGAGGCCAGGTTGATGGAACACAGGGATACCCTTCTCACATCACTGATGTACAGGAGGCCAGGTTGATGGAACACAGGGATACCCTTCTCACATCACTGATGTACAAGAGGCCAGGTTGATGGAACACAGGGATACCCTTCTCACATCACTGATGTACAGGAGGCCAGGTTGATGGAACACAGGGATACCCTTCTCACATCACTGATGTACAGGAGGCCAGGTTGAGGGAACACAGGGATACCTTTCTCACATCACTGATGTACAGGAGACCACGTTGACGGAACACAGGGATACCCTTCTCACATCACTGATGTACAAGAGGCCAGGTTGATGGAACACAGGGATACCCTTCTCAAATCACTGATGTACAGGAGGCCAGGTTGACGGAACGCAGGGATACCCTTCTCACATCACTGATGTACAGGAGGCCAGGTTGATGGGACACAGGGATACCCTTCTCACATCACTGATGTACAGGAGGCCAGGTTGATGGAACACAGGGATACCGTCCTCAGATGAACTATCTTCTAGGTGTCGAGGCCACACTGCCGCCTGAAGCCTAAGCTTCAGGGGCGCTAACCCCGGAGGGGCCCCAGAAGCCACTTTAGTCCACATTGTTTGAAAAATTTTGGTTTACTGTATGAGAAGGTTTTAAAAAATAATATGAATATGTTGTAAGTCAGTGCAAAATAATAGTTAAAAATTAAAAGGCTATTGAAGTATCATATAGGCCTAGCTGTGGTAGGCCTAACTGTGGTAGGCCTAGCTGTTGAAGTCCTAGCTGTTGTAGGCCTAGCTGTTGTAGGCATAGCTGTTGTAGTCCTGGCTGTTGTAGGTCTAGTTGTTGTAGGTCTAGCTGTTGTAGTCCTAGCTGTGGTAGGCCTAGCTGTTGTAGTCCTAGCTGTGGTAGGCCTAGCTGTTGTAGTCCTAGCTGTGGTAGGTCTAGCTGTTGTAGGTCTAGCTGTTGTAGGTCTAGCTGTTTTAGGTCTAGCTGTTGTAGTCCTAGCTGTTGTAGGCATAGCTGTTGAAGTCCTAGCTGTTGTAGGTCTAGCTGTTGTAGGTCTAGCTGTTGTAGTCCTAGCTGTTGTAGGCCTAGCTGTTGTAGGTCTAGCTGTTGTAGTCCTAGCTCTTGTAGTCCTAGCTGTTGTAGGTCTAGCTGTTGTAGGTCTAGCTGTTGTAGGTTTAGCTGTTGTAGGTCTAGTTATTGTAGACCTAGCTGTTGTAGGTCTAACTTTTGTAGGTTTAGCTGTTGTAGTCGTAGCTGTTGTAGGTCTAGCTGTTGTAGTCTTAGCTGTTGTAGTCCTAGCGTGGTAGGCCTAGCTGTTGTAGTCCTAACTGTCGTAGGCCTAGCTGTTGTAGGTCTAGCTGTTGTAGGTCTAGTTTTTGTAGGTCTAGCTGTTGTAGGTCTAGCTAGCTCTTGTAGGTCTAGCTGTTGTAGGTCTAGCTGTTTTAGGTCTAGCTGTTGTAGGTATAGCTGTTGTAGGTCTAGCTGTTGTAGGTCTAGCTGTTGTAGTTCTAGCTGTTGTAGGTCTAGCTGTTGTACGTCTAGCTGTTGTACGTCTAGCTGTTGTAGGTATAGCTGTTTTAGGTCTAGCTGTTGTAGTCCTAGATGTTGTAGGTCTAGCTGTTGTAGGCCTAGCTGTTGTAGGTCTAGCTGTTGTAGGTCTAGCTGTTGTACTCCTAGCTGTTGAAGGTCTAGCTGTTATAGGTCTAGCTGTTGTAGGCCTAGCTGTTGTAGGTCTAGCTGTTGTAGTGCTAGCTGTTGTAGGTCTAGGTGTTGTAGTCCTAGATGTTGTAGGACTAGCTGTTGTAGGTCTAGCTGTTGTAGGCCTAGCTGTTGTAGGTCTAGCTGTTGTAGTCCTGGCTGTTGTAGGTCTAGCTGTTGTAGGCCTAGCTGTAGTAGGCCTAGCTGTTGTAGGTCTAGCTGTTGTAGACATAAGGGGTTGTAAGTCTAGCTGTTGCAGTTCTAGCTGTTATAGGCCTAGCTGTTGTAGTCCTAGCTGTTGTAGGTCTAGCTGTTGTAGTCCTAGATGTTGTAGGCCTAGCTGTTGTATGCCTAGCTGTTGTAGTCCTAGCTGTTGTATGTCTAGCTGTTGTAGGTCTAGCTGTTGTAGGTCTAGCTGTTGTAGGCCTAGCTGTTGTAGGCCTAGCTGTTGTTGGTCTAGCTTTTGTACGTCTAGCTGTTGTAGGTCTAGCTGTTGTAGGTCTAGCTGTTGTAGGTCTAGCTGTTGTAGGCCTAGCTGTTGTAGGCCTAGCTGTTGTTGGTCTAGCTTTTGTAGGTCTAGCTGTTGTAGGTCTAGCTGTTATAGGTCTAGCTGTTGTAGGTCTAGCTGTTGTAGGTCTAGCTGTTGTAGGCCTAGCTGTTGTAGGTCTAGCTGTTGTAGGTCTAGCTGTCGTAGGTCTAGCTGTTGTAGGTCTAGCTGTTGTAGGTCTAGCTGTTGTAGGCCTAGCTGTTGTTGGTTTAGCTTTTGTAGGTCTAGCTGTTGTAGGTCTAGCTGTTGTAGGTCTAGCTGTTGTAGGCCTAGCTGTTGTTGGTCTAGCTTTTGTAGGTCTAGCTGTTGTAGTCCTAGCTGTTGTAGGTCTAGCTGTTGTAGGTCTAGCTGTTGTAGGTCTAGCTGTTGTAGGCCTAGCTGTTTTAGGCGTAGCTGTTGTAGTCTTAGCTGCTGTAGGTCTAGCTGTTGTAGGCCTAGCTGTTGTAGGCGTAGCTGTTGTAGGTCTGGCTGTTGAAGGCCTAGCTGTTGTAGTCCTAGCTGTTGTAGTCCTAGCTGTTGTAGTCCTAGATGCTGTATGCCTAGCTGTTGTAGTCCTAGCTGTTGTAGGTCTAGCTGTTGTAGGTCTAGCTGTTGTAGGTCCAGTTGTTGTAGGCCTAGCTTTTGTAGGCCTAGCTGTTGTAGTCCTAGATGTTGTAGGTCTACCTGTTGTAGGTCTAGCTGTTGTAGGTCTAGCTGTTGTAGGTCTAGCTGTTGTAGGTCTGACTGTTGTAGGTCTAGCTGTTGTAGGCCTAGCTGTTGTAGGTGTAGGTGTTGTAGGCCTAGCTGTTGTAGACCTACCTGTTGTAGGCCTACCTATTGTAGTTCTAGTTGTTGTAGGTCTAGCTGTTGTAGGTCTAACTGTTGTAGGCCTAGTTGTTGTAGGTCTAGCTGTTATACTTCTAGCTGTTGTAGGAATAGTTGTTGTAGGTCTAGCTGTTGTAGGTCTAGCTGTTGTATGCCTAGCTGTTGTAGACCTAGCTGTTGTAGGTCTAGCTGTTGTAGGAATAGCTGTTGTAGGTCTAGCTGTTGTACTTCTAGCTGTTGTAGGCCTAGTTGTTGTAGGTCTAGCTGTTGTAAGTCTAGCTGTTGTAGGCCTAGCTGTTGTAGGCCTAGCTGTTGTAGGTCTAGCTGTTGTACTTCTAGCTCTTGTAGGCCTAGCTGTTGTAGGTCTAGCTCTTGTAGGTCTAGCTGTTGTAGGCCTAGCTGTTGTAGGTCTAGCTGTTGTAGGTCTAGCTGTCGTAGGTCTAGCTGTTGTAGGTCTAGCTGTTGTAGGTCTAGCTGTTGTAGGCCTAGCTGTTGTTGGTCTAGCTTTTGTAGGTCTAGCTGTTGTAGGTCTAGCTGTTGTAGGTCTAGCTGTTGTAGGCCTAGCTGTTGTTGGTCTAGCTTTTGTAGGTCTAGCTGTTGTAGTCCTAGCTGTTGTAGGTCTAGCTGTTGTAGGTCTAGCTGTTGTAGGTCTAGCTGTTGTAGGCCTAGCTGTTTTAGGCGTAGCTGTTGTAGTCTTAGCTGCTGTAGGTCTAGCTGTTGTAGGCCTAGCTGTTGTAGGCCTAGCTGTTGTAGGTCTGGCTGTTGAAGGCCTAGCTGTTGTAGGTCTAGCTGTTGTAGGTCTAGCTGTTGTAGGTCCAGTTGTTGTAGGCCTAGCTTTTGTAGGCCTAGCTGTTGTAGTCCTAGATGTTGTAGGTCTACCTGTTGTAGGTCTAGCTGTTGTAGGTCTAGCTGTTGTAGGTCTAGCTGTTGTAGGTCTGACTGTTGTAGGTCTAGCTGTTGTAGGCCTAGCTGTTGTAGGTGTAAGTGTTGTAGGCCTAGCTGTTGTAGACCTACCTGTTGTAGGCCTACCTATTGTAGTTCTAGTTGTTGTAGGTCTAGCTGTTGTAGGTCTAGCTGTTGTAGGTCTAACTGTTGGTCTAACTGTTGTAGGCCTAGTTGTTGTAGGTCTAGCTGTTATACTTCTAGCTGTTGTAGGAATAGTTGTTGTAGGTCTAGCTGTTGTAGGTCTAGCTGTTGTATGTCTAGCTGTTGTAGACCTAGCTGTTGTAGGTCTAGCTGTTGTAGGAATAGCTGTTGTAGGTCTAGCTGTTGTACTTCTAGCTGTTGTAGGCCTAGTTGTTGTAGGTCTAGCTGTTGTAAGTCTAGCTGTTGTAGGCCTAGCTGTTGTAGGCCTAGCTGTTGTAGGTCTAGCTGTTGTAGGTCTAGCTGTTGTAGGTCTAACTGTTGCAGGCCTAGCTGTTGTAGGTCTAGCTGTTGTAGGTCTAGCTGTTGTAGGCCTAGCTGTTGTAGGTCTAGCTGTTGTACTTCTAGCTCTTGTAGGCCTAGCTGTTGTAGGTCTAGCTATTGTAGGTCTAGCTGTTGTAGGCCTAGCTGTTGTATGTCTAGCTGTTGAACTTCTAGCTGTTGTAGGCGTAGTTGTTGTAGATCTAGCTGTTGTAGGTCTAGCTGTTGTAGGAATAGCTGTTGTAGGTCTAGCTGTTGTAGGTCTAGCTGTTGTAGGTCTAGCTGTTGTAGGCCTAGCTGTTGTAGGTCTAGCTATTGTAGTCGTAGCTGTTGTAGGTTAAGTTGTTGTAGGTCTAGCTATTGTAGGCCTAGCTGCTGTAGGCCTAGCTGTTGTAGGTCTAGCTATTGTAGGCCTAGCTGCTGTAGGCCTAAGTGTTGTAGACCTATCTGTTGTAGTCGTAGCTGTTGTAGGTTTAGCTGTTGTAGGTGTAGCTATTGTAGGTCTAGCTGTTGTAGGTCTAGCTGTTGTAGGCCCAGCTGTTGTAGGTCTAGCTGCTGTAGGTCTAACTATTGTAGGCCTAGCTGCTGTAAGCCTAAGTGTTGTAGACCTAGCTGTTGTAGGCCTAGCTGTTGCTGGTTGTGAAGGTGACCCATAACAGTTCAAGCCGAGTGTCTCGTAGCTCAGTTGGTAGTACAGCTCGCACACTGAGGTCCGGGGGTCGATCCCCGGTATGGGTGGAAACATTAGGACGTGTTTCCTTAGGACACCTGCTGTCCATGTTCACCCATCAGTAAAAACAAGTACCTGGGTGTTAGTCACCTGGTGTGGGTCGCATCCTGGGGGACATAATTAACCTAATTTCCTCGAAATGCTGTGCATAACAAGGGGCCCAGAAAATGTAGCTCCGCCACTACTGCCGCTTCTTATTCCAGTTTATATCTTATTTATGTTACTGTAGCCTTATTACATCTTATTTATGTTACTGTAGCCTTATTACATCTTATTTATGTTACTGTAGCCTTATTACATCTTATTTATGTTACTGTAGCCTTATTACCATTTCTTTATCTATAACCCAAAAAGTGTCATAAACCTGGTCGGCTTCGTATAAGACTCCCGTATTTTCACTCAATATAACCTCTCGGCGCCGTTTTGGTGATGCCTTTTGCTATTTAATCAAAGTCTCTATATTAATATATAATGAGGTAATTTAATCTGATTTACATCAATGTGATATATATATAATAATGGTATTTTTATTTTTTTTCCAGGATGGAGACTATGAAGAAGGTGAGTAGAAGTGTGTGGTAGTTAATATTATGTTATAATGTTTGTAAAACAGTACAGACAAGGTTGTACAATGTGGTTATGGATATTTACTTCACATACACTGATAATAATAATACTTATAATAATAATAATAATAATAATAATAATAATAATAATAATAATAATAATAAAATAATAATACTACTACTGCTATTATTAGTACTACTACTACTACTACTACTACTACTACTACTACTACTACTACTAATAATAATAATAATAATAATAATAATAATAATAATAATAATAATAATAATAATAATAATACGTTACTAAGAGGTTTAATCTTCGTTATTATAGTGTTGAAACAGTTTAACAATAGAGATACAATGAAGAATTAGAGACTTGTGTAACACTTGTGCAACACTTGTGTAACACTTGTGTAACACTTGTGTAACACTTGTGCAACACTTGTGTAACACTTGTGTAACACTTGTGTAACACTTGTGCAACACTTGTGTAACACTTGTGTAACACTTGTGTAACACTTGTGTAACACTTGTGCAACACTTGTGTAACACTTGTGCAACACTTGTGTAACACTTGTGTAACACTTGTGTAACACTTGTGTAACACTTGTGTAACACTTGTGCAACACTTGTGTAACACTTGTGCAACACTTGTGTAACACTTGTGTAACACTTGTGCAACACTTGTGTAACACTTGTGTAACACTTGTGTAACACTTGTGCAACACTTGTGTAACACTTGTGTAACACTTGTGCAACACTTGTGTAACACTTGTGTAACACTTGTGTAACACTTGTGCAACACTTGTGTAACACTTGTGCAACACTTGTGTAACACTTGTGTAACACTTGTGCAACACTTGTGTAACACTTGTGTAACACTTGTGTAACACTTGTGTAACACTTGTGCAACACTTGTGTAACACTTGTGTAACACTTGTGTAACACTTGTGTAACACTTGTGCAACACTTGTGTAACACTTGTGTAACACTTGTGTAACACTTGTGTAACACTTGTGTAACACTTGTGCAACACTTGTGTAACACTTGTGTAACACTTGTGTAACACTTGTGTAACACTTGTGTAACACTTGTGCAACACTTGTGTAACACTTGTGTAACACTTGTGTAACACTTGTGTAACACTTGTGTAACACTTGTACAACACTTGTGTAACACTTGTGTAACACTTGTGCAACACTTGTGTAACACTTGTGTAACACTTGTGTAACACTTGTGTAACACTTGTGTAACACTTGTGCAACACTTGTGCAACACTTGTGTAACACTTGTGTAACACTTGTGTAACACTTGTGCAACACTTGTGCAACACTTGTACAACACTTGTGTAACACTTGTGTAACACTTGTGTAACACTTGTGTAACACTTGTGTAACACTTGTGTAACACTTGTACAACACTTGTGTAACACTTGTGTAACACTTGTGCAACACTTGTGTAACACTTGTGTAACACTTGTGTAACACTTGTGTAACACTTGTGTAACACTTGTGCAACACTTGTGCAACACTTGTGTAACACTTGTGTAACACTTGTGTAACACTTGTGCAACACTTGTGCAACACTTGTACAACACTTGTGTAACACTTGTGTAACACTTGTGCAACACTTGTGTAACACTTGTGTAACACTTGTGTAACACTTGTGTAACACTTGTGTAACACTTGTGTAACACTTGTGTAACACTTGTGTAACACTTGTGCAACACTTGTGCAACACTTGTACAACACTTGTGTAACACTTGTGTAACACTTGTGTAACACTTGTGTAACACTTGTGTAACACTTGTGTAACACTTGTACAACACTTGTGTAACACTTGTGTAACACTTGTGAAACACTTGTGTAACACTTGTGTAACACTTGTGTAACACTTGTGTAACACTTGTGCAACACTTGTGCAACACTTGTGTAACACTTGTGTAACACTTGTGTAACACTTGTGCAACACTTGTGCAACACTTGTACAACACTTGTGTAACACTTGTGTAACACTTGTGCAACACTTGTGTAACACTTGTGTAACACTTGTGTAACACTTGTGTAACACTTGTGTAACACTTGTGCAACACTTGTGCAACACTTGTGCAACACTTGTGTAACACTTGTGTAACACTTGTGCAACACTTGTGTAACACTTGTGTAACACTTGTGCAACACTTGTGCAACACTTGTGCAACACTTGTGCAACACTTGTGCAACACTTGTGTAACACTTGTGTAACACTTGTGCAACACTTGTGTAACACTTGTGTAACACTTGTGCAACACTTGTGCAACACTTGTGTAACACTTGTGTAACACTTGTGCAACACTTGTGTAACACTTGTGTAACACTTGTGTAACACTTGTGTAACACTTGTGTAACACTTGTGCAACACTTGTGTAACACTTGTGTAACACTTGTGCAACACTTGTGTAACACTTGTGTAACACTTGTGTAACACTTGTGCAACACTTGTGTAACACTTGTGTAACACTTGTGCAACACTTGTGTAACACTTGTGTAACACTTGTGTAACACTTGTGTAACACTTGTGCAACACTTGTGTAACACTTGTGTAACACTTGTGCAACACTTGTGTAACACTTGTGTAACACTTGTGTAACACTTGTGCAACACTTGTGTAACACTTGTGTAACACTTGTGCAACACTTGTGTAACACTTGTGTAACACTTGTGTAACACTTGTGTAACACTTGTGTAACACTTGTGTAACACTTGTGCAACACTTGTGTAACACTTGTGTAACACTTGTGCAACACTTGTGTAACACTTGTGTAACACTTGTGCAACACTTGTGTAACACTTGTGTAACACTTGTGTAACACTTGTGCAACACTTGTGTAACACTTGTGTAACACTTGTGCAACACTTGTGTAACACATGTGTAACACTTGTGCAACACTTGTGTAACACTTGTGTAACACTTGGGGATCTTTACTGAGGAAACGTTACGCCTGTCAGTGACTTCTTCAGTCCGATACAATGATGAACGGTTAACACAGGGACTCCAGGCTGAGGGACTGATTACCTCAAAGTCCTCCTCGTCTTTTTCCACTATTCTTCTTGGTATTGGACCTATGAAGCCGCTGGCTGATGAAATGTTTCCGCAGTACAGATTCCCAGATGCTGCACTAGTGTGTCATTGTGCATCTTGTCGGTTTTCTTAACCATTTATCATTATTTGTTGTAGCTTTCTTGGACCTGAGTCTGTCATCGACAGTGGACTCTATCACTGCCAACTGGCAGGATGTATCGGAGGCGACCAATTACACCATCAGCTGGACTTCACAAGACATCGAAGGCGACGATAGCGTCGACGGCAGCAGAATTACTTACCAGATCACTGATCTTGACCAGTGTACCGTGTACACTGTCACCGTCGAGGCGCTCAACGAGACCGACAAAGTCCTGAGTTCTGCAACGTCTGCTAAAGCCACGAAAGCACCAAGTAACTTTTAATCTTACCATTACTATTTACTAAGATAACGTGGAGCTGTGGATCTAGTAGTATAACTTGCAATGATTAATATTATTATAATTCTCTGCAGCACTCAGATAGGTTACTTGTACATAATGATAGAGAGCTTTGCTCACAATCAAAGAAACCCGGGTTCGATTCCCGGCTGAGCGACACGAAAGGGAAAGTCTCCTTACACTTAATGCCCCTATCCACCTAGAAGTAAATAGGTGTTAGTCGACTATCGTAGGTGGGACATGAAGATTGTAGTACACCTTAGACTCAACTTAACTTTGAAATTAGATGAAGTAGAAAGAAAATATATGAGGACTTGAGAACACTTACGAACACCTGCCTGGGTGCAGCACATACATGGTCACATGTTGTTGTTGTTGTTGTTGTTGACCAGAAAAGAATGGTCTTTCTGGTGCTGAGTCAGTAAAGACATGTTGCCTCTCAGTAAAGACATGTTGCCTCTCAGTAAAGACATGTTGCCTCTCAGTAAAGACATGTTGGCTCTCAGTAAAGACATGTTGCCTCTCAGTAAAGACATGTTGCCTCTCAGTAAAGACATGTTGCCTCTCAGTAAAGACATGTTGCCTCTCAGTAAAGACATGTTGCCTCTCAGTAAAGACATGTTGCCTCTCAGTAAAGACATGTTGCCTCTCAGTAAAGACATGTTGCCTCTCAGTAAAGACATGCTGCCTCTCAGTAAAGACATGTTGCCTCTCAGTAAAGACATGCTGCCTCTCAGTAAAGACATGTTGCCTCTCAGTAAAGACATGCTGCCTCTCAGTAAAGACATGTTGCCTCTCAGTAAAGACATGCTGCCTCTCAGTAAAGACATGTTGCCTCTCAGTAAAGACATGCTGCCTCTCAGTAAAGACATGTTGCCTCTCAGTAAAGACATGTTGCCTCTCAGTAAAGACATGTTGCCTCTCAGTAAAGACATGTTGCCTCTCAGTAAAGACATGTTGCCTCTCAGTAAAGACATGTTGCCTCTCAGTAAAGACATGCTTCCTCTCAGTAAAGACATGTTGCCTCTCAGTAAAGACATGCTGCCTCTCAGTAAAGACATGTTGCCTCTCAGTAAAGACATGTTGCCTCTCAGTAAAGACATGCTGCCTCTCAGTAAAGACATGTTGCCTCTCAGTAAAGACATGTTGCCTCTCAGTAAAGACATGTTGCCTCTCAGTAAAGACATGTTGCTTCTCAGTAAAGACATGTTGCCTCTCAGTAAAGACATGTTGCCTCTCAGTAAAGACATGCTGCCTCTCAGTAAAGACATGTTGCCTCTCAGTAAAGACATGCTGCCTCTCAGTAAAGACATGTTGCCTCTCAGTAAAGACATGTTGCCTCTCAGTAAAGACATGTTGCCTCTCAGTAAAGACATGTTGCCTCTCAGTAAAGACATGTTGCCTCTCAGTAAAGACATGTTGCCTCTCAGTAAAGACATGTTGCCTCTCAGTAAAGACATGTTGCCTCTCAGTAAAGACATGCTGCCTCTCAGTAAAGACATGTTGCCTCTCAGTAAAGACATGCTGCCTCTCAGTAAAGACATGTTGCCTCTCAGTAAAGACATGCTACCTCTCAGTAAAGACATGTTGCCTCTCAGTAAAGACATGTTGCCTCTCAGTAAAGACATGTTGCCTCTCAGTAAAGACATGTTGCCTCTCAGTAAAGACATGCTGCCTCTCAGTAAAGACATGTTGCCTCTCAGTAAAGACATGTTGCCTCTCAGTAAAGACATGTTGCCTCTCAGTAAAGACATGTTGCCTCTCAGTAAAGACATGTTGCCTCTCAGTAAAGACATGTTGCCTCTCAGTAAAGACATGTTGCCTCTCAGTAAAGACATGTTGCCTCTCAGTAAAGACATGCTGCCTCTCAGTAAAGACATGTTGCCTCTCAGTAAAGACATGTTGCCTCTCAGTAAAGACATGTTGCCTCTCAGTAAAGACATGTTGCCTCTCAGTAAAGACATGTTGCCTCTCAGTAAAAACATGTTGCCTCTCAGTAAAGACATGTTGCCTCTCAGTAAAGACATGTTGCCTCTCAGTAAAGACATGTTGCCTCTCAGTAAAGACATGTTGCCTCTCAGTAAAGACATGCTGCCTCTCAGTAAAGACATGTTGCCTCTCAGTAAAGACATGCTGCCTCTCAGTAAAGACATGTTGCCTCTCAGTAAAGACATGCTGCCTCTCAGTAAAGACATGTTGCCTCTCAGTAAAGACATGTTGCCTCTCAGTAAAGACATGTTGCCTCTCAGTAAAGACATGTTGCCTCTCAGTAAAGACATGCTGCCTCTCAGTAAAGACATGTTGCCTCTCAGTAAAGACATGCTGCCTCTCAGTAAAGACATGTTGCCTCTCAGTAAAGACATGCTGCCTCTCAGTAAAGACATGTTGCCTCTCAGTAAAGACATGTTGCCTCTCAGTAAAGACATGTTGCCTCTCAGTAAAGACATGTTGCCTCTCAGTAAAGACATGTTGCCTCTCAGTAAAGACATGCTGCCTCTCAGTAAAGACATGTTACCTCTCAGTAAAGACATGTTGCCTCTCAGTAAAGACATGCTGCCTCTCAGTAAAGACATGTTGCCTCTCAGTAAAGACATGTTGCCTCTCAGTAAAGACATGTTGCCTCTCAGTAAAGACATGCTGCCTCTCAGTAAAGACATGTTGCCTCTCAGTAAAGACATGTTGCCTCTCAGTAAAGACATGTTGCCTCTCAGTAAAGACATGTTGCCTCTCAGTAAAGACATGCTGCCTCTCAGTAAAGACATGTTGCTTCTCAGTAAAGACATGTTGCCTCTCAGTAAAGACATGTTGCCTCTCAGTAAAGACATGTTGCCTCTCAGTAAAGACATGTTGCCTCTCAGCAAAGACATGTTGCCTCTCAGTAAAGACATGTTGCCTCTCAGTAAAGACATGCTGCCTCTCAGTAAAGACATGTTGCCTCTCAGTAAAGACATGTTGCCTCTCAGTAAAGACATGCTGCCTCTCAGTAAAGACATGCTGCCTCTCAGTAAAGACATGCTGCCTCTCAGTAAACTTGCTGCCAGTGTATAAATTACAGAAGTCAAGTATTTTAAATTAAATAAAATGTAATTTCTAGCTGGGGAAAAAAGGAACTTAAAATTATCACAATGAAATAGATTGATGACTCAATTTCTTGCAAACACTCCGGAGAATTTTTATAAGATATATCTTTAATTATCGATTTTTTTTCAGTATTTTTCTCTATTTGTAAAGAGGGATTTTCCCCTCAGTGATCCTCCTGCAGTCAGTGGCATTTAACCCACTTAATCAATCAAGATGATTCAAAATCCTTTTCTTTTTTGCATGTATAGTGGAGTTGAGCTTGTCAGAGGGATCAAGAGATATTAAGGTCACCTGGAAAGCAGTAATGAACGCAACAAGCTACAACGTCAGTTGGATTCCCGAAGACGATAATCGAACGTTCGTTGTCCTTGAAGACACCAGTTACCATATCACGGAACTGCTACCATGTACCACGTACGCTGTCACTGTCCAACCCATGAATGACACCGGGGGCTTACCTTGTGCTGAGACAAAGAAGAGAAACACGAAAGCAGAAGGTAATGTTATAATTGATGCAAATACAATGAATGGATATCAGTATCTTCGGGTATTGGTCATTCATATGGTATCGGTTCACACACACACACACAAACACACACACACCCACACACACACACACACACACACACACACACACACACACACACACACACACACACACACACACACACACACACATACATATATACATTGTACCCATGAACAAGTGGTATTAATCAATAACAACACTGCGTCTAGCCGAAGAGTCGAACCCATGCTGCTTTGGTCTGCCTCATGGTGGGCGAGAACTCGTGATGCATTAATCCACGGGACCACACAGTTGTTAAGAGTATCCAGCAGAACTGAATGTTGTAAATTGATGTTGTATTTTAAGCTGTTGGTCTCCCTGAGTTAACAAGAGAATGTCACTTTTTACTCAGACTAGACTAGGAGAGTTGGACACGTGCAACAGTTGGGTATCTTTATTGGTGATTGAAACGTTTCGCCTACACAGTAGGCTTCTTCAGTCTAATATAGAGGCAGCAGGTATAGCAGCGAAGTAAAAATGATGTAATCAGTCCATTAACATTGGAGATATTGTTTTTAAAATGGTCAGTCCATCAGCCACCACGATGAATTAGATGTAAACAGCCTACCCAAGCACCTCCACTCAGAGCTGAACCTGGGACCCAGCTCCGCACCTGCTGCCTGCCTGCTGCCTGCTGCCTGCCACCTGCCTGCCTGCCGCCTGCCTGCCACCTGCCTGCCTGCCGCCTGCCACCTTCCTGCCTGCCGCCTGCCACCTGCCTGCCTGCCACCTGCCAGGCATCATCGCCACCCAATACAAAATCGCCAGTACGACTGTCCATGATGTCCCTACAGTGAACCAGCGCTCTGCAACTGAAAACACTCCTCTGCAAAACCATTCTTCGTCTGTTCCTTCTTCAAGGGTTATCTCCCATGTTCCTCCAAAGTTCACCCCTATGGAGTCTTACCTAAGAGTTCAGTTCAGGATGGGGAATATGGTGCAAAGAGCAGGCAGGAGACCTATACTAGACTAGACTAACTCTCAGGTAAGGACACACTAATGGTGATTAGGAAGCGCGGAGAAGAGAAGAATAGTGGGGGAGAGGAAGGTCTATAGAGAAGAGAAAAAAAATCTGTGTCCAGACCCAGCAGTGTGGCATCAACTCTGAGCTTCGATCTCAGCAGTTTATTACGGGCTGGGCTCTGGGTCCAGGACAGTGATAGAAAGCGTGGAGGACACCAAGTGATGTCCACCACACAGTCACAAAGGAAGAATCAAGCCATTCAGAGGTAAAGACAAACATGACAAAGGTTTGCAATTTGTGATTCATTATCTGTAGTTCCTTCGTAACTGAGTTTACCTGGAGTTTACCTGGAGAGAGCTCCGGGGGTCAACGCCCCTGCGGCCCGGTCTGTGACCAGGCCTCCTGGTGGATCAGAGCCTGATCAACCAGGCTGTTGCTGCTGGCTGCACGCAAACCAACGTACGAGCCACAGCCCGGCTGGTCAGGCACCGACTTTAGGTGCTTGTCCAGTGCCAGCTTGAAGACTGCCAGGGGTCTATTGGTAATCCCCCTTATGTATGCTGGGAGGCAGTTGAACAGTCTCGGGCCCCTGACACTTATTGTATTGTCTCTTAATGTGCTAGTGACACCCCTGCTTTTCATTGGGGGATGTTGCATCGTCTGCCAAGTCTTTTGCTTTCGTTGTGAGTGATTTTCGTGTGCAAGTTCGGTACTAGTCCCTCTAGGATTTTCCAGGTGTATATAATCATGTATCTCTCCCGCCTGCGTTCCAGGGAATACAGGTTTAGGAACCTCAAGCGCTCCCAGTAATTGAGATGTTTTATCTCCGTTATGCGCGCTGTGAAGGTTCTCTGTACATTTTCTAGGTCAGCAATTTCACCTGCCTTGAAAGGTATGTTAGTGTGCAGCAATATTCCAGCCTAGATAGAACAAGCGACCTGAAGAGTGTCATCATGGGCTTGGTATCCCTAGTTTTGAAGGTTCTCATTATCCATCCTGTCATTTTTCTAGCAGATGCGATTGATACAATGTTATGGTCCTTGAAGGTGAGATCTTCCAACATGATCACTCCCAGATCTTTGACGTTGGTTTTTCGCTCTATTTTGTGGCCGGAATTTGTTTTGTACTCTGATGAAGTTTTAATTTCCTCGTGTTTACCATATCTGAGTAATTGAAATTTCTCATCGTTGAACTTCATATTGTTTTCTGCAGCCCATTGAAAGATTTGGTTGATGTCCGCCTGGAGCCTTGCAGTGTCTGCAATGGAAGACACTGTCATGCAGATTCGGGTGTCATCTGCAAAGGAAGACACGGTGCTGTGGCTGACATCCTTGTCTATGTCAGATATGAGGATGAGAAACAAGATGGGAGCGAGTACTGTGCCTTGCGGAACAGAGCTTTTCACCGTAGCTGCCTCGGACTTTACTCTGTTGACTACTACTCTTTGTTTTCTGTTTGTGAGGAAATTATAGCTCCATCTACCTACTGTTCCTGTTGTTCCTTTAGCACGCATTTTGTGCGCTGTTACGCCATGGTCACACTTGTCGAAGGCTTTTGCAAAGTCTGCATATATTACATCTGCATTCTTTTCGTCTTCTAGTGCATCTAGGACCTTGTCGTAGTGATCCAATAGTTGAGACAGACAGGAGCGACCTGTTCTAAACCCATGTTGCCCTGGGTTGTGTAATTTATGGGTTTCTAGATGGGTGGGTCTTAGGACCCTTTCAAAGTTTTTTATGATATGGGATGTTAGTGCTATCGGTCTGTAGTTCTTTGCTAATGCTTTACTGCCCCCTTTGTGGAGTGGGGCTATGACTGTTGTTTTTAGTAACTGTGGGATGACCCCCGTGTCCATGCTCCCTCTCCATAGGATGGAAAAGGCTCGTGATAGGGGCTTCTTGCAGTTCTTGATGAACACGGAGTTTCATGAGTCTGGCCCTGGGGCAGAGTGCATGGGCATGTCATTTATCGCCTGTTCGAAGTCATTTGGCCTCAGGATAACATCAGATAGGCTTGTGTTAACCAAATTCTGTGGCTCTCTCATAAAAAAAATAATTTTGATCTTCGACTCTCAGTCTGGTTAGCGGCTTGCTAAAAACTGAGTCATATTGGGACTTGAGTAGCTCACTCATTTCCTTGCTGTCATCTGTGTAGGACCCATCTTGTTTAAGTAGGGGCCCAATACTGGACGTTGTTCTCGACTTTGATTTGGCATAGGAGAAGAAATACTTTGGGATTCTTTCAATTTCATTTATGGCTTTTAGTTCTTCCCGCGATTCCTGACTCCTATAAGATTCCTTTAGCTTAAGTTCGATGTTTGCTATTTCTCTGACCAGTGACTCCCTACGCATTTCAGATATACTGACCTCTTTTAGCCGCTCTGTTAATCTTTTCCGTCGCCTGTAAAGGGAGCGCCTGTCTCTTTTTATTTTACATCTACTCCTCCTTTTTCTTAGAGGAATAAGCCTTGTGCATACATCGAGTGCCACCAAGTTAATCTGTTCTAGGCATAAGTTGAGGTCTGTGTTGCTTAGTCTATCTTCCCAGTTTTAAGAATTTCTTAATATCAACAAAAACAAGAACTCTGAAAGTGAGGGGGACGGGGGAGCGGGGAAGGCCTATGCAATGTAAAAATTATTATTTTATATTTAATCTTACTAAATTAGTTTTAGCTTTCTAAAAATTTACCAGAAAATGTTAACCATGAAATAAATTATGATTAATTATATAAAAACTAGATTATGTTGCTTTTCAGGGTTTAAACGTTAATTTTCGCATCACAAGAAAATCGGTAGGTATATGAAAATGCTCTTTAAATATGTTATTGCGCCGAAAACATTGCTTCTTCGTCACGGTGGCCCGGTGGCCTGGTGGCCCGGTGGCCTGGTGGCCCGGTGGCCTGGTGGCCCGGTGGCCTGGTGGCCCGGTGGCCTGGTGGCCCGGTGGCTTGGTGGCCCGGTGGCCTGGTGGCAAAACCTCTCGCTTTACATGCGGAGGGTCCGGGTTCGATTCCCGGCTGAGTGGAAACATTTCGACTTATTTCCTTACACCTGTTGTCATGTTCACCTAGCAGCAAATAGGTACCACTGGGTGTTAGTCGACTGGTGTGGGTGGCATCCTGGGGGACAAAATTGAGGACCACAATGGAAAAAAGGGTAGCTAACCCTCCAGGGTTAAAAATCCGAAGAAAATCTTATCTTATCTCCTTCTTCTATAATAAAAAAAACAAGCCTCATTTAAAAAAAATAATATATTCCGACAGATTCTTCTGCGGTGATCGACCTGATGGTTGACGCAGACACAACACAGTCAACTGTTCTTCATGTAAGTTGGACTCCACCACAAAAACCAGGAAACTGTAGAGTCTATTACAAAATTTCCTGGATCCTGGGCAATAATACACAGAGTGTAGAACAACGTGATATAGATCACTACAACATCACTGGGTTGAAACCTTGTACAACCTATGAGGTGGAAGTTGAAACCAGAACTTCTGACAAATACTCAGTCAAGAGCCGCCAGAATGCGACCACTGGCATCGAATGTAAGTAATACGCTTATACAGCAACCTTTTCTTCCGTAATAAATGTATATCTATGTATGTATATATGTATGTATGTATGAATGTATGTATGTATGTATCTATACATTATCATCAGTAAAAATCAACTGTGACAACTCTCACTTTGTGTTTGATTCTTTGTCTTATAACTCTACACCTCTTGCCAACACCCGAGCATTCACTTCTCTTACAACCCCATCTATAAATATATTGAACAACCATGGTGACATCACACATCCTTGTCTAAAGCCTACTTTTACTGGGAAATAATCTCCCGCTCTCCTACATACTCTAACCTGAGCCTCACTATCCTCGCAAACACTCTTCACTGCTGTCAGTAACCTACCTCCTACACCATACACCTGCAACATCTGCCACATTGCCCCCCTATCCACCCTGTCATACGCCTTTTCCAAATCCATAAATGCCACAAAAACCTCTTTACCCTTACCTAAATACTGTTCACCTATACGTTTCCCTGTATATATATATATATATATATATATATATATATATATATATATATATATATATATATATATATATATATATATATATATATATATATATATATATATATATGTCGTGCCGAATATGTAAAACTGGTCAATTAGCAAGAACTCATTTAAAATTAAGTTCTTTCTAAAATTTTCTCTTATACATTTAAAGATATATTTTTTTTTCATTAATGCTGATGTAAAAATTTTTAATTTTGCACCAAAAGAATCTTAGAAAACTTACCTAACCTTATTATAACAAGAACAATTTATTTTAGCCTAACCCAACTAAATATATTTTAGATTTGTTTACAATAATTTAATACTAAACAAACACAGTGAAATATATTTTTTTCGTTAGGTTCAGAATGATTTTGGCGAAATTATTGCATACACAAATTTTCACTTGTCCTATATGGCAAGATGAACGTTGCTATTTAAGCCAAGATTGCAAGTTCTGCCTATTCAGAACGACATATATATATATACATATATATATATATATATATATATATATATATATATATATATATATATATATATATATATATATGTATATATATATATATATATATATATAGATATATATATATATATATATATATATATATATATATATATATATATGTATATATACATATATAAATATATATACATATATATTATATATAAATATATATACATATATATTATATATTAATATATATACATATATATAAATATATATACATATATATCATATATATATATATATATATATATATATATATATATATATATATATATATATATACATATATATATATATAAACACTGATCTCTGGCTGAAGGAGACTCGAACCTACGAACCTTAGGACAAGGTACGCAGTGCTTTACCAATCTACCCACACTGGACAATAACTTGGCGTGTAGCTTGCGCTACACGTTTGATCCAAGGCAGCCAGCTTTCAGGGAGAAGGCTTACAGCTTTTCATCTCATCCATTGCATGCATCAGCCTTACTAGAGATTTGAACAATGCAAGGAATTCGCGAGAGCAGGCGATATACACATGCAGGGGATGAGATGAAAAGCTGTAAGCTTTCTCCCTGAAAGCTGGCTGCCTTGGATCAAACGTGTAGCGCAAGCTACACGCCAAGGTATTGTCCAGTGTGGGTAGATTGGTAAAGCACTGCGTACCTTGTCCTAAGGTTCGTAGGATCGAGTCTCCTTCACCCAGAGATCAGTGTTTGTGTATATTTCGCCTGCTCTCGCGAATTCCCGGTATATATATATATATATATATATATATATATATATATATATATATATATATATATATATATATATATATATATATATATATATATATATATATATACGTCGTGCAGAATAGGCAGAATTTGCGATCTTGACTTAAATAGCAACGCTCATCATGCCATATAGGACAAGTGAAAATTTGTGTAAGCAATAATTTCGCCAAAATCATCCTGAACCTAACGAAAAAAAAATATTTCACTGTGTTTGTTCAGTATTTACTTATTGTAAATAAATCTAAAATATATTTAGTTGGGTTAGGCTAAAATAAATTGTTCTCGTTATAATAAGGTTAGGTAAGTTTTCTAAGATTCTTTTGGTGCAAAATAAAAAATTTTTACATTAAAAATAATGAAAAAAATGAAAAAATGTCTTTAAACGTATACGAGAAAATTTTAGAAAGGACTTAATTTTAAATGAGTTCTTGCTAATTGACCATTTTTATATATTCGGCACGACATTATATATATATATATATATATATATATATATATATATATATATATATATATATATATATATATATATATATCTATAGATATATATATATATATATATATATATATATATATATATATATATATATATATATATATATATATACAATAAGATCACAGTAAACAGGTGATTTCAGAATATGCAAAACAACCACTCTGAAAGAATAGAGAAATTCCAAGCGCTTTCGTGACTACTCACATTATCAAGGAACTATGAAAGTAAAGCATCCAAGGAAGCTATATAAGGGGTCTGGTCGGCACCTCACTATCAGATCCCACAACGGTTTAAACACGTGACGCGCGGCGAGCCAACTTGGAAAGGTCCTTGGCACAACTCACCCCACAAACTATTCTACCCAAGAAATAAGAAATTTTAAAGATTATTTGTTCAGTGTATTATTAAATTCTTCCCAAATTCTATTAATTATAAATGGATCTAATTTATATAAACCAAAGGAAATATTCATATTATTGTCAAAACTGCTTTTTATGAAACAAGATTCAATTATATTCCTGTCGACCATGGACTTGCTTGATACTACTTTCTCAACTTTTTGAAAATCAATTGGATGGTTAAAATCTCTTACATGAATAAATAGAGCATTGGAATCTTGTCCAGTTCTAATGCTATATTTATGTTGTTTTAATCTTAGTTCGAGATTTTTACCAGTTTGACCGTAATAAACTTTATCGCAAATTTTACAAGGAATCTTATAGACACATCCATCAGCATTTTGGGGGGAATTCTTTATCAAAAGTTTTTTTACTGTATCAAGATTTTTGAATACAACTTTAATATTAAAAGTCTTAAGAAGAGAAGGCATATCAACCAAGTTTTCATGGTAAGGGAGAACCAACATATTTTTATTTGAATAAGGCTGGTTGTCCCTTTTTGGATTGTAAAAAGTATTTCTGGCAACTTTAAAAGATTTATCAATTACATTTCTTGGGTATTTTAAATCATTACCTATTTCATAAATTTTGGATATTTCCTCATCTATGAACTCAGGACTACAAATTCGTAAAGCTCTCAGAAACATTGATGAGAAAACAGACAGTTTGACTCTATCTTGATGCGAGGAATAATAGTGGACATAGGAACAGTTATTAGTAGGTTTTCTGTAAATTTTAAATTCATTATTACCCTTAATAATTAAAACATCTAGAAAAGGCAATGAGTTATTTTCTTCAAACTCAACAGTAAAGTTTATTGAATGGGCTAAGCTATTTAATTTTCCAAGGAAATGGTGTATATCTACATTTTTGGGCATAAGACACAAAATATCATCAACATATCTGAACCATTTAGCTCTATTATATATATATATATATATATATATATATATATATATATATATATATATATATATATATATATATATATATATATATATATATATATATATATATATATATATATATATATTTATACTAAGGGAGGAGTGAGATATAAGCGACTATTGGCAGAAAGGTGGGCTAGTGCAAAGATGAGTAGTGGGGGGGTTGAAGAGGGTTGGAATAGTTTTAAAAATGCAGTATTAGAATGTGGGGCAGAAGTTTGTGGTTATAGGAGGGTGGGAGCAGGAGGAAAGAGGAGTGATTGGTGGAATGATGAAGTAAAGGGTGTGATAAAAGAGAAAAAGGTAGCTTATGAGAGGTTTTCACAAAGCAGAAGTGTTATAAGAAGAGCAGAGTATATGGAGAGTAAAAGAAAGGTGAAGAGAGTGGTGAGAGAGTGCAAAAGGAGAGCAGATGATAGAGTGGGAGAGGCACTGTCAAGAAATTTTAATGAAAATAAGAAAAATTTTTGGAGTGAGTTAAACAAGTTAAGAAAGCCTAGGGAAAGTATGGATTTGTCAGTTAAAAACAGAGTAGGGGAGTTAGTAGATGGGGAGAGGGAGGTATTAGGTAGATGGCGAGAATATTTTGAGGAACTTTTAAATGTTGAGGAAGAAAGGGAGGCGGTAATTTCATGCACTTGCCAGGGAGGTATACCATCTTTTAGGAGTGAAGAAGAGCAGAATGTAATTGTGGGGGAGGTACGTGAGGCATTACTTAGAATGAAAGGGGGTAAAGCAGCTTAAACTGATGGAATCATGACAGAAATGTTAAAAACAGGGGGGGATATAGTGTTGGAGTGGTTGGTACTTTTGTTTAATAAATGTATGAAAGAGGGGAAGGTACCTAGGGATTGGCAGAGAGCATGTATAGTCCCTTTATATAAAGGGAAGGGAGACAAAGGAGATTGTAAAAATTATAGAAGAATAAGTTTACTGAGTATACCAGGAAAAGTATACGGTAGGGTTATAATTGAAAGAATTAGAGGTAAGACAGAATGTAGGATTGCGGATGAGCAAGAAGGTTGTAGAGTGGGTAGGGGATGTGTAGATCAAGTGTTTACATTGAAGCATATATGTGAACAGTATTTAGATAAAGGTAGGGAAGTTTTTATTGCATTTATGGATTTAGAAAAGGCATATGATAGAGTGGATAGAGGAGCAATGTGGCAGATGTTGCAAGTATATGGAATAGGTGGTAAGTTACTAAATGCTGCTAAGAGTTTTTATGAGGATAGTGAGGCTCAGGTTAGGGTGTGTAGAAGAGAGGGAGAATACTTCCCGGTAAAAGTAGGTCTTAGACAGGGATGTGTAATGTCACCATGGTTGTTTAATATATTTATAGATGGGGTTGTAAAGGAAGTAAATGCTAGGGTGTTCGGGAGAGGGGTGGGATTAAATTTTGGGGAATCAAATTCAAAATGGGAATTGACACAGTTACTTTTTGCTGATGATACTGTGCTTATGGGAGATTCTAAAGAAAAATTGCAAAGGTTAGTGGATGAGTTTGGGAATGTGTGTAAAGGTAGAAAGTTGAAAGTGAACATAGAAAAGAGTAAGGTGATGAGGGTATCAAATGATTTAGATAAAGAAAAATTGGATATCAAATTGGGGAGGAGGAGTATGCAAGAAGTGAATGTTTTCAGATACTTGGGAGTTGACGTGTCGGCGGATGGATTTATGAAGGATGAGGTTAATCATAGAATTGATGAGGGAAAAAAGGTGAGTGGTGCGTTGAGGTATATGTGGAGTCAAAAAACGTTATCTATGGAGGCAAAGAAGGGAATGTATGAAAGTATAGTGGTACCAACACTCTTATATGGGTGTGAAGCTTGGGTGGTAAATTCAGCAGCGAGGAGACGGTTGGAGGCAGTGGAGATGTCCTGTTTAAGGGCAATGTGTGGTGTAAATATTATGCAGAAAATTCGGAGTGTGGAAATTAGGAGAAGGTGTGGAGTTAATAAAAGTATTAGTCAGAGGGCAGAAGAGGGGTTGTTGAGGTGGTTTGGTCATTTAGAGAGAATGGATCACAGTAGAATGACATGGAAAGCATATAAATCTATAGGGGAAGGAAGGCGGGGTAGGGGTCGTCCTCGAAAGGGTTGGAGAGAGGGGGTAAAGGAGGTTTTGTGGGCGAGGGGCTTGGACTTCCAGCAAGTGTGCGTGAGCGTGTTAGATAGGAGTGAATGGAGACGAATGGTACTTGGGACCTGACGATCTGTTGGAGTGTGAGCAGGGTAATATTTAGTGAAGGGATTCAGGGAAACCGGTTATTTTCATATAGTCGGACTTGAGTCCTGGAAATGGGAAGTACAATGCCTGCACTTTAAAGGAGGGGTTTGGGATATTGGCAGTTTGGAGGGATATGTTGTGTATCTTTATATGTATATGCTTCTAAACTGTTGTATTCTGAGCACCTCTGCAAAAGCAGTGATAATGTGTGAGTGTGGTGAAAGTGTTGAATGATGATGAAAGTATTTTCTTTTTTGGGGATTTTCTTTCTTTTTTGAGTCACCCTGCCTCGGTGGGAGACGGCCGACTTGTTGAAAAAAAAAATATATGTATATATATATGTCGTGCCGAATAGGCAGAACTTGCGATCTTGGCTTAAATAGCAACGTTCATCTTGCCATATAGGACAAGTGAAAATTTGTGTATGCAATAATTTCGCCAAAATCGTTCTGAACCTAACGAAAAAAATATGTTTGATTGTGTTTGCTTAGTACTAAATTATTGTAAACGTATTTAAAATATATTTAGTTGGGTTAGGCTAAAATAAATTGCTCTTGTTGTAATAAGGTTAGGTAAGTTTTCTAAGATTCTTTTGGTGCAAAATTAAAAATTTTTACATTAACATTAATGAAAAAAATATATCTTTAAACGCATAAGAGAAAATTTTGGAAAGGACTTAATTTTAAATGAGTTCTTGCTAACTGACCAGTTTTACATATTCGGCACGACATATATATATATATATATATATATATATATATATATATATATATATATATATATATATATTTGTGAGTGTGTGTGTGTGTGTGTGTGTGTGTGTGTGTGTGTGTGTGTGTGTGTGTGTGTGTGTGTGTGTGCGTGTGTGTGTGTACTCACCTAGTTCTCACCTAGTTGAGGATGCGGGGGTCGAGTCCGAGCTCCTGGCCCCGCCTCTTCACTGATCGCTACTAGGTCACTCTTCCTGAGCCGTGAGCTTTATCATACCTCTGCTTAAAGCTATGTATGGATCCTGCCTCCACTACATCGCTTCCCAAACTATTCCACTTACTGACTACTCTGTGGCTGAAGAAATACTTCCTAACATCCCTGTGATTCATCTGTGTCTTCAGCTTCCAACTGTGTCCCCTTGTTACTGTGTCCAATCTCTGGAACATCCTGTCTTTGTCCACCTTGTCAATTCCTCTCAGTATTTTGTATGTCGTTATCATGTCCCCCCTATCTCTCCTGTCCTCCAGTGTCGTCAGGTTGATTTCCCTTAACCTCTCCTCGTAGGACATACCTCTTAGCTCTGGGACTAGTCTTGTTGCAAACCTTTGCACTTTCTTTAGTTTCTGTACGTGCTTGGCTAGGTGTGGGTTCCAAACTGGTGCCGCATACTCCAATATGGGCCTAACGTACACGGTGTACAGGGTCCTGAATGATTCCTTATTAAGATGTCGGAATGCTGTTCTGAGGTTTGCTAGGCGCCCATATGCTGCAGCAGTTATTTGGTTGATGTGCGCTTCAGGAGATGTGCCTGGTGTTATACTCAACCCAAGATCTTTTTCCTTGAGTGAGGTTTGTAGTCTCTGGCCCCCTAGACTGTACTCCGTCTGCGGTCTTCTTTGCCCTTCCCCAATCTTCATGACTTTGCACTTGGTGGGATTGAACTCCAGGAGCCAATTGCTGGACCAGGTCTGCAGCCTGTCCAGATCCCTTTGTAGTTCTGCCTGGTCGTGTGTGTGTGTGTGTGTGTGTGTGTGTGTGTGTGTGTGTGTGTGTGTGTGTGTGTGTGTGTGTGTGTGTGTGTAATTTATAATGTCCAGTTTCCCCTCAATTCCTTTATAAATGCTACTTTGTTCACACTCTACCAGTACGTCTAATCATAAAAACTACTGCCTCCTCTAACACCCAGGTACCTACTTACTGCTAGGTAAACAGGGATAACAGGTGTCAGGAAACATGCCCCACGTTTCTACCCATGCCATGGATCGAACCATGGATCTTCAGTACGTGAACTGAGGGTTCTACTAACTGAACCACTAACATGCCCATGCTTCCCTCTACCCCGGAATTAAATACCCTCCATTTTATCTAATTTTGTTTCATCTTCTCTCTCTGTATCCAAATCATCTCAACAGTTCCTTCAACGTCATTTGAATAATACTTTTGCTAACTCTACACTTACGCTTAATCTCCAAGGAATTTTCTGCGTAACATTCATACCATACATTTTCCTCAAAAGTTTAACTGCTTCTAACCTCCTCCTCGCTGCAATGGTTAAATCCTAATCTTCACACTTTCTTAACAGTGTTGGAACCACTATACTCGGCGACATTTTCCTATCTACCTCTGTGGAAAAGTTTGGAAAAGTTTCGTGGTCTCCACACATGTCTCAGTATACCACCCACCTTCTCTCCCTAGTCACTCTCATGTTTCACCTCGTCTTTTATAGACCTATCTGACCTAACCTAACTCCCAGATATCTAAACATATTTACTCTCTCCATACTCTCTCCCTCCAATCTTATATCCACTCTTGTATGGCCTAAATTCTTTGTATTGTCTTTAACGTGATCTTTCCTATGTTCAGTTTTAATTATTTTCTTTTACCACAAAAGTGAAGGAGAGAGCATAAGAACATAAGAACATAAGAAAGAAGGAACACTGCAGCAGGCCTGTTGGCCCATACTAGGCAGGTCCTTTACAATTCATCCCACTAACAAACATTTGACCAGCCCTATTTTCAATGCCACCCAAGAAACGAGCTCCGATGTGCAAGTCCCACTCAAATCCAACCCCTCCCACTCATGTACTTATCCAACCTAAATTTGAAACTACTCAAAGTCCTAGCCTCAATAACCCATCTCAAGTGGCTACAAAGACGGTCATTTAAAGTGGTGGGTGTAAACGACCCCGCCCACCATGTACAGAGAACGACCCCACCCACCATGTACAGAGAACGACCCCACCCACCATGTACAGAGAACGACCCCACCCACCATGTACAGAGAACGACCCCACCCACCATGTACAGAGAACGACCCCACCCACCATGTACAGAGAACGAGCTCAAAACTGTGGCGCCTATTTGTAAACATATACTGTACACGACAGCAAGATACACAGACAGAGATGTTTGACAAATTAACGTCGAAAAGCTACCAAATCCACACAGTTAGGATACTATGTCAGTGATGATCAATGTTATGATCCATTCACTGGTACGTTGGTCTACCTAGTAGAGCAACTTACTGGTTCATGAACCCACCTGTCAAACTTTCCCATCTATCAGTCATTTTCAACCACCCGTCAATCATTCCTTCAGACCTGTCAATCATTCCCAGATCAGCAGTGTCTGAGATACTCAAGCCACCTCGTCCATCTGGCACCAACAATCATTCCACGGTCAAAGTCCCTTAAATCACATTTTTTTTCCCCATATCTGCGTGCTTTTAGAGATTGAGGTGTTTCCTAGTGATGAGCTGGTAAGATATTTACATAATTGAGCAGGTATACCTAATAAAGTGGCCATTGAGTGTATATCTGTACGTCTGTAAAATATATGTACATACATACACACACATATGTACATACATACACACACACATATAAGCAACGTAGCATCAACGTTTGTAATAATTTATCTTGCTTATAGTGACCTCTAACCTGTATGGGTCAACGTGATTCTCCGATTAAAGCGAAAATAATCGTGTTATTTCTGTACCCTTGACCTTGAAGCTGCACTTTAATATAGTTTAAAACTGTAACTAGAGTACGGTTTAAACTAGATAAGAGGTTTAGCTTCAGTCTTGGTTTATTTACACTGACTTTGTCCTCGTTGTGTCCTGGTCGGTCTTGACACAATATTTATTTATTACCTTAATTATTACTTTCATATATTTTAACTTAGAATTCATAATTTTTAACTATGTTCGTCTTGCCTTTTGCAAAACAACTGCGATTCATTCACAATTATTTCACAAAAAAACTGTTAATTGTTATTTTAGAAGAAGAAAAAAAGTTTAATTTTCTTTGTAAATGTCTATTTATGTATATATAATGTATATAATGTCTATTATTAAGATTTTTGGCAATCCGAAAACTGATTTTTTCCTTCATGTTGACAATGCCAACAGCTGCAACTTCATTCACATACAAAGATTTAAAAAGTAAGAAAGTTACTCTTACGTGGACACCTCCGAGTGTGGTGTGTAGCGGGTCATCTTACCAGCTGTCCTACGACGATATGGTGATGACTCTACACAGTGATGTTCAAGAATATCAGGTGAAGAGCCTCAAGGCCAGGACGTCATACACATTTAACTTGAAGGTGAGTGTTTTCTGGTTACCAAACATTATTTATTTTATAGAAAAAAGTACATTGAAGTCTTTGAAAGATTCACGAGATGTGAGTATACCTGGAGTATACCTGGAGTATACCTGGAGTATACCTGGAGTATACCTGGAGTATACCTGGAGTATACCTGGAGTATACCTGGAGTATACCTGGAGTATACCTGGAGTATACCTGGAGTATACCTGGAGAGGGTTTCGGGGGTCAACGCCCCCTTGGCCCGGTCTGTGACCAGGCCTCATGGTGGATCAGGGCCTGATCAACCAGGCTGTTACTGCTGGCCGCACGCAAGCTGACGTATGAACCACAGCCCGGTTGGTCAGGTACTGACTTTATGTGCCTGTCCAGTGCCCTCTTGAAGACAGCCAGGGGTCTATTGGTAATCCCCCTTATGTATGCTGGGAGGCAGTTGAACAATCTGGTGCCCCTGACACTTATTGTGTTGTCTCTCAATGTACTCGTGGCGCCCTTAACACCATTCACGCAGGACTATTTTCCTCTCACATTCCATCACATAAAACGTTGTTTCCTGCCATACTACACATGCAAAACTTCCTCTCTGAATGTTAAACCTGGAGGGTGTTGTGGGGGTCAACGCCCCCGCGGCCCGGTCAATGACCAGGCTTCACGGTGAACCAGGGCCTGATCAACCAGGCAGTTACTGTTGGCCGCAGGTATCCAACATACGAGCCACAGTCTGGTCAAGTACTGACTTTAGGTATCTGTCCAACTCCATCTTGAAGACAGTCGGGGATCTATTGGTAATCCCCCTTATGTATGCTGGGAGGCAGTTAAACAGAAAAAAGAACACGAGCTCAGTAAGTAGCAGCGTGGTGAAGGAAGCCTCAGTTTTTAGTAAAAATCCAAATCCTATTCTTATGAAATTGAAGTGTGGGAAACAAAAATGAATTACTGAATAATAATATAGTGGTTTTTTTTTTACTCTTTATCCAGCTTCTTTCATCTATCATAAAATGTTTTTTGAAATCTTATGAGCAAGAGAATGCAAGAGACAAGTGGAGTAGTAGCATTAGCAACACTCACAGCAAGAGGCAGTCTTGAGCTTCCCCAGCACTCGGGCTTCGCCCAAAAGCTGGGGTGTGGCTCCTAAAGGATCCTGTAGTGCTTGCTGCCTTTGCACCTCCTGGCATCGTCTGCTGCTCTGCAGCTGCCTTACCCTTCGAGCCCAGTGTGGACGGGGTCTGAGGCAGCCCAAGGTGCCTAGCTTCTCTTTCTGAGCCCTGTAGGGGCGGGGATTGAGACTGGGCCTGGGGACAACTGGTCCCAGACGATGAGGTCCGTGATTTCTCACATTATCAAGGAGGATTAGATATTAACTCCCAAGTCTCACACTCGACCAAGTATGATGCTGGTGACAGTGTCAAGATATATATATCAAATGAACTTTATGAAGGACCTGTCATGCATAACTTAAATTCTTCCCGATTTTTGTTAACTATTAATTAATCTAATTTGTATAACCCTAAACTATTATTCATATTAAATTCAAAACTATTTTTTATGAAGCTTAATTCAATTATATTTCTCTCAACCATAGACCTGTTTGGTACAACTTTCTCGGTCTTTTGAAAATCAATTGGTTGGTTAAAATCCCTCACAGGACTAGAATATTAGACTCTTGTCCAGTTTTAATGTTATATTTATGTTGTTGGGATCTTAGTTCAAAACTTTTCCCAATTTGACGTGTGTACTATGTAGTTACTTAGATAGTACCAGCTACTTTATAGATGTACTACTTACAATGTACTACTTACAATGTACTACTTGCAATGTACTACTTACAATGTACTACTTACAATGTACTACTTACAATGTACTACTTACAATGTACTACTTACAATGTACTACTTGCAATGTACTACTTGCAATGTACTACTTACAATGTACTACTTACAATGTACTACTTACAATGTACTACTTGCAATGTACTACTTGCAATGTACTACTTACAATGTACTACTTACAATGTACTACTTACAATGTACTACTTGCAATGTACTACTTACAATGTACTACTTACAATGTACTACTTACAATGTACTACTTGCAATGTACTACTTACAATGTACTACTTACAATGTACTACTTACAATGTACTACTTACAATGTACTACTTACAATGTACTACTTGCAATGTACTACTTACAATGTACTACTTACAATGTACTACTTACAATGTACTACTTACAATGTACTACTTACAATGTACTACTTACAATGTACTACTTGCAATGTACTACTTGCAATGTACTACTTACAATGTACTACTTACAATGTACTACTTACAATGTACTACTTACAATGTACTACTTACAATGTACTACTTACAATGTACTACTTGCAATGTACTACTTACAATGTACTACTTACAATGTACTACTTACAATGTACTACTTACAATGTACTACTTACAATGTACTACTTACAATGTACTACTTACAATGTACTACTTGCAAAGAAATAAATGAATTTGAATTCGCTAGCCGCCGCCGCCGCCGCCGCCGCCGCCGCCGCCGCCGCCGCCGCCGCCGCCGCCGCCACACGACCTATCAGATGTGAACGATAAGCCAGAGGCCTAGACCTCGGTCACTGTCGGTAGGCTGAGACTCAACGGCAGGCTCCTGGGCTTCTCAAGACTCCCTTAATTATACGCCTCCAAGACATCCAACATGTGTATTTCTTACTCCAATATCTCCTGACGAGCCCCACGACATGACCGTAATAAACTTAATCACATATTTTACAGGAATCTTGTAGACAGCCATCACCATTTTGGAGGGAACTGTTAACCAGGTTTTTTTATACTGTATCTAGATTTTTAAATGCAACTCTGATACAGGAACACAAATTTGATTAAATATTCCCCAATAAATGCTGATGGTTGTGTTTACAAGATTCCCTATAAAAAAATATAATGTTCATTACGGTCAAAATTCTGAATATGCATAATATTCACACCACACTGCCTCCAAGCTATACACCCGTATGGATGTATAGCTTGTGTATAGAATGTACCACTATGGTGCATTCATTTTTGCCTGCAGGAATAAAGTTCTTTCTCTCCACAGATGCGTCAGTGTACCAATCATTGCTGCGATCGTGGGAGTGGGGGGTAGCGCCGGATGGGTGAAGGCAGTCATGGGTGTCTGGTGTTAAAGAGGTGGGGACAAGAAAGACCATAGTTCCCCAGAAAGTGGGAGAGTCAGTCTTCAGACTCCCGCAGTGTGAGAAGCCTTTAGGAGCCAGGAACATTTTATTTAAGTTACGACATCAAAGTCGTAACAATCTCCCATTTAAGAGATTTCTGTAGAAATTTCCTCTGAATAAGGATGCAATAAATAAACAGTCTCCTTTCAGGTTATCAAAGGTGAGAGCTCGGCAGAGAGTGACCCGCTGACACTGACCACCAAGGTGGACGGAGCAGCTATTGGTATAGTAGTGGCCGTAATAGTCCTTGTGGTACTCCTGTTGTTGGGGCTTGCAGGATGCACCCGCAGGAAGCAACTGAAAGCCATGAGGAAAGCAAGGAGTAACTTAGGTAGGGACGACAGAGTAACTAGATAATTTTAAATCCTTTGCTATATCATAAACAGTATACGTCAATATTCCAAATTTATCCTGAACAGCCCTGGAAATTAACAATAGCTTGACTTGTATCGGTCGCTGTCGACTCCGAAAGGAGCAGTTACATCCACAAGCCACAGAACATCAATATATAACAGAAGTCCAGTGGATGTTCATCAGAAGCTGTTGTTTAATTCTTTCAATGGTCCAGAATCTAGTGATCAACAACTGGAAAAGTTCCAGGAGTTATAGCCGTACACACTCAAAGAATGCCAGTAACTACATTAACACCATCAAAAAGCCCAGAAACAAACGATACATATTAGCTTAATAATAAATGCTTCAGTTATGCCAAAAATTTTTAAAAGGTTGAAGGTTTTAGAGAAAAATTATCTCTTAATCGGCTAAAGTGAATTGTCTAAAAATCTATGTGTAAGTTTGAGATGGTATACAGAATAGTATGTTAATTTTTAAAGCTCATTTGACCAGTTCATTAAGAACCTTAAAGATGGTTTAGCCCCAGTTGTGTTTAGCTTATTCTTCTCTCTATCTATTCTTTATCCAACCTCACTTCCCCCTCACCCCTTGTAGGTTCTTACCTTGTAAATTTTTTTAATAAAATTGACAAATTAGAGCTTATAAAACTTATAAAAATTAAAGTCTTTCTTTAAATAGGACGCACACACCAGTGGTGAAAGTTTGAAGTCGATATGAAGAACAATTCTTAAGTATTAGCCCCAAAACAAACACTATTTATAAATTTGTTGATAAAATTAGGAAACTGGATCTTACGTTTTTCAAAATGAATCCGAAGTTTTCTCTAAGTATAACGTGTCATCGTTCAGTTCCTGACCAGCCGGGCTGTGGCTCGTACGTTGGTTTGCGTGCAGCCAGCAGTAACAGCCTGGTTGATCAGGCTCTGATCCACCAGGAGGCCTGGTCACAGACCGGGCCGCGGGGGCGTTGACCCCCGGAACTCTCTCCAGGTAACTCCAGGTAGCATCTGAGTCATTCTTCAGCTACAGCTGCGAAATATTATCCCAGTTTTTATTTAAATTTCATACTGCTGCCTCCTCTGAAGGAGGCAGCAGAAGGTTGTAAAGACTTGTCCTGGATCGTCAAATGACGAGTGGTAACAGTAGTGGGAGTGGTAACAGTAGTGGGAGTTGTAGCAGTAGTGGGAGCGGTAGCAGTAGTGGGAGTTGTAGCAGTAGTGGGAGTTGTAGCAGTAGTGGAAGTGGTAGCAGTAGTGGGAGTTGTAGCAGTAGTGGGAGTGGTAGCAGTAGTGGGAGTGGTAGCAGTAGTGGGAATGGTAGCAGTAGTGGGATTGGTAACAGTAGTGGGAGTGGTAGCAGTAGTGGGAGTGGTAGCAGTGGTGGGATTGGTAACAGTAGTGGGAGTGGTAGCAGTAGTGGGATTGGTAACAGTAGTGGGAGTGGTAACAGTAGTGGGAGTGGTAACAGTAGTGGGAGTGGTAACAGTAGTGGGAGTGGTAGCAGTAGTGGGAGTGGTAGCAGTAGTGGGATTGGTAACAGTAGTGGGAGTGGTAACAGTAGTGGGAGTGGTAACAGTAGTGGGAGTGGTAGCAGTGGTGGGAGTGGTAACAGTAGTGGGAGTGGTAGCAGTAGTGGTAACAGTAGTGGGAGTGGTAACAGTAGTGGGAGTGGTAACAGTAGTGGGAGTGGTAGCAGTAGTGGTAACAGTAGTGGGAGTGGTAACAGTAGTGGGAGTGGTAGCAGTAGTGGTAACAGTAGTGGGAGTATAAACAGTGTAACCGTGTCAGAGGTGGCAATAATAAGGGTGTAGTGGTCGTTATAAAGTTCTCTCTCCTATTCCCTCTCCTTCCCTGGAAATCTTCCAGGGAAGGAGAGAGAGATACCTCGATGCTAGCGACGGAGTCTTCATCCAGGGAATTGCATTTATCTAGGCTGTGTTTGGCCTACTCTTGTAGAACTTTCCTAGAATTAATAATAATAATAATAATAATAATAATAATAATAATAATAATAATAATAATAATAATAATAATAATAATAATAATAATAATAATAATAATAATAATAATAATATATGAAAAGGACAAATTTACAAGTTATGTTACTGAAACAAAGTTCAATACTGAATGTTAAATATACATTACAAAGACTAAACTAAAAATAAACTTCAGTAAAGATGACTTGCTTAACATGAATAAAGATGACTTGCTTAACGTGAATAAAGATGACTTGCTTAACGTGAATAAAGATGACTTGCTTAACGTGAATAAAGATGACTGCTTAACATGAATAAAGATGACTTACTTAACATGAATAAAGATGACTTGCTTAACATGAATAAAGATGACTTGCTTAACGTGAATAAAGATGACTGCTTAACATGAATAAAGATGACTTACTTAACATGAATAAAGATGACTTGCTTAACATGAATAAAGATGACTTGCTTAACGTGAATAAAGATGACTTGCTTAACATGAATAAAGATGACTTACTTAACATGAATAAAGATGACTTGCTTAACGTGAATAAAGATGACTTGCTTAACATGAATAAAGATGACTTGCTTAACGTGAATAAAGATGACTTGCTTAACGTGAATAAAGATGACTTGCTTAACGTGAATAAAGATGACTTGCTTAACATGAATAAAGATGACTTGCTTAACATGAATAAAGATGACTTACTTAACATGAATAAAGATGACTTGCTTAACGTGAATAAAGATGACTTGCTTAACATGAATAAAGATGACTTGCTTAACGTGAATAAAGATGACTTGCTTAACATGAATAAAGATGACTTGCTTAACGTGAATAAAGATGACTGCTTAACGTGAATAAAGATGACTTGCTTAACATGAATAAAGATGACTTGCTTAACGTGAATAAAGATGACTTGCTTAACGTGAATAAAGATGACTTGCTTAACATGAATAAAGATGACTTGCTTAACGTGAATAAAGATGACTTGCTTAACGTGAATAAAGATGACTTGCTTAACGTGAATAAAGATGACTGCTTAACGTGAATAAAGATGACTTGCTTAACGTGAATAAAGATGACTTGCTTAACATGAATAAAGATGACTTGCTTAACGTGAATAAAGATGACTGCTTAACGTGAATAAAGATGACTTGCTTAACATGAATAAAGATGACTTGCTTAACATGAATAAAGATGACTTGCTTAACGTGAATAAAGATGACTGCTTAACGTGAATAAAGATGACTTGCTTAACATGAATAAAGATGACTTGCTTAACGTGAATAAAGATGACTTGCTTAACATGAATAAAGATGACTTGCTTAACGTGAATAAAGATGACTTGCTTAACATGAATAAAGATGACTTGCTTAACGTGAATAAAGATGACTGCTTAACGTGAATAAAGATGACTTGCTTAACATGAATAAAGATGACTTGCTTAACGTGAATAAAGATGACTTGCTTAACGTGAATAAAGATGACTTGCTTAACATGAATAAAGATGACTTGCTTAACGTGAATAAAGATGACTTGCTTAACGTGAATAAAGATGACTTGCTTAACGTGAATAAAGATGACTGCTTAACGTGAATAAAGATGACTTGCTTAACGTGAATAAAGATGACTTGCTTAACATGAATAAAGATGACTTGCTTAACGTGAATAAAGATGACTGCTTAACGTGAATAAAGATGACTTGCTTAACATGAATAAAGATGACTTGCTTAACATGAATAAAGATGACTTGCTTAACGTGAATAAAGATGACTGCTTAACGTGAATAAAGATGACTTGCTTAACATGAATAAAGATGACTTGCTTAACGTGAATAAAGATGACTTGCTTAACGTGAATAAAGATGACTTGCTTAACGTGAATAAAGATGACTTGCTTAACGTGAATAAAGATGACTTGCTTAACGTGAATAAAGATGACTTGCTTAACGTGAATAAAGATGACTTGCTTAACGTGAATAAAGATGACTGCTTACCATGAACGAGTAGATCTAAGTCAGTGTTCCTTGTTACTTAATGTTCTTCTATATCATTATGTTCTTCTGTTCTCTCAAGGCCCTGGATAACATTACTCTCTTTTTCTTAATTATCTTATGTACGTATATTCTTGACGTTAATATACAGTGGAACCTGATTGTTTGAAGGTGTCCTGTGGCTCGGTTGGTAGGGCTCTCTTCTCACACACACTGAGGTCCGGGGGTCGATCCCCGGTACGGCTGGAAAACATTAGGACGTGTTTCCTTTAGACACCTGCTGTTCATGTTCACCTATCAGTAAAATGGGTACCTGGGTGTTAATGGACTGGCGTGGGTCGCATCCTGGAACAAAACTGAAATAATTTGCCCGAAATGCTGTGCATAACAAGTGGCTTTCTATATAGTAGTATGTCATTGATGTCAGCTATGGTCTGTATACCTTGTACATGTAATAAATAAAGATAGGAGTGAATGGAGACGAATGGTACTTGGGACCTGACGATCTGTTGGAGTGTGAGCAGGGTAATATTTAGTGAAGGGATTCAGGGAAACCGGTTATTTTCATCTAGTCGGACTTGAGTCCTGGAAATGGGAAGTACAATGTCTGCACTTTAAAGGAGGGGTTTGGGATATTGGCAGTTTGGAGGGATATGTTGTGTATCTTTATATGTATATGCTTCTAGACTGTTGTATTCTGAGCACCTCTGCAAAAACAGTGATTATGTGTGAGTGTGGTGAAAGTGTTGAATGATGATGAAAGTATTTTCTTTTTGAGGATTTTCTTTCTTTTTTGGGTCACCCTGCCTCGGTGGGAGACGGCCGACTTGTTAAAAAAAAAAAAAAAAAAAAAATGTATATATATATATATATATATATATATATATATATATATATATATATATATATATATATATATATATATATATATATATATATATATACATATATATATATATATATATATATATATATATATATATATATATATATATATATATATATATATATATGTATATATATTAGTTACTAAAGAATAATTTTATTGTTTATGATTTCAGATAAAACGTCAACAAACCTGGGCATGGTAATACCACCAGAAACAGACTAAAACCCTGACCTACCACAGTCACGGCTCATCATGTCGTGGCTGAAATAATTCATAGTAAAATGCAAAGTTTTTATCAAGTTGAAAGTTTTTATCATGTGATGATCTGACGATGGTTTAAGCCAGGACGAAACTTTTGGTTTAAGCCAGGACGAAACGGCTGGTTTAGGCAGGTCGAAACATCTGGTTTAAGCCAGGACGAAACGGCTGGTTTAGGGCAGGTGGAAACATCTGGTTTGATCTTCAGTTTGAGCCTTAATTATATAGTTAATTTCTCAGTGTACATACACAACGCACTGTGGAAGAAATAAAAGCTTTGTGGACCATAATAAATGTATTATAGACCAAATAATTACTTTGAGCATAATAAATATATTAAGGAGCATAAATGGATTATAGAACATATTAATACATTATTGAGTATAATAAATACATTATGGAGCATAATACATTATACAACAAATAAATACATTATGGAGCATAATACATTATAGAACAAATAAATACATTATGGAGCATAATACATTATACAACAAATAAATACATTATGGAGCATAATACATTATACAACAAATAAATACATTATGGAGCATAATACATTATACAACAAATAAATACATTATGGAGCATAATACATTATACAACAAATAAATACATTATGGAGCATAATACATTATACAACAAATAAATACATTATGGAGCATAATACATTATACAACAAATAAATACATTATGGAGCATAATACATTATACAACAAATAAATACATTATGGAGCATAATACATTATACAACAAATAAATACATCATGGAGCATAATACATTATAGAACAAATAAATACATTATGGAGCATAATACATTATACAACAAATAAATACATCATGGAGCATAATACATTATACAACAAATAAATACATCATGAAGCATAATACATTATACAACAAATAAATACATCATGGAGCATAATACATTATACAACAAATAAATACATTATGGAGCATAATACATTATACAACAAATAAATACATCATGGAGCATAATACATTATACAACAAATAAATACATTATGGAGCATAATACATTATACAACTGAACAAGAAAAGCACAAATAGAATTTAAGTTGTTATTTTTGTAGTATTTCTTACTTATTATATTTTTTGCTTAATGTATTTCTACACCTACTGTATTTCTCATATATTATATTTCTTAATTGTTGTATTTCACACTTATTGTATTTATACACTTACTGTATTTCTTATATATTATATTTCTTACTTGTTGTATTTCTCACTTATTGTATTTCTTGCTTACTGTATTTCTGCAGCTTTTGTGTATCTTGCTTATTGTAGTTTTACATATTGCTTTTCTTATTGTATTTCTTACTTAATGTACTTCTTATTTTATTTCTTATTATATTTCTTCCTTATTGTATTATGTACTTATTGTATTTCTTGCTGCATTTCTTACTTAGTGTACTTCTTATTGCATTTCTTATTTATTGTATTTCGTGTTGTATTTCTTACTTATTGTACTTCTTATTGTATTTCTTACTTATTGTATTTCTTACTTGTTGTATTTCTTATTGTATTTCTTACTTGTATTTCTTATTGTATTTCTTACTCATTGTATTTCTTATTGTATTTCTTACTCATTGTATTTCTTATTGTATTTCTTACTCATTGTATTTCTTATTGTATTTCTTACTCATTGTATTTCTTATTGTATTTCTTACTCATTGTATTTCTTATTGTATTTCTTACTCATTGTATTTCTTATTGTATTTCTTACTCATTGTATTTCTTATTGTATTTCTTACTCATTGTATTTCTTATTGTATTTCTTACTCATTGTATTTCTTATTGTATTTCTTACTCATTGTATTTCTTATTGTATTTCTTCGTTATTTTATATTTTTAAAAGAGTGATTATTGTTTTCTGTCATTTCTTGACATTTGGAAAACTTGTAATATGAGTAATATTATACCAGAGTATTACTTTTGTTATACCAGAGTATTACTTTTGTTATACCAGAGTATTACTTTTATTATACCAGAGTATTACTTTTATTATACCAGAGTATTACTTTTGTTATACCAGAGTATTACTTTTGTTATACCAGAGTATTACTTTTGTTATACCAGAGTATTACTTTTGTTATACCAGAGTATTACTTTTCTTATACCAGAGTATTACTTTTCTTATACCAGAGTATTACTTTTATTATACCAGAGTATTACTTTTGTTATACCAGAGTATTACTTTTGTTATACCAGAGTATTACTTTTGTTATACCAGAGTATTACTTTTCTTATACCAGAGTATTACTTTTCTTATACCAGAGTATTACTTTTGTTATACCAGAGTATTACTTTTGTTATACCAGAGTATTACTTTTGTTATACCAGAGTATTACTTTTGTTATACCAGAGTATTACTTTTGTTATACCAGAGTATTACTTTTGTTATACCAGAGTATTACTTTTGTTATACCAGAGTATTACTTTTGTTATACCAGAGTATTACTTTTGTTACACCAGAGTATTACTTTTCTTATACCAGAGTATTACTTTTGTTATACCAGAGTATTACTTTTCTTATACCAGAGTATTACTTTTGTTATACCAGAGTATTACTTTTGTTATACCAGAGTATTACTTTTGTTATACCAGAGTTTTAATTTTGTTATACCAGAGTATTACTTTTGTTATACCAGAGTATTACTTTTGTTATACCAGAGTATTACTTTTGTTATACCAGAGTATTACTTTTGTTATACCAGAGTATTACTTTTGTTATACCAGAGTATTACTTTTGTTATACCAGAGTATTACTTTTGTTATACCAGAGTATTACTTTTGTTATACCAGAGTATTACTTTTGTTATACCAGAGTATTACTTTTCTTATACCAGAGTTTAAATTTTGTTATACCAGAGTATTACTTTTGTTATACCAGAGTTTTAATTTTGTTATACCAGAGTTTTAATTTTGTTATAGCTATTAGCAACATGTACTAATAGCTGCTGGTGCTACTAGTTACTTATACTGCTAGATACTTGTGCTACTAGTTACTTGTGCTACTAGTTACTTGTGCTACTAGTTATTTGTGCTACTAGTTACATATACTTCTAGTTACTTGTACTACTAGTTACATGTACTAGTTACTTGTACTACTAGTTACTTGTACTAGTTACTTGTACTACTAGTTACTTGTACTAGTTACTTGCACTATTAGTTTCTTGTACTACTAGTTACATGTTCTAGTAGTTACATGTACTACTAGTTACTTGTACTAGTTACTTGTACTAGATACTTGTACTACTAGTTACATGTACTAGTAGTTAAATGTAGTACTAGTTACTTGTACTATTAGTTAATTGTATTAGTAGTTACTTATACTACTAGTTACATGTACTGCTAGTTACTTATACCACTAGTTACTTGTGCTAGTTACTTGTACTAATAGTTACTTGTACTAGTTACTTATACTACTAGTTACTTGTACTAGTTACTTGCACTACTAGTTACTTGTACTACTAGTTACATGTACTGCTAGTTACTTATACCACTAGTTACTTGTGCTAGTTACTTGTACCAATAGTTACTTGTACTACTAGTTACTTGTACTACTAGTTGCTTGTACTACTATTTACTTGTACTAGTTACTTGTACTAGTTACTTGTACTACTAGTTACTTATACTACTAGTTGCTTGTACTAGTTACTTGTACTAGTTACTTGTACTACTAGTTATTTATACTACTAGTTACTTGTACTAATTGCTTGTACTAGTTACTTGTACTACTAGTTACTTATACTACTAGTTACTTGTACTAGTTACTTGTACTAGTTACTTTTACTAGTAGATACTTATACTACTAGTTACTTGTACTAGTTACTTGCACAAGTTACTTATACTAGTTACTTTTACTAGTTACTTGCACTACTAATTACTTGTACTAGTTACTTGTACTGCTAGTTACTTGTACTAGTTACTTGTACTACTAGTTACTTGTACTAGTTACTTGCACTGCTAGTTACTTGTACTACTAGTTACTTGTACTAGTTACTTGTACTAGTTACTTGTACTACTAGTTACTTGTACTAGTTACTTGCACTACTAGTTACTTGTACTACTAGTTACTTGTACTAGTTACTTGTACTACTAGTTACTTGTACTAGTTACTTGTACTAGTTACTTGTACTACTAGTTACTTGTACTAGTTACTTGTACTAGTTACTTGTACTACTAGTTACTTGTACTAGTTACTTGTACTAGTTACTTGTACTACTAGTTACTTGTACTAGTTTCTTGTACTACTAGTTACTTGTACTAGTTACTTGTACCAGTTACTTTTACTACTAGTTACTTATACTAGTTACTTGTACTAGTTACTTGTACTACCCCGAGACTGTTCAACTGCCTCCCAGCATACATAAGGGGGATTACCAACAGACCCCTGGCAGTCTTCAAGCTGGCACTGGACAAGCACCTAAAGTCAGTTCCTGACCAGCCGGGCTGTGGCTCGTACGTTGGTTTGCGTGCAGCCAGCAGCAACAGCCTGGTTGATCAGGCTCTGATCCACCAGGAGGCCTGGTCACAGACCGGGCCGCGGGGGCGTTGACCCCTGGAACTCTCTCCAGGTAAACTCCATGTAAACTAGTTACTTGTACTACTAGTTACTTGTACTAGTTACTTGTACTACTAGTTACTTGTACTAGTTACTTGTACTACTAGTTACTTGTACTACTAGTTACTTGTACTAGTTACTTGTACTAGTTACTTGTACTAGTTACTTGTACTAGTTACTTGTACTACTAGTTACTTGTACTAGTTACTTGTACTACTAGTTACTTGTACTAGTTACTTGTACTAGTTACTTGTACTAGTTACTTGTACTACTAGTTACTTGTACTAGTTACTTGTACTACTAGTTACTTGTACTAGTTACTTGTACTAGTTACTTGTACTAGTTACTTGTACTACTAGTTACTTGTACTAGTTACTTGTACTACTAGTTACTTGTACTAGTTACTTGTACCAGTTACTTGTACTACTATTTACTTGTACTAGTTACTTGTAGTAGTTACTTGTACTAGTTACTTGTACTAGTTACTTGTACTACTAGTTACTTGTACTAGTTACTTGTACTATTAGTTACTTGTACTACTAGTTACTTGTACTACTAGTTACTTGTACTACTAGTTACTTGTACTAGTTACTTGTACTAGTTACTTGTACTACTAGTTACTTGTACTATTTACTTGTACTAGTTACTTGTGCTACTAGTTACTTGTGCTACTAGTTGCTTGTGCTACTAGTTACTTGTGCTACTAGTTGCTTGTGCTACTAGTTGCTTGTGCTACTAGTTACTTGTGCTACTAGTTGCTTGTGCTACTAGTTACTTGTGCTACTAGTTGCTTGTGCTACTAGTTACTTGTGCTACTAGTTACTTGTGCTACTAGTTACTTGTACTATTTACTTGTACTAGTTACTTGTACTAGTTACTTGTACTACTAGTTACTTGTACTACTAGTTACTTGTACTACTAGTTACTTGTACTACTAGTTACTTGTACTAGTTACTTGTACTAGTTACTTGTACTACTAGTTACTTGTACTATTTACTTGTACTAGTTACTTGTACTAGTTACTTGTACTACTAGTTACTTGTACTACTAGTTACTTGTACTACTAGTTACTTGTACTAGTTACTTGTACTAGTTACTTGTACTACTAGTTACTTGTACTATTTACTTGTACTAGTTACTTGTACTAGTTACTTGTACTACTAGTTACTTGTACTACTAGTTACTTGTACTACTAGTTACTTGTACTACTAGTTACTTGTACTACTAGCTACTTGTACTACTAGTTACTTGTACTAGTTACTTGTACTAGTTACTAGTACTAGTTACTTGTACTACTAGTTACTTGTACTACTAGTTACTTGTACTAGTTACTTGTACTAGTTACTTGTACTAGTTACTTGTACTAGTTACTTGTACTACTAGTTACTTGTACTACTAGTTACTTGTACTACTAGTTACTTGTACTAGTTACTTGTACTACTAGTTACTTGTACTACTAGCTACTTGTACTACTAGTTACTTGTACTAGTTACTTGTACTAGTTACTTGTACTAGTTACTTGTACTAGTTACTTGTACTAGCTACTTGTACTACTAGTTACTTGTACTAGTTACTTGTACTAGTTACTTGTACTACTAGTTACTTGTACTAGTTACTTGTACTACTAGTTACTTGTACTACTAGTTACTTGTACTACTAGCTACTTGTACTACTAGTTACTTGTACTAGTTACTTGTACTAGTTACTTGTACTACTAGTTGTACTATTTACTTGTACTACTAGTTACTTGTACTACTAGTTACTTGTACTAGTTACTTGTACTAGTTACTTGTACTACTAGTTACTTGTACTATTTACTTGTACTACTAGTTACTTGTACTACTAGTTACTTGTACTACTAGTTACTTGTACTAGTTACTTGTACTACTAGTTACTTGTACTACTAGTTACTTGTACTACTAGTTACTTGTACTACTAGTTACTTGTACTAGTTACTTGTACTAGTTACTTGTACTAGTTACTTGTACTAGTTACTTGTACTAGTTACTTGTACTACTAGTTACTTGTACTAGTTACTTGTACTAGTTACTTGTACTAGTTACTTGTACTAGTTACTTGTACTACTAGTTACTTGTACTACTAGCTACTTGTACTACTAGTTACTTGTACTAGTTACTTGTACTAGTTACTTGTACTAGTTACTTGTACTAGTTACTTGTACTAGTTACTTGTACTAGTTACTTGTACTAGTTACTTGTACTAGTTACTTGTACTAGTTACTTGTACTAGTTACTTGTACTAGTTACTTGTACTAGTTACTTGTACTAGTTACTTGTACTAGTTACTTGTACTAGTTACTTGTACTACTAGTTACTTGTACTAGTTACTTGTACTAGTTACTTGTACTACTAGTTACTTGTACTATTTACTTGTACTCTTTATTATCTACTATCTTTACTGTTGCTTCTAATTTCTTTTATTGTGCTCCTTTATTGTCTTTTATAAATTTCTTCTAATTAATTAAAAACATTATTAATATATAATAAATTTAGTCATAATTCAGTTAACAAATATCTGGTTAATTTTACTGTCATTAAAACTGGTGATGATAATTTGCTCTTTGAATAATCATTTATTAATTAAAATTTAGTCCTTGGCTACTCACAGTGTTGTCAATACCACTTGTTCGTGGCAGTGTTGTCAATACCACTTGTTCGTGGTAGTGTTGTCAATACCACTTGTTCGTGGCAGTGTTGTCAATACCACTTGTTCGTGGTAGTGTTGTCAATACCACTTGTTCGTGGTAGTGTTGTCAATACCACTTGTTCGTGGTAGTGTTGTCAATACCACTTGTTCGTGGTAGTGTTGTCAATACCACTTGTTCGTGGCAGTGTTGTCAATACCACTTGTTCGTGGTAGTGTTGTCAATACCACTTGTTCGTGGTAGTGTTGTCAATACCACTTGTTCGTGGTAGTGTTGTCAATACCACTTGTTCGTGGCAGTGTTGTCAATACCACTTGTTCGTGGCAGTGTTGTCAATACCACTTGTTCGTGGCAGTGTTGTCAATACCACTTGTTCGTGGCAGTGTTGTCAATACCACTTGTTCGTGGCAGTGTTGTCAATACCACTTGTTCGTGGCAATGTTGTCAATACCACTTGTTCGTGGTAGTGTTGTCAATACCACTTGTTCGTGGTAGTGTTGTCAATACCACTTGTTCGTGGCAGTGTTGTCAATACCACTTGTTCGTGGCAGTGTTTTCAATACCACTTGTTCGTGGCAGTGTTGTCAATACCACTTGTTCGTGGTAGTGTTGTCAATACCACTTGTTCGTGGTAGTGTTGTCAATACCACTTGTTCGTGGCAGTGTTGTCAATACCACTTGTTCGTGGCAGTGTTGTCAATACCACTTGTTCGTGGTAGTGTTGTCAATACCACTTGTTCGTGGTAGTGTTGTCAATACCACTTGTTCGTGGTAGTGTTGTCAATACCACTTGTTCGTGGCAGTGTTGTCAATACCACTTGTTCGTGGTAGTGTTGTCAATACCACTTGTTCGTGGTAGTGTTGTCAATACCACTTGTTCGTGGTAGTGTTGTCAATACCACTTGTTCGTGGCAGTGTTGTCAATACCACTTGTTCGTGGCAGTGTTGTCAATACCACTTGTTCGTGGCAGTGTTGTCAATACCACTTGTTCGTGGCAGTGTTGTCAATACCACTTGTTCGTGGCAGTGTTGTCAATACCACTTGTTCGTGGCAGTGTTTTCAATACCACTTGTTCGTGGCAGTGTTGTCAATACCACTTGTTCGTGGTAGTGTTGTCAATACCACTTGTTCGTGGTAGTGTTGTCAATACCACTTGTTCGTGGTAGTGTTGTCAATACCACTTGTTCGTGGTAGTGTTGTCAATACCACTTGTTCGTGGCAGTGTTGTCAATACCACTTGTTCGTGGCAGTGTTGTCAATACCACTTGTTCGTGGTAGTGTTGTCAATACCACTTGTTCGTGGCAGTGTTGTCAATACCACTTGTTCGTGGTAGTGTTGTCAATACCACTTGTTCGTGGCAGTGTTGTCAATACCACTTGTTCGTGGTAGTGTTGTCAATACCACTTGTTCGTGGTAGTGTTGTCAATACCACTTGTTCGTGGCAGTGTTGTCAATACCACTTGTTCGTGGCAGTGTTGTCAATACCACTTGTTCGTGGCAGTGTTGTCAATACCACTTGTTCGTGGCAGTGTTGTCAATACCACTTGTTCGTGGCAGTGTTGTCAATACCACTTGTTCGTGGCAGTGTTTTCAATACCACTTGTTCGTGGCAGTGTTGTCAATACCACTTGTTCGTGGTAGTGTTGTCAATACCACTTGTTCGTGGTAGTGTTGTCAATACCACTTGTTCGTGGTAGTGTTCTCAATACCACTTGTTCGTGGCAGTGTTCTCAATACCACTTGTTCGTGGCAGTGTTCTCAATACCACTTGTTCGTGGCAGTGTTGTCAATACCACTTGTTCGTGGCAATGTTGTCAATACCACTTGTTCGTGGCAGTGTTGTCAATACCACTTTTTCGTGGCAGTGTTGTCAATACCACTTGTTTGTGGCAGTGTTGTCAATACCACTTGTTCGTGGCAGTGTTGTCAGTACCACTTGTTCGTGGCAGTGTTCTCAATACCACTTCTTCGTGGCAGTGTTGTCAACACCACTTGTTCGTGGCAGTGTTGTCAATACCACTTGTTCGTGGCAGTGTTGTCAATACCACTTGTTCGTGGCAGTGTTGTCAATACCACTTGTTCGTGGTACAATAATATAAAATACGGCTTGTTGAGGCCAATACACCAAACAGGGAGCAGAATGAAATTAGCTCAGAGGTACCCACACCACCGCATGTTCTCGGATCTCGGTAAAACACGTAGCTCTGCTGGGTGCGTGATTCTTGTAGGAGTTGGTGGTCCTGTGTGTTAGAGCGTTCTGTGGTTTTCACTCACCATGAGGGGGGCCAAAACAACATGGGTTCAAATCCTTGGCTAGTCCGGGAAATGTAAGACTGAGAGGGGAAGCATTTTACAGTAGTGTTCCGTAGACAGGGATGCACTAAGACACCCTAGTTGTTTATATATTAACAGAGAGAATCATTACTAGTGTTAACAGAAGTGGGGGATTAAAATATAATGTATTTTTTAAAAAGATACAGTAGTCGCAAATGCTCCTTTTTCAGCAATACAACTCTTTAGAGATACCTGTCTAGGAGGATGGAAGGTGTGGAAAAGAATAAAACTGAAAATTAACACAAGAAGAGAGAGGTGCTGACGAGTGGAGTGTCGAGACAAAACGCAGGGTAAGTAAATAACACTTCTGAGCTAATTATTAAAACCAATATAATTCCTAATATTTGTAATCATAACTGTGATTTTTTAAAGAGATGAATTGGTAAGCCAGTAGAAGGCCTCAGTCAGATAATCAAAAGCACCAGCTGTGGGTCATCATCACTTGTCCTGTTTCTTGATAAACATCTTATCTACCTCTGAGCTGTCTGATACACAGCTCAAGTGTGGATAATGCTAAACATTTCCCTTACTGATTCATTTAACAACTAAAATACGAAATGGTAATGCAAAAATGTTATACTACACTTTACTTACAATTTTAAATAAAGTTCAGTCTAATTTCTCTTGGCTTTTGAGAAAAATGATCAACAACTGCTGTAAATTGACCTCAGAATCCTTCAATAATCATTTGCCAGTTGACAGAATACTTAACCAGTGTATATTCAGCTGCATTAAGTAGAGCAGGATAATTAACACTACAAACCATACCACGGACGGGGCTTGAACTCGCGGTTAGAGAGTCATAAAGCTCCATACCGACGCGTTAACCACTGGTCCAGCTGGTTACAATAAGATTCATTCAACTAGTATGGTTTGTTAGCAACCGTGTCATTACGATTTAGTGAGTCATAAGTAACAATACATTGTCAGTTCAGATTTAATGTTTGTTCCTTAAGTGGCAATATGCAAGATTTGTTTTAACGTATCTGATGATACTGAATATCTGCTGCCTGCAAATCCTCTACACTCCTTCTCGACCTTCAGAATATCTACAGCAGATTTTAGTAGTTTCAAAGCAGAGAAGCAGTGCCCTGCAGACGCAGTCTTAGGTGCGGGGGGGAGGAAGATCCTAAGACGCACACTATTTATGTAACCTAAATAACTAGAAAATTCAGTGCTTCTTAGTGACGACTAAAAAAAAAAATATTTATAAGGGCAAATTCCATTATATAAATGCTTTTCACAGAATATGAGAATGAATTTTGTACCATTTACAACGTCACACTGTGACTTTGTAAATGGTCCACAGCGGCTCGACAAGTCGTGCTAAGCTCCTGTCTCCTATGTCCGGGTTATTCGTGTATTGTTCCAGTCACAGTATTGTCCCTTTAAGTTCTTTATGATAATCATTAGTAATTTTCATTTTACATCAGGAAGTGGCAAATAAATCTTTACCTCGCTGTACTCTAGAGACTTTCAAACTGGGTTGGTAGCGAACTCTGCTCACACATTGAGTGTTCGTGGTTCGATACCGGGTAAGGGTGGAAACATTGGGGGGTCCTTCCTTAAACTTGGTGTCCCTGTTCACCTAGCAGCAAGTAGCGTGTTACAAGACTAGTATCGGTAGCATCCTGGGTGACAAAAATTTACCTATGTTGCTCTACATAACAAGGGACTTTCTATACAGTGTGTTATTGATGTCAGCTACGACCCTTATAAGTTGTATCATGTACTTGTATAAGTAAAAATTATTATTATTATTATTATTATTATTATTATTATTATTATTATTATTATTATTATTATTATTATTATTATTATTATTATTATTATTATTATTATTATTATTATTATGTTATTATTGATGAACAGGATTAGGTTCATTGAGACATAAATAACAAAAATACAGAATACTTTATTGAACTAAATAAGACACTAAACAAAATAAGAGGCATTTTAATTTTGAATGGTCAGTTTTTTGTAAAGTTAATAATGTATTTAATGCAGGATGATCCAGCTTCTTCTACACCGTCGTTCACTTCAACACTATGTATATGTATATATATATATATATATATATATATATATATATATATATATATATATATATATATATATGCAAAACAACCACTGTGAAAGAATAGAGAAATTCCAAGCGCTTTCGTGACTACTCACATTATCTTAGTTCCTTGATAATGTGAGTAGTCACGAAAGCGCTTGAAATTTCTCTATTCTTTCACAGTGTTTGTTTTGCATATTCTGAAATCACCTGTTTACTGTGATCTTATTGCATATATATATACATATACATATATATATATATATATATATATATATATATATATATATATATATATATATATATATATATATATATATATATATATATATATATATATATATATATATATATATATATATATATATATATATATATATATATATATATATATATATATATATATATATATATATATATATATATATATATATATATACACTATTATTCTTCGCATTAAGATAGAGTTAAACTGTCTGTTTTCTCATCAATGTTTTTGAGAGCTTTACGAATTTGTAGTCCTGAGTTCATAGATGAGGAAATATCCAAAATTTATGAAATAGGTAATGATTTAAAATACCCAAGAAATGTAACTGATAAATCTTTTAAAGTTGCTAGAAATACTTTTTACAATCCAAAAAGGGACAACCAGCCTTATTCAACTAAAAATATGTTGGTTCTTCCTTACCATGAAAACTTGGTTGATATGCCTTCTCTTCTTAAGACTTTTAATATTAAAGTTGTATTCAAAAATCTTGATACAGTAAAAAAAACTTTTGATAAAGAATTCCCCTCAAAATGCTGATGGATGTGTCTATAAGATTCCTTGTAAAATTTGCGATAAAGTTTATTACGGTCAAACTGGTAAAAATCTCGAACTAAGATTAAAACAACATAAATATAGCATTAGAACTGGACAAGATTCCAATGCTCTATTTATTCATGTAAGAGATTTTAACCATCCAATTGATTTTCAAAAAGTTGAGAAAGTAGTATCAAGCAAGTCCATGGTCGACAGGAATATAATTGAATCTTGTTTCATAAAAAACAGTTTTGACAATAATATGAATATTTCCTTTGGTTTATATAAATTAGATCCATTTATAATTAATAGAATTTGGGAAGAATTTAATAATACAATGGACAAATAATAATTTTTTAAATTTTCTTGGGTAGAATAGTTTGTTGGTGGGTTGTGCAAAGGACCTGTCCAGTTGGGTCGGCGCGCGTCAGGTGTTTAACCGTTGTGGGATCTGATAGTGAGGTGTTGGCCAGACCCCTTATATACCTTCCTTGGATGCTTTACTTTCATAGTTCCTTGATAATGTGAGTAGTCACGAAAGCGCTTGGAATTTCTCTAGTCTTTCACAGTGGTTGTTTTGCATATATATATATATATATATATATATATATATATATATATATATATATATATATATATATATATATATATATATATATATATATATATATATATATATATATATATATATATATATATATATATATATATATATATATATATATATATATATATATATATATATATATATATATATATATATATATATATATATATATATATATATATATATATATATATATATATATATATATATATTGCATATATATATATATATATATATATATATATATATATATATATATATATATATATATATATTGCATATATATATATATATATATATATATATAAATAATTCATTTCAGAAGATATTAGTTATCATTCGTTCACCAGATTATTTAGCAATGTTAGACTGGCTAAGCAGTGCAGCAGGAACAACCCGTGTCTCCTGCACACGCAGTCGTTGTGTTGAGAGCACCGGTACACAGAGGACGGAACACACACTGGCCAGAACACTGCGACTCAGCCGAGCACTGTACTGTATGAGCCACACAACACTTGCAACCCTTGCCTGTGCAGCCTCCAGGAAGCTCCTCTTCCTCACATGAACACTTCTCCTTACACGCCCCATTTCTCATCTGACATGCTGGTGTGATCTGACAATCTGTAAGACGATGACAGTATTAATATTCACCCAGGTATCTAGTTCCTCACAATAACAGAGATCCCGTAGTCTGATGTCTTAACCATTATGTCTCAAAGCCGTAGAGGCCCAGCAAGAACACTAGCCATGTTTTTTCCTAATGCCAGGCACATTCAGGTGTGTCCATTTCAGCTATAATAATAATAATGATAATAATAATAATAATAATAATAATAATAATAATAATAATAATAATAATAATAATAATAATAATAATAATAATAATAATAATAATAACGATAATAATAATAATAATAATAATAATAATAATAATAATAATAATAATAATAATAATAATAATAATATAGATAATAATAATAATAATAATAATAATAATAATAATAATAATAATAATAATAATAATAATAATAATAATAATAATAATAATATAAAAAAATAATATCAATAATAGCAATAATATCTGTAACAATTAATAATAATTTTGGAAAATTTGCGATAGTTTTCCTATAATTAGTAATGTGTATGTAAAGTGTAAATATAATGTAAATATAAAGTATTAATATATACAGTCTACACTTAATATATACAGTCTACACTTAATATATACAGTCTACACTTAATATATACAGTCTACACTTAATATATACAGTCTACACTTAATATATACAGTCTACACTTAATATATACAGTCTACACTTAATATATACAGTCTACACTTAATATATACAGTCTACACTTAATATATACAGTCTACACTTAATATATACAGTCTACACTTAATATATACAGTCTACACTTAATATATACAGTCTACACTTAATATATACAGTCTACACTTAATATATACAGTCTACACTTAATATATACAGTCTACACTTAATATATACAGTCTACACTTAATATATACAGTCTACACTTAATATATACAGTCTACACTTAATATATACAGTCTACACTTAATATATACAGTCTACACTTAATATATACAGTCTACACTTAATATATACAGTCTACACTTAATATATACAGTCTACACTTAATATATACAGTCTACACTTAATATATACAGTCTACACTTAATATATACAGTCTACACTTAATATATACAGTCTACACTTAATATATACAGTCTACACTTAATATATACAGTCTACACTTAATATATACAGTCTACACTTAATATATACAGTCTACACTTAATATATACAGTCTACACTTAATATATACAGTCTACACTTAATATATACAGTCTACAGTCTACACATAATATATACAGTCTACACTTAATATATACAGTCTACACTTAATATATACAGTCTACACTTAATATATACAGTCTACACATAATATATACAGTCTACACTTAATATATACAGTCTACATTTAATATATACAATCTACACTTAATATATACAGTCTACACTTAATATATACAGTCTACACTTAATATATACAGTCTACACTTAATATATACAGTCTACACTTAATATATACAGTCTACACTTAATATATACAGTCTACACTTAATATATACAGTCTACACTTAATATATACAGTCTACACTTAATATATACAGTCTACACTTAATATATACAGTCTACACTTAATATATACAGTCTACACTTAATATATACAGTCTACACTTAATATATACAGTCTACACTTAATATATACAGTCTACACTTAATATATACAGTCTACACTTAATATATACAGTCTACACTTAATATATACAGTCTACACTTAATATATACAGTCTACACTTAATATATACAGTCTACACTTAATATATACAGTCTACACTTAATATATACAGTCTACACTTAATATATACAGTCTACACTTAATATATACAGTCTACACTTAATATATACAGTCTATACAGTCTACACTTAATATATACAGTCTACACTTAATATATACAGTCTACACTTAATATATACAGTCTACACTTAATATATACAGTCTACACTTAATATATACAGTCTACACTTAATATATACAGTCTACACTTAATATATACAGTCTACACTTAATATATACAGTCTAATATATACAGTCTACACTAATATATACAGTCTACACTTAATATATACAGTCTACACTTAATATATACAGTCTACACTTAATATATACAGTCTACACTTAATATATACAGTCTACACTTAATATATACAGTCTACACTTAATATATACAGTCTACACTTAATATATACAGTCTACACTAATATATACAGTATACACTTATTATATACAGTCTACACTTAATATATACAGTCTACACTTAATATATACAGTCTACACATAATATATACAGTCCACACATAATATATACAGTCCACACGTAATATATACAGTCTACACATAATATATACAGTCTACACATAATATATACAGTCTACACATAATATGTACAGTCTACACGTAATATATACAGTCTACACATAATATACAGTCTACACATAATATATACAGTCTACACATAATATATACAGTCTACACATAATATATACAGTCTACACATAATATATACAGTCTACACATAATATATACAGTCTACACATAATATATACAGTCCACACGTAATATATACAGTCTACACATAATATATACAGTCTACACATAATATATATAGTCCACACGTAATATATACAGTCTACACATAATATATACAGTCTACACATAATATATACAGTCTACACATAATATATACAGTCCACACGTAATATATACAGTCTACACATAATATATACAGTCCACACATAATATATACAGTCTACACATAATATATACACTCTACACATAATATATACAGTCCACACATGATATATACAATCTACACATGATATATACAGACTACACATAATATATACAGTCTACACATAATATATACAGTCCACACATAATATATACAGTCTACACATAATATATACAGTCTACACATAATATATACAGTCTACACATAATATATACAGTCTACACATGATATATACAGTCTACACTTAATATATACAGTCTACACTTAATATATACAGTCTACACTTAATATATACAGTCTACACTTAATATATACAGTCTACACATAATATATACAGTCTACACATAATATATACAGTCCACACATAATATATACAGTCCACACGTAATATATACAGTCTACAAATAATATAAAGAGTCTACACATAATATATACAGTCTACACATAATATATACAGTCTACACATAATATATACAGTCTACACATAATATATACAGTCCACACGTAATATATACAGTCTACAAATAATATAAAGAGTCTACACATAATATATACAGTCTACACATAATATATACAGTCTACACATAATATATACAGTCTACACATGATATATACAGTCTACACATAATATATACAGTCTACACATAATAAATACAGTCAACACATAACATATACAGTCTACACATAATATATACAGTTTACATGTAATATGTACAGTCTACACATAATATTTACAGTCTACACATAATATGTACAGTCTACACATAATATATACAGTCTACACATAATATATACAGTCCACACATAATATATACAGTCTACACATAATATAAAGAGTCTACACATAATATATACAGTCTGCACATAATATAAAGAGTCTACACATAATATATACAGTCTACATATAATATATACAGTCTACACATAATATATACAGTCTACACATAATATATACAGTCTACACATAATATATACAGTCTACATATAATATATACAGTCCACACGTAATATGTACAGTCTACACATAATATATACAGTCTACACATAATATATACAGTCTACACATAATATATACAGTCTACACATAATATATACAGTCTACACATAATATATACAGTCTACACATAATATATACAGTCTACACATAATATATACAGTCTACACATAATATATACACTCTACACATAATATATACAGTCTACACATAATATATACAGTCTACACATATTATATTCAGTCTACACATAATATATGCAGTCCACACATAATATATACAGTCTACACATAATATATACAGTCTACACATAATATATACAGTCTACACATAATATATACAGTCTACACATAATATATACTGTCTACACATAATATATACAGTCTACACATACAGTCTACACATAATATATACAGTCTACACATAATATATACAGTCTACACATAATATATACAGTCTACACATAATATATACTGTCTACACATAATATATACAGTCTACACATAATATATACAGTCTACACATAATATATACTGTCTACACATAATATATACAGTCTACACATAATATATACTGTCTACACATAATATATACAGTCTACACATAATATATACAGTCTACACATAATATATACAGTCTACACTTAATATATACAGTCTACATTTAATATATACAATCTACACTTAATATATACAGTCTACACATAATATATACAGTCTACACATGATATATACAGTCTACACATGATATATACAGTCTACACATGATATATACAGTCTACATATGATATATACAGTCTACACATGATATATACTGTCTACACATGATATATACTGTCTACATATAATATATACAGTCTACACATAATATATACAGTCTACACATAATATATACAGTCTACACATAATATATACAGTCTACACATAATATATACAGTCTACACATAATATATACAGTCTACACATAATATATACAGTCCACACATAATATATACAGTCTACACATAATATATTCAGTCTACACGTAATATATACAGTCTACACATAATATATACAGTCTACACATAATATATACAGTCTACACATAATATATACAGTCTACACATAATATATTCAGTCTACACGTAATATATACAGTCTACACATAATATATACAGTCTACACATAATATATACAGTCTACACATAATATATACAGTCTACACATAATATATACAGTCTACACATAATGTATACAGTCTATACGTAATATGTACAGTCCACACATAATATATACAGTCTACACATAATATATACAGTCTACACATAATATATACAGTCTACACATAATATATACAGGCCACATGTAATATATACAGTCTACACATAATATATACAGGCCACATGTAATATATACAGTCCACACATAATATATACAGTCTACACATAATATATACAGTCCACACATAATATATACAGTCCACATGTAATATATACAGTCTACACATAATATATACAGTCCACACATAATATATACAGTCTACACATAATATATACAGTCCACATGTAATATATACAGTCTACACATAATATATACAGTCTACACATAATGTATACAGTCTATACATAATATGTACAGTCCACACATAATATATACAGTCTACACATAATATATACAGTCTACACATAATATATACAGTCTACACATAATATATACAGGCCACATGTAATATATACAGTCTACACATAATATATACAGGCCACATGTAATATATACAGTCCACACATAATATATACAGTCTACACATAATATATACAGTCCACATGTAATATATACAGTCTACACATAATATATACAGTCTACACATAATATATACAGTCCACACATAATATATACAGTCCACATGTAATATATACAGTCTACACATAATATATACAGTCCACACATAATATATACAGTCTACACATAATATATACAGTCTACACATAATATATACAGTCTACACATAATATATACAGTCCACATGTAATATATACAGTCCACACATAATATATACAGTCCACACATAATATATACAGTCCACATGTAATATATACAGTCTACACATAATATATACAGTCCACACATAATATATACAGTCTACACATAATATATACAGTCCACATGTAATATATACAGTCTACACATAATATATACAGTCTACACATAATATATACAGTCTACACATAATATATACAGTCTACACATAATATATACAGTCTACACATAATATATACAGTCTACACATATTATATACAGTCCACATGTAATATATACAGTCTACACATAATATATACAGTCTACACATAATATATACAGTCCACATGTAATATATACAGTCTACACATAATATATACAGTCTACACATAATATATACAGTCTACACATAATATATACAGTCTACACATAATATATACAGTCTACACATAATATATACAGTCTACACATAATATATACAGTCTACACATAATATATACAGTCTACACATAATATATACAGTCTACACATAATATATACAGTCTACACATAATATATACAGTCTACACATAATATATACAGTCTACACATAATATATACAGTCTACACATAATATATACAGTCTACACATAATATATACAGTCTACACATAATATATACAGTCTACACATAATATATACAGTCTGCACATAATATATACAGTCTACACATAATATATACAGTCTACACACAATATATCAGTGTCACTGATATAATTTTATCAAATAATTTTAATAACTGTTGTAATAATGACTTAAAGTCCAGAAATATGAGACGATGACCTGAAAAGGTGGTCACGAAGGTGGCATATTGTGACCTGGTGACCTGAGAAGGTGGTCACGGTGGTATATTGTGACCTGGTGACCTGAGAAGGTGGGCATGAAGGTGGGATATTGTGACCTTGTGACCTGAGAAGGTGGGCACGAGGGTGGGATATTATTGTGACCTGGTGACCTTAAAGTCACACTTGACTCTGAGATACATCAATATCAGTGTAAACTGTTTGATGTACCACAGTTTTTTCACAGTTATGGTGGAATAATTCTGAACATTGATTGGAAAATTTACCCGCATAATTTCTCACAATAATAATAATAATAGTATTAACAATTATAATAATATCAATAATAATAATATTATCAATAATAATAATAGCATTAACAATAATAGTAATATCAATAACAATAATAGCATTAACAAAAATAATAATAATAATAGCATTAACAGTAATAATAATAACATCAACATTAGCATTAACAATAACAATAATAGCAGTTATAATAAGACTAGCAGTTAGGCTGACCTAGGCAGCAGGTACAGGTGGAGCCCAGGCAAGGTATGTTGGAGACGAGTCCAGGACAGGACTGAGAACAGCGACCTAGACAGGCTGGGGTGTTAGGACAACCCTTCATCTCAGCTACACAACAAAAGCAGCCGCCACCACAGTGGTCAGGAACCATCTGTTCTGTGAATGTACACCTTGCCTTGCACGTACCTCCCAGCGTCCGACACTTGTTCGTCGAAGTACAGTCTGTCGAAAACAAAGTTTGGGAAAATATTTTTACATCGGAATATCGTCATAGACCAGAGGATCTATAATCCTGTTCTTAATTAGTTATCGGTCCATCGTTGACTGTACAGAAGCTCTATCAGGATCTAGCTGCAGAAGTTTTAACTCTTCCAAAGAAGTGAACCCATAGTGGGCTTGTCAGCACAGGACAAAGGAGGCTTGTGTTGCTTGTTAACAGTGATTGCCAGAGTGGGCACAACACAAGTTCCCACAAGTACACTCAGAGAACACAGTATTAGTACACTCAGAGAACACAGTATTAGTACACTCAGAGAACACAGTATTAGTATACTCAGAGAACACAGTATTAGTACATTCAGAGAACACAGTATTAGTATACTCAGAGAACACAGTATTAGTACATTCAGAGAACACAGTATTAGTATACTCAGAGAACACAGTATTAGTACACTCAGAGAACACAGTATTAGTACACTCAGAGAACACAGTATTAGTACATTCAGAGAACACAGTATTAGTACACTCAGAGAACACAGTATTAGTACATTCAGAGAACACAGTATTAGTACACTCAGAGAACACAGTATTAGTACACTCAGAGAACACAGTATTAGTACACTCAGAGAACACAGTATTAGTACACTCAGAGAACACAGTATTAGTACACTCAGAGAACACAGTATTAGTACACTCAGAGAACACAGTATTAGTACACTCAGAGAACACAGTATTAGTACACTCAGAGAACACAGTATTAGTACACTCAGAGAACACAGTATTAGTACATTCAGAGAACACAGTATTAGTACACTCAGAGAACACAGTATTAGTACACTCAGAGAACACAGTATTAGTACACTCAGAGAACAGTATTAGTACACTCAGAGAACAGCATTAGTACACTCAGAGAACAGCATTAGTACACTCAGAGAACAGCATTAGTACACTCAGAGAACAGTATTAGTACACTCAGAGAACAGCATTAGTACACTCAGAGAACAGCATTAGTACACTCAGAGAACAGTATTAGTACTTTCAGAGAACAGTATTAGTACACTCAGAGAAGGGTATTAGTACACTCAGAGATCAGTATTAGCAGACTCACCTGCGGCAGGTAGGCAGCATCTACAACCACCTTGACATCCTGTGCCAGCATCACTCTCCTGCCCGGAACAAGAAGACTTGCAGGTTCCTCCTCGCTTCTTACACTTCTTTACAGGTTTACAGCTGCCTTTTTCTGCTGGTACAAATACCAGCCGTTATGTTAAATAATAATGATTCATTCATAGACACGAGAACTAAAATGACTAACATATGAAGTAGGTAGACACAGTGAAAGCCAACAATCAATATGAATTGCTAATTACATTAGTAGTGGTAATAGTTGCAGTATGAACAACAGTAGCAGTTAATTGTGAATAGTAGTAGATGTAATCGTAATAGTGGCAGTAGAATTTCACCTCAGATTCAGTTCAGATTTTATTACTACGTGATACACTGTTGGACAGAGATGGATAACGTTTGATGATGCTGTGGGAAGCTTGTGGTTATGCTGAGTATTTCGGGCAAGATTAAGCCTAACTTTAGACTACGAGGGCAATAAACATTGTGTGTGTGTGTGTGTGTGTGTGTGTGTGTGTGTGTGTGTGTGTGTGTGTGTGTGTGTTCACCTAATTGTGGTTGCAGGGGTCTATTCACAGCTCCTGGCCCCGCCTCTTCATTGGTCGCCAGTAGGTCCACTCTCTCCCTGTTCCATGAGCAGGGTGTGTATGTGTGTGTATAATGACGAATGTAAACTCAGTAATACATAAATAACCAGAGCATAGAAGAGAGAAGCTTATGAGACGTTTCGGTCCGACTTGAACCATTTACAAATCACAGTGTGACTTGTTAATGGTCAGATCGGACCGATACGTCGTCATAAGTTTATTTCTCCCATGTGCGTGTTATTTGTGTATTGTTTCAGTCACGGTATTGTGCCTTTTTGTCCTTTATTCTCAATAAAACAGAGAACTTTCACGGCGCGCATAACGGAGATAAAACACCTCAATTACTGGGAGCGCTTGAGGTTTCTAAACCTGTATTCCCTGGAACGCAGGAGGGAGAGATACATGATTATATACACCTGGAAAATCCTAGAGGGACTAGTACCGAACTTGCACACGAAAATCACTCACTACGAAAGCAAAAGACTTGGCAGACGATGCACCATCCCCCCAATGAAAAGCAGGGGTGTCACTAGCACGTTAAGAGACCATACAATAAGTGTCAGGGGCCCGAGACTGTTCAACTGCCTCCCAGCACACATAAGGGGGATTACCAACAGACCCCTGGCAGTCTTCAAGCTAGCACTGGACAAGCACCTAAAGTCAGTTCCGGATCAGCCGGGCTGTGGCTCGTACGTTGGTTTGCGTGCAGCCAGCAACAACAGCCTGGTTGATCAGGGGCTGATCCACCAGGAGGCCTGGTCACAGACCGGGCCGCGGGGGCGTTGACCCCCGAAACTCTCTCCAGGTAAACTCCAGGTAATATAATGATTGTATATGTATTATGAAGGTTAATGGCTTTACTTTGCATTTTTAAATATCCCTTAGTGTTAGTATTAAGCAATAAGCAGGAAAAAAAATCTAAAATTTCGTAAAATTATGTCGGCTGAATGTTTTTTGGTAGTGATGTGGCCAGGGCGTCACAGGTAAAGCTGAGAGAACAGCAGCCATCATGCCGGAGGTGGCAAGCTGTGGGGGTTATTTTGAGGCGCTAACCTCTCATATGGGTGGTATTTGGTGTTTATTTTGAGGTTAACAGAGGTCGTAAAGTGTACCTCGCCTTTTGTATATAGTTCTACTGTTTTCCCATTATACCCTTGAATCTGCATTGATAAAACCACTGGATGGCAAAACGTCTAGAAATAGATACCCAGATGTTGGACAGGTGCCTTAATTCTTCATCTTGTCGGTACTGATGTTAAAGATATTACACACCTGAGTTGTCACCTGTGGAGCAGCAGCGACAACCTTTGCCTTTACAACCCTTACGAACTTCTTTCTCGCCTCTTTCACAAGACTTCTTGCACGCTCCTCTTTCCTTCTTGCACTTAGACAGGAGCCGGCATCCTACACACATGAAATTATATCAAGAATTCAAAATATGTTAAATTACGAGTAATATTTACAAACCTCTTCATTTGGATTAATTGTGTGTAACGCAGTTCCCTTCTATACAAAAATATACTAAGGTATAAAATGATATGCAAAGGTGTACATAGGAATTGAAACAGTAACACACTATACAGTACGTACAAGAAACAGCTTGTTTTTCTTAATTAAATGTTTACCCGTGTGATTCATTGCAAATTCCTGATACACATATCCCTTTCCCTTTTCATAAACCACACTGTTCTTCTGCATTCATTCTGTCTCTTTCCAGTCAGTGTATCAGTGGCAGCACAGCCGTACACTTGTCTGGTACATTCAGAAACATATTCTCCCCCTTAATCATTTCTTTCCCTCATAACTTAATAATAATAACAACAACAACAACAATAATAATAATAATAATAATAATAATAATAATAATAATAATAATAATAATAATAATAATAATAATAATAATAATAATAATAATAATAATAATAATCTTTATTTCTACCAGTACATGTACAAGGTATACAGACCATAGCTGACATCAATAATATACTACTATATAGAAAGCCACTTGTTATGCAGAGCGTTCCCCGCAAATTAGGTCAATTTTGTGCCCAGGATGCGACCCACACCAGTCCACTAACACCCAGGTACCTATTTTGCCTTGCAGAAACACATCCTAATGTTTCCGTCAGTACCAGGGATCGACCCCCGAACCTCAGTTTGTGAGCTGTGTATGCTACCAATCGACGTCTGAGACTTCATTCTCGATATATATGTTGAGAGGGTTCGTGGAGATATAATGGTTGGAGTTAAATACACTTGTTGGATGGTAACACATATATTAGCAGAGTGTGAGAAAGGGGGCCCAGCCTCTGCCCTGTTGCCTGTTGTAGACCTAAGCGTGGAGTGAGAAAGAGGCAGAGCGCCCAACGCTCACATGCGGCATCACGTGACGTCACACATGCTAGCCACTGAGCCTAGCAAGAGGTCAACTATGTAAAACATATGGATGGTACTATGATCAGCAACTATGCTGACATATAGAAACATAGTGTCTGCCTATACACTTTTCCTTCTTACATAGACACTAAACAAACCCACCATCCATTACAACTATTTATCTTCATTTATTTGCAGTCTTTTGATTTTATTTCCATTTATCACCTGTGTGTTTCCCACTTTCATTCGACTTGACTCACGAAATCGTAATGACACGATTGAAAAACAAAAAACCATACCATGGGTGGGGTTAGAACCCGCGATTAAAGAGTCACAAAACTCCACCCTAAACATTCTCTCATTTAGCTACTGGCAACCATTGTTAAATAATCTGGAGAAACATTAGAAAGACACGCTAGCATAAAATCCTAAGCCTCTGCCTTAAATTAAGATAAGAGATAAGATAAGATTTCGTTCGGATTTTTAACCCCGGAGGGTTAGCCACCCAGGATAACCCAAGAAAGTCAGTGTGTCATCGAGGACTGTCTAACTTATTTCCATTGGGGTCCTTAATCTTGTCCCCCAGGATGCGACCCACACCAGTCGACTAACACCCAGGTACCTATTTGCTGCTAGGTGAACAGGACAACAGGTGTAAGGAAACGTGTCGAAATGTTTCCACCCGCCGGGAATCGAACCCGGGCCCTCCGTGTGTGAAGCGGGAGCTTTAGCCACCGGGCCACCGGCCACACAATTATTCTGTATGTTCCTGAAGACATTATTTCCAAAGAATCTTTAGTGGTATTCACATAAAAGGCACTCTTCAAGCGGTCCTTTTAAGCAAATGATGCTGAAAAAAATGTATAAGTCATTCCATATATAATACTGGTTAAGGTAGGCAAGAATTAATTAGTAGTAAGAAGCTCACCTTTAGTTTTCTTCGGTGCTTTTAATCTTGTATGATCGTCTTGATGCTTCTTGTTCTTCTTTGGGAAGTTATTATCATTATCATTATCTTCATCATCATCATCATCATCATCATCATCATCATCATCATCATGAGCAATAACGCCCTCGTGATGTTTTTTCACTTGGATTCGCTTCATCTCGTCAATTAAGTTGTTTTTGTTATTATTTTGCTCACTGAGGCTCAAGTTTTTTGAATATTTATTGAGCTTTACTTTAGACTGTTTTCCTTTGCGATTTTTCTTGGGCATTCCCTTAGATTTTTTCCCTTTAGGATCTTTCTTCTTTTTAGTCTGTTTTTCTTTACGATATTTCTTGGGATTTCCTTTGAACTTCTTTTCTTCATGATTTCCTGCGTGTTTTCTACCTGGGTGATTTACGTCAGCGTTTTCATGGGTAGTTTTCCGAATATTTCTCCCACGGTCTCTAATTTTTCCTGAACCTTTCTTTCTTCCTCTTTTGTTCTGCCGTGTTAGATACTTAGTCTTTTTTATCCTGGTAGACGATATTTTACCAGACGGTGGTCGTGATTCTCCTCTCTTACGAGACAGTGGTCGTGACTCTCCTTTCCTACGAGATGGTGGCTGTGACTCTCCTCTCTTACGAGACAGTGGTCGTGACTCTCCTCTCTTACGAGACAGTGGTCGTGACTCTCCTCTCTTACGAGACAGTGGTCGTGACTCTCCTCTCTTACGAGACAGTGGTCGTGACTCTCCTCTCTTACGAGACAGTGGTCGTGACTCTCCTCTCTTACGAGACAGTGGTCGTAACTCTCCTCTCTTACGAGACAGTGGTCGTAACTCTCCTCTCTTACGAGACAGTGGTCGTGACTCTCCTTTCTTGCGACACGGTAGTCGTGACTCTTGACTCTCACCATCGTCTTGGGTATCTCTCTTCACTATTACTTTCGGATACAGCTGCTCCACAGCCTTGACCAGCGAGGCTTCCTGAGTCCGGTTCATCCCTTCGGTCGACGACTCTGCTGGAAACACAATACATTATGTAACAAGAAATGACATTAATAATAGAAGAGTATATTACGTTGAGTTCTATAAAGATCAGAATAATAGTGAAAGAATTAAACATCTATATTTCTTGAAACAGAATACGACTTCGAGTGATATATTGGTGAATATATTATAATGAGATAGAAACATAAGTCTCGTGTCATAGAAATATAGCCGCAGTAAGCAAATAACATTCTTAAGACCCCTGACCTCTGGTTAATTTAGCAGTTTCACATATTTAACATCCACTGTAAAGCCAGTGTAACTAATAAAATAGTGAAATGTAAGAAGCAATTTAAAGACCCCGCCTTATTTCTTTGTTATATTTTGGGGAAAAGTATTAATTTTCAGCCTGCGTGAGCTGGTGAGGGGCTCTTGATCTAGGGAACTGGATCTGTGCTCCAGTTCCCCTAATTAAGCCTGAATACCTTCCACATCCCCCCACAGGCGCTGTATAATTCTACGGGTTTAGCGCTTCCCCTGAATTATAATAATAATGAGCTCCAATTCCCTGAATTAAGCTTGAATGCCTTCCCCCCCCCCGCCCCCGCCCCCACAGGCACTGCATTTTCCCTACGGATTTTGACCTCCCATATAATAATAATAATAATAATAATAATAATAATAATAATAATAATAATAATAATAATAATAATAATAATAATAATAATAATAATAATAATAATAATGAGCCCCTGGTCATATTCAGGACCCCTTGCCCTAATAAACTATAGCAGATGCCAGCTTGTTAGAAAGAAAATTTTTAAATTCTTATCCAGGCTTCCTGTTATTCTGACGACTGTACTTTCTTCTCCTCAAGTTGATTTTAAAGTCCGTCGACTACACGACTTCACCAGTCAAAGATTTTTTAATATTTAATATAGGGATTAACATAAACGTTATGTACCACTTAGAGAGTATAGACAATGTTCCTCCCAGGGCATTTACATCAAGTGAAATATACTCGTCAGAATATATACCAACTGATTACTCCTCCAAATACATCCAGCGGATCATGCAAACCAGATAGGAGACATCAAGTTACTTACGTAGGCAGCAGTAGGTATCCAGGGAACAGTAGACGTTAAGGATGGAAGTGCAGTGTTCAATCTGCCTCTCCACACACCTCCCTCCAGCGCTCTCACACACGCCCATCTCTTCCTGGAAAGTGGATCATAAGGATACTAATCTCTCTTCCTCTCTCACTCACCCACTATCTATCTATCTCTCTATCTATCCATATATATATTATATATATATATATATATATATATAGAGAGAGAGAGAGAGAGAGAGAGAGAGAGAGAGAGAGAGAGAGAGAGAGAGAGAGAGAGAGAGAGAGAGAGAGAGAGAGAGAGAGAGAGAGAGAGAGAGAGAGAGAGAAGAGAAGAGAAGAGAAGAGAAGAGAGAGAGAGAGAAGAGAAGAGAAGAGAGAGAGAGAGAAATACTGAAAAATGGTGAACTTTAAAGCCCTTTCGTGATTTCACACATTCTCAAGAAACTGTGAAAATACAAGAAGACGAGATGGCTTATAATGCTGAGATATCACCTGATGATCACATCCGACATGGGATGCTCAAGCACTTGTCAAACGTAGTTTAAATTCTTCCCAAATTTTATTAATTATAAATGAATCTAGTTTGTATAATCCTAAACAAATATTCGTATTAACAATAAACATTTTTTACAAGGAATCTTCTAGACATGATCCTCAGCATTTTTTAGGGAATTTTTAGTCAGATTTTTTTTATTGTATCAAGAGGTGTATCAAGAAGGTTTTCATGGTAAGGGAGAATCAATATATTCTTAGTTGAATAAGAATGTTTGTCCATTTTTTTGAATTGTCAAATGAATTTCCAGCAATTTTAAAGAATGTATCAATTATTTTGGGTATTTTAGATCATTAGCTACATCAAAAAACTTGAAGACAATGATGGAACACAAAGTGATCCTTTAAGCTGTTATGTCCTTGTATTGTTTTGATAAAGTCAATAGACTACCGAACATTTACAAAATAACCAACAAACCAACATCGATAAAAAGTCAAAAATCTCTTTCTTCCACTCTTCAACTCAAAATATAAAAAAAGATACAATATTTAGACTTTATTGTCACTAAAGTATTTATTTTGTTTTTTATAAGGTTTGAGTTTTACATCTAAGACACCTTTTTTTTAATCAATTATAATAACTGTTTTTATTTTTTAAATTTTATTTGCAACCAGCTTAAAAACTTTCAACAATTCTTATAAGCTATCATTAGTTTTCTATTGAAAATAGGGAGTTTTGAGAATCTCTGACCGCGGGTTCAATCCCGCCCGTGGTATGGTTTAAGTCAGCTAAATTTTGTGTTTGTCTCCAACAGTATCACTGCAGAGTGCAGTGATAATATATGCTGTGGGAGGTAATACTGTCGAACAGGTGTTGCTTTGTGTTGCGGTGTGAATATTGCGTGGGTAGTAATTTTGGAGTGTTATGCATGTACTCTGAAGAGTACTGTGTGTGACGCTGTGAGTTATTCCGTATGGCACTTCGTGGTTATTTTCAACTTCGTACGACTCAGTTACCTCTGCCCACCATCTAGTTTAATAAACTCCCTTCACTAAATCTTCCGTGACCTTCTACCAGACATCAACATCTTCGTTACCATCAACACAACTTCGTGTACAAGTATCACACGCTGCAGAACAATCTCTTATTGGGAAAACGCTTCTCTCTGTCAAGGTCGATCAAGATCCACTCAGAGCGAAACGTTGCCCTAATGAAGTTTGCTCTACAATATGTCTGTTCCTCACTAATATTGGCAGTAAGATATTTGAAAACAAGAAAGGGTGTAGCTGGTGTAGCTACCTGGGAGTGAGCAGCCAGACTCCAGGAGACGCTGGTGATGCACACACACACAAGGAGCAGTAGATCTGTAACCTTCATGATGACAGAAAGTTGGTAGGTGTTCCCCTGGGGGGATCCGGCGCCTGGCACAACAGGTGTTTCCTCGGAGAGATGGAGGTGGAGCCCAGGCTCACAGGTGTTCCTTGAGTGGCACCTGGGAGGGGGACAATAGACCTGAGGTGTAGACTGTAATACCTGCTACTGCTTCTTTAGGGTCAGTCCTGAAAAAAAAGATAAAGGAGGCAGATCAGGGCAGTCTTCTTGGTGAAATTCACATCTCTCTGTAATGTTCGTTATTTTAATCAATCACGATGAACTCTCCTCAAAATAACACACTTAATTCATTGCAGTATCAGCATTATTGATAACTGATAACCAAAGTTCATTGACATATACAAAAAAAATCTGCCTAATTATATTAAATAAACCTTAAAAACTTCTACCTACATTCATTATACACAAATTTGTACTTTACTGACTAATAGATCTTTTCCTGCAATATTTCCTTTTAATTAAAGGAGGATCGAACAGCGGGACTGATACTCACCGTAATAACTAACATATAACACACATGATGTTTGTACATCTTACAAAAACGATGTATCAGTAATCTAGCGGATGTCTCTACCACAAAAATTCAGATGTTCTCACCTGTGCATATAAAAAAAATCATCTTCAACTTTTTTTTCACAAATCAGTTTTACAGGCTAAGAGCTGTTATCCTGCCTCTGCTATTATCCTGCCTCTGCTGTTATCCTGCTTCTGCTATTATCCTGCCTCTGCTGTTATCCTGCCTCTGCTATTATCCTGCCTCTGCTATTATCCTGCCTCTGCTATTATCCTGCCTCTGCTGTTATCCTGCTTCTGCTATTATCCTGCCTCTGCTGTTATCCTGCCTCTGCTGTTATCCTGCCTCTGCTGTTATCCTGCCTCTGCTATTATCCTGCCTCTGCTGTTATCCTGCCTCTGCTGTTATCCTGCCTCTGCTGTTATCCTGCCTCTGCTATTATCCTGCCTCTGCTGTTATCCTGCCTCTGCTGTTATCCTGCCTCTGCTCTTATCCAGCCTCTGCTGTTATCCTGCCTCTGCTATTATCCTGCCTCTGCTGTTATCCTGCCTCTGCTGTTATCCTGCCTCTGCTCTTATCCAGCCTCTGCTGTTATCCTGCCTCTGCTGTTATCCTGCCTCTGCTGTTATCCTGCCTCTGCTATTATCCTGCCTCTGCTGTTATCCTGCCTCTGCTGTTATCCTGCCTCTGCTCTTATCCAGCCTTTGCTGTTATCCTGCCTCTGCTGTTATCCTGCCTCTGCTCTTATCCAGCCTCTGCTGTTATCCTGCCTCTGCTATTATCCTGCTTCTACTATTATCCTGCCTCTGCTATTATCCTGCTTCTACTATTATCCTGCCTCTGCTCTTATCCAGCCTCTGCTGTTATCCTGCCTCTGCTATTATCCTGCCTCTGCTATTATCCTGCCTCTGCTATTATCCTGCTTCTACTATTATCCTGCCTCTGCTCTTATCCAGCCTCTGCTGTTATCCTGCCTCTGCTATTATCCTGCTTCTACTATTATCCTGCCTCTGCTCTTATCCTGCCTCTGCTGTTATCCTGCCTCTACTGTTATCCTGCCTCTACTGTTATCCTGCCTCTGCTGTTATCCTGCCTCTGCTATTATCCTGCTTCTACTATTATCCTGCCTCTGCTCTTATCCTGCCTCTGCTGTTATCCTGCCTCTACTGTTATCCTGCCTCTACTGTTATCCTGCCTCTGCTGTTATCCTGCCTCTGCTGTTATCCTGCCTCTGCTATTATCCTGCTTCTACTATTATCCTGCCTCTGCTGTTATCCAGCCTCTGCTGTTATCCTGCCTCTGCTATTATCCTGCTTCTACTATTATCCTGCCTCTGCTCTTATCCTGCCTCTGCTGTTATCCTGCCTCTACTGTTATCCTGCCTCTACTGTTATCCTGCCTCTGCTGTTATCTTGCCTCTGCTATTATCCTGCTTCTACTATTATCCTGCCTCTGCTGTTATCCTGCCTCTGCTATTATCCTGCTTCTACTAATATCCTACCTCTGCTCTTATCCTGCCTCTGCTGTTACCCTGCCTCTACTGTTATCCTGCCTCTGCTGTTATCCTGCCTCTGCTGTTATCCTGCCTCTACTGTTATCCTGCCTCTGCTGTTATCCTGCCTCTGCTGTTATCCTGCCTCTACTGTTATCCTGCCTCTGCTGTTATCCTGCCTCTGTTATTATCCTGCCTCTGCTGTTATCCTGCCTCTACTGTTATCCTGCCTCTGCTGTTATCCTGCCTCTGCTGTTATCCTGCCTCTGCTGTTATCCTGCCTCTACTGTTATCCTGCCTCTGCTGTTATCCTGCCTCTGTTGTTATCCTGCCTCTGCTGTTATCCTGCCTCTACTGTTATCCTGCCTCTGCTGTTATCCTGCCTCTGCTGTTATCCTGCCTATGCTGTTATCCTGCCTCTACTGTTATCCTGCCTTTGCTGTTATCCTGCCTCTACTGTTATCCTGCCTCTGCTGTTATCCTGCCTCTGTTGTTATCCTGCCTATGCTGTTATCCTACCTCAGCTGTTATCCTGCCTCTGCTGTTATCCTGCCTATGCTGTTATCCTGCCTCTACTGTTATCCTGCCTCTGCTGTTATCCTGCCTCTACTGTTATCCTGCCTCTGCTGTTATCCTGCCTCTACTGTTATCCTGCCTCTGCTGTTATCCTGCCTCTGTTGTTATCCTGCCTCTGCTGTTATCCTGCCTCTACTGTTATCCTGCCTCTGCTGTTATCCTGCCTCTGCTGTTATCCTGCCTATGCTGTTATCCTGCCTCTACTGTTATCCTGCCTTTGCTGTTATCCTGCCTCTACTGTTATCCTGCCTCTGCTGTTATCCTGCCTCTGTTGTTATCCTGCCTATGCTGTTATCCTACCTCAGCTGTTATCCTACCTCAGCTCACTGCAAAGCCCAGCACTGTCTAAGGTATACTGCCACCCCAGGATGCCACCCACACCAGTCGACTAACACCCAGGTACCTACTTACTGCTAGATGAACAGAGACAACAGGTGTAATAAGAAATAATGAAAAATAATAATAATCTTTATCTACTAGTACATGTACAAGGTGTACAGACCATAGCTGACATCAATTACATACTACTATATATAAAGCCCCTTGTTATGCAGAGTATTTCCCGCAAATTAGGTCAGTTTTGTCCCCAGGATACGACCCCCACTAATCGATTAACACCCAAGTACCTATTTTACAACCAGTTGAACAGGTACAGCAGGTGTCTTAAGGGTACACCGTCCTAATGTTTCCATCTGTACCGGAGATCGAAGTACGGACCTCAGTGTGTGAGCTGAGTGAGCTACCACTAGAGCTACCGGACACAAAAACCTTCTGGAATTGTTCATCAGCTTAACAAGGTCAACAGTGACACAGAGGGAAGGTCTGACACAATAAAAACTTGCTCTGTGTACTTGTCTTCAAAGTGGATTACAAATATAGAAACAAACATTTTCGCTAAACTATACTTACACTGAGACAATTAAACTGAAGGTGAGTGCTGAGTTCTGGATACTCCGATCTAACATAGAGGATCCTCTTCAGGAAACTTAAAGTGTTCTTCTTGTGCTATATTCCCTACAAGTAGGTTCGTTGGTACTCCTGCCATTGCTTACTTCATTCTTGTGTTTATGTTATTAAACACAAATGGTAATAGTAAAGAACCACAATGGAAATAAGTCACTTTGTCTGACTTTTTTTGTATTATCCCAGGTTATCTACACATATCCTGCTATGTATGATAATCTATGTAACTATATTTGTGGTTGGTAGGTAAGACACATAGGCAACAGTTAGGCAACTTTATTCCGAAACGTTTCGCCTACACAGTAGGCTTCTTCAGTCGAATACAGAAAGTAGGCAGGAACAGTAGAGATGTGAAGACGATGTAATCAGTCCATCACCCTTGAAGTCGTAGAATTTGAGGTTGTCAGTCCCTCAGCCTGGAGAAGTTCAGTTCCATAGTCAGGAACTATCTGAAGATCAAGCGACAGTGCGGAGACTTAAATACTGTCGGAAGGAGAGGTGCAGAGTAGTAGTAGTAGTGAGAATGTAGCCACTGAGAGGTCAGGTCCCTCTCAGATCCAACAGTTCTCACTTGAAAGGGTTGTCCAAGGTGTTTTCTGTACCAAGAGGCCATGTGTTGCAGTGTCTGACAAGATGAACATCAAAATGGTATACAATACCGACAGGTTGGTAGGTAAGACACATAGACAACAGTTAGGCAACTTTATTCCGAAACGTTTCGCCTACACAGTAGGCTTCTTCAGTCGAATACAGAAAGTAGGCAGGAACAGTAGAGATGTGAAGACCAACCTGTCGGTATTGTATACCATTTTGATGTTCAACTATATTTGTGTATACCTGAATACTATTAAGCAGTGTTTACTGCACTCTCGTATATGGGATGCCTAGCAACTTATCACAGATTACTGAGTATAACTACAGTCACTATACAAAAAAAAAAAAAAAACGAGACATAGCCCCACTCCACAAAGGTGGCAGTAAAACAATTGCAGAAAATTATAGACCTAAATATTAACGTCCCATATCATAAAAATCATTGAAAGGTTTCTAAGAAGCAAGTTCGCCACCAACCTATATATCCATCAGTTTCACAATCCAGAGCAACACGGGTTTAGAGCAGGTCGCTCCTGCCTGTCCCAGCTACTGGACTACTGTGACATGGTTTTAGATGCACTGGAGGACAAATACTATGTAGATGTCGTATACACTGACTTCGTGAAAGCCTTCGACAAGTGCGACCAAGGTGTATATTATATTATAATCATGGGGAGCGCTAAACTCGTAGAATTATAAAGTGCATGTGGGGGGGATGGAAAGTATTCAGACTCTATTCAGGGAACCGGGGCACAAATCCAATTCCCTGGATCAAGAGCCCATCACCAGCACCAAGGACCCTCCCTTGAGGGGCGCGACCATGGTGTAATAGCGCACAGGAAAAGTTAATAGATGGATCTATAACTTCCTGACAAATAGAACACAAAGAGTAGTAGTAAACAGAGTAAAGTCTGAGGCGGCCACGATGACAAGTTCTGCTCCACAAGGCACAGTACTCGCCCCCATCCTGTTCCTCATATCTGACATAGACAGGGATGTCAGCCACAACACCGTGTCTTCCTTTGCGGATGACACCCGAATTTGCATGACAGTGTCATCTATCAATGACACTGAAAGACTCCAAGTGGACATCAACCAAATCTTGACATTGGTGGCGGAAAACAATATGAAGTTCAATGAAAAGAAATTTCAATTGCTCCGATATGGAAAACTCGATGAAATTAAAAGTATATAGGAGTATAAAACAAATTCCAACCACACGATAGAACTAAAAACTAATGTGAAGGACCTGGGAGTGATAATATCAGAGGACCTCACTTTCAAAGATCACAACAATGTATCCACCTCACCTGCTAGGAAAATGATAGGATGGATAATAAGAACCTTCAAAACTAAGGATGCCAAGCCCATGATGATTCTCTTCATATCGCTTGTTCTCTTTAGGCTGGAGTATTGCTGTACACTAAAGGCCCCTTTCAAAGCAAACAAAGCTGCAGTCCTGGAGAATGTACAGAGAAATTTCACGGCACGTATAAGTACTATAAAGCACTTAAATTACTGGGAACGTTGAAGTCCCTTAAGTTGTACTCCCTGGAACACAGGCGAGAAAGATACATGATAATATACACTTGGAAAATCCTAGAGGGTCTAGTCCTAAATTTGCACACGAAAATCACTCCCTACGAAAGTGTAAGACTGGGCAGGAGATGCAACATCCCCCAAATGAAAAGTAGGGGCGCCACTAGCACTATAAGAGACAACTTAATAAATGTCAGGGGCCCAAGACTGTTCAACTGCCTCCCAGCATACATACTGGCTATTACCAATAGACCCATGGCTGTCTTCAAGAAGGCGCTGAACAGTCACCTAAAGTCAGTACCTGACCAGTCGGGCTGTGTTTCGTACTTCGGGTTGCGTGCGGCCAACAGTAACAGCCTGGTTGATCAAGCTGTGATCCACCACGAGGCCTGATCACAGACCAGGCCGCAGGGGGCGTTGACCCCCGAAACCCTCTCCAGGTACTGGTTGACATGACAGGTCAACTGGTCTTACAGTAAGACCTGTAAACACCTGAGGTTCACTAAGGCCGCAACTCTTCACTTGCTCGACGCCACTTATCAACAAACTTTAATATCAAATATGAACGTAATGTTGACTTACGCAGCTCCTCTACGTTCACTGTACCAGTGTACATGTATAGTGAGTGTACATGTATAGTGAGTGTACATGTATAGTGAGTGTACATGTATAGTGAGTGTACATGTATAGTGAGTGTACATGTATAGTGAGTGTACATGTATAGTGAGTGTACATGAACAGTCAGTATAAGTGCTCATACTACACTCAATAATTACTGTCCAATCATCAGAATATACACAAACTGTGTAGATTATTATTATTATTATTATTATTATTATTATTATTATTATTATTATTATAATGTTGATGATGATGATGGGAAACCGATAAAACTTTAAAGGTTATACTAAGGAAGAACGTGTGCATGAATATATATATATATATATATATATATATATATATATATATATATATATATATATATATATATATATATATATATATATATATATATATAATGTGTTTCTCATATTAATAATGAACTGGAAAATTAACAGAGCAGCAGAAGGCATACAAGGGCAGGATTGCACCTCGTTGTCAACATACAACACCTGACCCTTTATGATGATGTGGGTGAGATGGTCAAGGACCTCTGAAACATAGCTAATATTCTTCTCAATTTTATGATTTTTAACTTGTCGAACAAATCTTAAATTCATCCCAAATTTTATTAATTATAAATTAATCTAATTTGTATAATCCTAGACCAATATTCATATTAAATTCAAAATTATTTTTATGAAGCTTAATTCTATTATATTTCCCTAAACCATGTTTGATATAACTTTCTCGGTCTTTTGAAAAATAAATTTGATGGTTAAAATCTCACACATGAATAAACAGAGCATTAGACTCTTGTCTAATTCTAATGCTATATTTATGATGTTTTAATCTTAGTTCAAGACTTTTACCAGTTTGACCATAATGAACTTCGTCACTTTTTTTTACAAGGCATTTTTTAATAAAAAAATTTTTTTTTACTGTTTTAAGATTTTTAAGCACAACTTTCATATTAAAATTCTTCAGTAGAGAAGGTATATCAAGAAAGTTTTCATGGTAAGGGAGAACCAACATATTTTTAGTTGAATAATGTTGGTTGTCCCTTTTTGAA
>NC_091320.1:2175228-2321038 GCF_038502225.1 Cherax quadricarinatus
CCTTTTCCATTCTCTGTTGCACTTAGTTTTTGCCTCCCTACACCTTCGGGTAAACCAAGGACTCGTTTTGGTCTTCCTATTATTTCTGCTTCCCTTGGGAACAAAACTTTCCTCTGCCTCCTTGCACTTTGTTGCCACATATTCCATCATCTCGTTTACTGATTTTCCTACCATTTCTCTGTCCCACTGAACCTCCTGCAGGAAGTTTCTCATACCTGTGTAGTCCCCCCTTTTATAGTTTGGCCTGTCCCCTTCAGTTCCTGTTACCTTCTCCACTTGTAACTCTACTATATAGTCAAAACTCAGAACCACATGATCGCTAGCTCCAAGGGGCCTCTCGTAAGTGATGTCCTCAATGTCTGAACTGCTCAGGGTGAACACAAGATCCAGTCTTGCTGGCTCATCCTCCCCTCTCTCTCTGGTTGTGTCCCTGACATGTTGATACATGAGGTTTTCAAGTACCACATCCATCATCTTGGCTCTCCATGTTTCGGGACCCCCATGTGGCTCCAGGTTTTCCCAGTCGATCTCCCTGTGGTTGAAATCGCCCATTACCAGTAACTTTGCTCTGCTCGAGTGTGTGTGTGTGTGTGTGTGTGTGTTTGTGTGTGTGTGTGTGTATGTGTGTGTGTGTGTGTGTGTGTGTGTGTGTGTGTGTGTGTGTGTGTGTGTGTGTGTGTGTGTATGTGTGTGTGCTCGCCTAATTGTACTCACCTAATTGTGGTTGCAGGGGTCGAGACTCGGCTCCTGGCCCCGCCTCTTCACTGATCGCTACTAGGTCCTCTCCCTCTCTGCTTCCTGAGCTTTGTCATACCTCTTCTTAAAACTATGTATGGTTCCTGCCTCCACTACTTCACTTGCTAGGCTATTCCACTTCCTGACGACTCTATGACTGAAGAAATACTTCCTAACGTCCCTGTGACTCGTCTGAGTCTTCAGCTTCGAATTGTGACCCCTTGTTTCTGTGCCCCCTCTCTGAAACATCCTGTCTCTGCCCACCTTATCTATTCTCCGCAGTATCTTGTATGTCGTTATCATGTCTCCCCTGACCCTTCTGTCCTCCAGTGTCGTCAGTCCGATTTCCCTCAACCTTTCCTCGTACGACATTCCCGTGATCTCTGGGACTAGCCTTGTTGCAAACCTTTGTACTTTCTCTGACTTCTTGACGTGCTTGACCAGGTGTGGGTTCCAGACTGGTGCTGCATACTCCAATATGGGCCTAACGTACACAGTGTACAGTGTCTTGAACGATTCCTTATTAAGGTATCGGAACGCTATTCTCAGGTTTGCCAGGCGACCGTATGCTGCAGCAGTTATTTGGTTGATGTGTGCCTCCGGTGACGTGCTCGGTGTTATGGTCACCCCAAGGTCTTTCTCCCTGAGTGAGGTCTGTAGTCTTTGTCCACCTAGCCTATACTCTGTCTGCGGTCTTCTTTGCCCCTTAAATACCCTATCAGGTATTCTCTGATCCATTGCAGTGCCTTTCCTGTTATGTGTGCCTGATCCTCTAGCTTTTGCAGTAATCTCTTGTGAGGAACTATGTCGAAGGCCTTCTTGTGTGTGTGTGTGTGTGTGTGTGTGTGTGTGTGTGTGTGTGTGTGTGTGTGTGTGTGTGTGTGTGTGTGTGTGGATGCTGCTGCGAGTGTAGAAAATACTTTAAATTCTTTCCGTTAGTTTTGTAAACAGACACAACATTACTGGGACCTACAACTAACATAAAGACCAGACTGGTTCATCCTGGACCTTAGTGACCCAAGATGATGGGAGGAGGAAGCAGATGCTCTCAAGTGTTCAATACTTACTTATAATGTACTGGGTGGGTAGTCTTGGAGAATACAGCAGCGTGTTCACATCACAACGGAACAGTCACAACTGTGGGGATAGGGAATTATCTTTGTATGTGTGTGTGTGTGTGTGTGTGTGTGTGTGTGTGTGTGTGTGTGTGTGTGTGTGTGTGTGTGTGTGTGTGTGTGTGTGTGTGTGTGTGTGTACTCACCTAGTTGAGGTTGCAGGGATCGAGTCCGAGCTCCTGGCCCCGCCTCTTCACTGGTCGCTACTAGGACACTCTCCCTGAACCGTGAGCTTTATCATACCTCTGCTTAAAGCTATGTATGGCTCCTGCCTCCACTACATCGCTTCCCAAACTATTCCACTTCCTGACCACTCTGTGGCTGAAGAAATACTTCCTAACATCCCTGTGATTCATCTGTGTCTTCAACTTCCAACTGTGTCCCCTTGTTACTGTGTCCAATCTCTGGAACATCCTGTCTTTGTCCACCTTGTCAATTTCTTTCAGTATTTTGTATGTCGTTATCATGTCCCCCCTATCTCTCCTGTCCTCCAGTGTCGTCAGGTTGATTTCCCTTAACCTCTCCTCATAGGACATACCTCTTAGCTCTGGGACTAGTCTTGTTGCAAACCTTTGCACTTTCTCTAGTTTCTTTACGTGCTTGGCTAGGTGTAGGTTTCAAACTTGTGCCGCATACTCCAATATGGGCCTAACGTACACGGTGTACAGAGTCCTGAATGATTCCTTATTAAGATGTCGGAATGCTGTTCTGAGGTTTGCTAGGCGCCCATATGCTGCAGCAGTTATTTGGCTGATGTGCGCTTCAGGAGATGTGCCTGGTGTTATACTCACCCCAAGATCTTTTTCTTTGAGTGAGGTTTGTAGTCTCTGGCCCCCTAGACTGTACTCCGTCTGCAGTCTTCTTCGCCCTTCGACAATCTTCATGACTTTGCACTTGGTGGGATTGAACTCCAGGAGCCAATTGCTGGACCAGGTCTGCAGCCTGTCCAGATCCCTTTGTAGTTCTGCCTGGTCTTCGATCGAATAAATTCTTCTCATCAACTTCACGTCATCTGCAAACAGGGACACCTCGGAGTCTATTCTTTCCGTCATGTCGTTCACAAATACGATATGTCGGAAGTTGTATGTGTGTTAGTTACCATTTGGTTCTAGGCACATGTCGATTAGACACTAGGCCTGTGTTTGTGTGTGTGTGTGTGTGTGTGTGTGTGTGTGTACTCACCTAATTGTACTCACCTAATTGTGGCTGCAATGGTCGAGACTCCGCTCCTGGCCCCGCCGCTTCACTGATCGCTACTAGGTCCTCTCTCTCTCTGCTTCCTGAGATTTGTCATACCTCTTCTTAAAACTATGTATGGTTCCTGCCTCCACTACTTCACTTGCTAGGCTATTCCACTTCCTGACGACTCTATGACTGAAGAAATACTTCCTAACGCCCCTGTGACTCGTCTTAGTCTTTAGCTTCGAATTGTGACCCCTTGTTTCTGTGCCCCCTCTCTGAAACATCCTGTCTCTGCCCACCTTGTCTATTCCCCGCAGTATCTTGTATGTCGTTATCATGTCTCCCCTGACCCTTCTGTCCTCCAGTGTCGTCAGTCCGATTTCCCTCAACCTTTCCTAGTACGACATTCCCCTGAGCTCTGGGACTAGCCTTGTTGCAAACCGTTGTACTTTCTCTAACTTCTTGACGTGTTTGACCAGGTGTGGGTTCCAGACTGGTGCTGCATACTCCAGTATGGGCCTAACATACAGAGTGTACAGTGTCTTGAACGATTCCTTATTAAGGTATCGGAATGCTATTCTCAGGTTTGCCAGGCGACCGTATGCTGCAGCAGTTATTTGGTTGATGTGTGCCTCCGGTGACGTGCTCGGTGTTATGGTCACCCCAAGATCTTTCTCCCTGAGTGAGGTCTGTAGTCTTTGTCCACCTAGCCAATACTCTGTCTGCGGTCTTCTTTGCCCCTCCCCAATCTTTATGACTTTGCATTTGGCAGGGTTGAATTCGAGAAGCAGTTTCTGGACCACGTGTCCAGTCTGTCCAGGTCTCTTTGCAGTCCTGCCTCATCCTCATCCAATTTAATTCTTCTCATCAGCTTCACATCATCTGCGAATAGTGTGTGTGTGTGTGCGTGTGTGTGTGTGTGTGTGTGTGTGCTTAGCTGTTTGTTCACCTATTTGTAGTTGCAGGGGTCGATTCATAGCTCCTGGCCCCGCCTCTTCGTTGATTGCTACTAGGTCCTCTCTCTCCCTGCCCCATGAGCTTTATCATACGTCGCCTTAAAACTATGTATGGCTCCGGCCTCCACTACATCACTTTCTAGGCTATTCCACGGCCTGACTACTCTATGACTGAAGAAATACTTCCTAACATCCCTTTGATTTATCTGAGTCTCAACTTCCAATTGTGACCTCTTGTGTCTGTGTCCCATCTCTGGAACAGCCCATCTTTGTCCACCTTGTCTATTCCGCGCAGTATTTTATATGTCGTTATCATGTCTCTCCTGACCCTCCTGTCCTCCATTGTCGTCAGGCCGATTTCCCTCAACCTTTCTTCGTAGGACAATCCCCTTAGCTCTGGGACTAGTCTTGTTGCAAACCTTTGCACTTTCTCTAATTTCTTGACGTGCTTGACCAGGTGTGGATTCCAAACTGGTGCTGCATACTCCAGTATGGGCCTGACGTAAATGGTATACAGAGTCTTTAACGAATCCTTACTGAGGTATCTGAACGCTATCCATAGGTTTGCCAAGCGCCCGTATGCTGCATCAGTTATCTGGTTGATGTGCACCTCAGGGGATATGCTCGGTGTTATACTCACCCCCAGATCTTTTTTCCTTGAGTGAAGTTTGCAGTCTTTGGCCATCTAGACTATATTGTGTCTGCAGTCTTCTTTGCCCTTCCCCAATCTTCATGACTTTGCATTTGGCAGGGTTAAACTCAAGGAGCCAGTTGCTGGACCAGGCTTGTAGCCTGTCCAGGTCTCTTTGTGGTCCTGCCTGATCTTCGTCCGATTTGATTCTTCTCATTAACTTCACATCATCTGCAAACAAGGACACTTCTGAGTCTATCCCTTCCGTTATGTCATTCACATATACCAAGAACAGCACAGGTCCTAGGACTGACCCCTGTGGAACCCCGCTTGTCACAGGCGCCCATTTTGACACCTCGTCACGTACCATGACTCGTTGTTGCCTCCCTATCAGGTATTCTCTGAGCCATTGCAGTGCCTTTCCTGTTATGTGTGCCTGATCCTCTAGCTTTTGCAGTAACCTCTTGTGAGGAACTGTGTCGAAGGCCTTCTTGAAGTCCAAAAAAATGCAGTCGATCCACCCCTCTCTCTCTTGTCTTACTTCTGTCACCTTGTCATAAAACTCCAGTAGGTTTGTGACACAGGATTTTCCTTCCCTGAAACCGTGCTGGTTGTCAATTATACACTTGTTTCTTTCCGGGTGCTCCACCACTCTCCTCCTGATAATCTTCTCCATAACTTTGCATACTATACACGTTAGTGATACAGGTCTGTAGTCTAGTGCCTCATGTCTATCTCCCTTTTTAAAAATTGAGACTACATTTGCCATCTTCCATACCTCAGGGAGTTGCCCAGTTTCAATTGATTTGTTGAAGATCTTTGTTAATGGCTCACACAGTATCTCTGCTCCCTCTTTAAGGACCCACGGAGAGATGTTGTCTGGTCCCACCGCCTTTGAGGTGTCAAGTTCGTGTGTGTGTGTGTGTGTGTGTGTGTGTGTGTGTGTTTGTGTGTGTGTGTGTGTTTGTGTGTGTGTGTGTGTGTGTGAGTGTGTGTATGTGTGTGTGTACTCACCTAGTTGAGGTTGTAGGGGTCGAGTCCAAGCTCCTGGCCCCTTTTGTGTGTGTGTGTGTGTGTGTGTGTGTTTGTGTGTGTGTGTGTGTGTGCGTGTGTGTGTGTGTGTGTGTGTGTGTGTGTGTGTGTGTATGTACTCACCTATTTCCACTCACCTATTTCCACTCACCTATTTGAGGTTGCAGGTGTCGATTTGCAGCTCCTGGCCCCCTTCTTCACTGGTAGCCACTAGGTCCACTCTCTCTTCCCCTGCTCCATGAGCTTTATCGTATCTCTTCTTAAAGTTACGTATGGATCCTGCCTCCATTACATCACTCTCCAGATTATTCTAATTTCTGACAATTCTATGGCTGACGAAAAACTTCCTAACATCCATGTGACAGATCTGAGTCTTCAACTTCTAGTTGTGACCCTTTGTTTCTGTGTTCCATATCTGAAACATTCCGTGGCTACCCTCCTTGTCAATTCCTCTCAGTATTTTGTATGTCGTTATCATGGGTCCCTCCTTGTCAATTCCTCTCAGTATTTTGTATGTCGTTATCATGGGTCCCTCCTATCTTTCCTGTCCGCTAGTGTCCTCAGGTTGATTTTCCTTAACCTTTCTTCATAGGACATTCCCCTTAGCTCCGGAACTAGTCTTGTTGCAAACCTTTGCACTTTCTCTAATTTCTTGACGTGCTTGACCAGGTGTGGGCTCCAAACTGGTGCTGCATACTCCAGCATGGGCCTGACGTACACGGTGTACGGAGGCTTGAATGATTCCTTGCTAAGGTATCGAAATGCTCTTCTTATGTTTGCCAGGCACAGCAGTTATCTGGTTGATGTGCGCCTCAGGAGATGTGCTCGGTATTATAAGTTTGCAGTCTTTGGCCCCCTAGCCTGTACTCGGTCTGTGGTCTTCTTTGACCTTCCCCAGTCTTCATGATATTGCACTTGGTGAGATTAAACTCCAGGACCCAGTCGCTGGATCGGGCTTACAGCCTGTCCAGATCCCTTTGTAGTTTTACCTGACCCTGTTCCACTTGAATTCTCCACAATAATTTCACGTTGTCTGCAAACAAAGACACCTGTGAATCTATCCCTTCCGTCATACCATTCACATATACCAGAAACAGCATTGGACTGACCCTTGTGGAAACCAGCTGGTCACAGTTGCCCACTATGACACCTCATCATGTACCATCACTCGTTGGTTCCTTCGTGTCAGGTATTCTCTGATCCACTGCAGTGCTTTTCCGGTAATTCCTGCCTCTTCCTCGAGCTTTTACATTAATCTCTTTAATGGAACTTTGTCGAAAACCTTCTTACATTCCAAGAAAAGGCAGTCCACCCACTCCTCTCTCTCTCTCCTGCCTTACTTCTGTCACTTTGTCATAAAACTCCAGGAGGTTTGTGACACAAGATTTCCCCCTCCCTGAAACCGTGCTCGTTATCGTGTATAAGCTCATTCCTCTCTAGGTGCTCCACCAGCCTTTTCCTGATAAACTTCTGACTTTGCATACTCTACATGTCAGTGACACTGGTTTGTAGTTTAACGCTGCCTACCTCCTTTCTTACGGATTGGGATTACATCTGCTATCTTCTCCACCTCAGGTAGTTGTCTTGTTTCTATAGATGTGTTGAAGATTGTTGTTAGTGGCACACACAGTGCCTCTGCTCCCTCTCTCAGGATCCACAGAGAGATGTTGTCCGGTCCCACAGCTTTTGATATATCTAGCTTACTTAGCAGCCTCTTCACCTCTTTCTCGGTTGTGTGTAGTGTGTCCAGCACTTGCTGGTGTACTTTAACATTCCAATCTACTCTAGTCCAGTCTGTCTCCACTGAAAATACCTTCTTAAATCTCGTGTTTAGCTCTTTACATAATTCCTTGTCGTTTCATGTGATCTCCCCGCCTTTCTTCCTCAGCTTGATTACCTGGTCCTTGACTGTTGTTTTTCTCCTGATGTGGCCATACACCAGCTTTGGGTCAGATTTGGCTTTCCATGCTATGCCATTCTCGCATTGCCTCTCGGCCTTCCTCCTTATCCATGCATATTCATTTCTGGGTCATTGGTTAATATCCTTATTTTCCTGGGCCCTTTGTCTTCTATATGTTTCCCATTCTCTAGTGTACTTAGTTTTGGCCTCTGTACACCTTTGGGTAAACCAAGGGTTCGTTCTGGTCTTCCCATTATTTGTGTTGCCCTGAGGTACAAACCTCTCCTCCGCCTCTTTGCATTTTGTGGTCACGTATTCTATCATTTCATTCACTGTTTTTCCCACCAGTTCTCTTTCCCACTGGGTCTCATTTAGGAAATTCCTCATACCTGTGTAGTCCCCTCTTTTATAGTATGGCTTCTCATATTCTACCTGTGCTGCTTCCCTCTCTACTTTTAGCTCTACAGTGTATTCGAAGTTCAGGACCACATGATCACTAGCTCCAAGGGGCCCTCCATATGTGATGTCCCCAATGTTTGAAATACTCAGTGAATATGAGGTCCAGCCTTTCTGGTTCATTCTCTCGTTTCTCTCTCTGGTAGTGTCCTTAACATGTTGATACATGAGGTTTTCCAGTACCACCTTCATCATCTTGTCCCACCAGGTTTCTGGTCCCCCATTTGGATCTAGGTTTTTCCCAGCGAATCTCCCTGTAATTAAAATCACCCACAACTAATAACTCTGCCCTACCCATGTTGGCCCTTCTGGCAACCTCAGCTAGTGTATCAATCATTGCTCTATTGCTTTCATCATACTCTTGACCTGGTTTCTTGCTATTCAGTGGTGGGTTGCACATCACTGCAATCAACACTTTGGGACCCCGAGTTTGAAGTTTTCCTACTATGTAGTCCCTAGCTTCCCTTCTGTCCACTCCTTCCAACTTCTCAAAACTCCACTGGTTTTTTATGAGCAGTGCAACTCCTCCACTCTCTCTGGTCCCTCTATCTTTCCTCAGGATCTGATATCCTGTTGGAAAGACTGCATCTGTTATCATTCCTGTGAGCTTGGTTTTTGTGAGTACTATGATGCCTGGGAATGCCTCCATGATTCTTTAGTGCCACCCCTTATATTTATTTGTTATCCCATCTGCATTGGTGTGCCATACCTTCAGCTTTTTTTTCCACGTATGTACTATAGGGAGGTTTTGCGGGCTAGGGGTTTGAGAAACCTGGCATGACACTGTCGCTATCATGCCCCCCCTATCTCTCCTGTTCTCGAGTGTAATCAGGTCGATTTCCCTTAACCTCTCCTCGTAGGACATGCCCCTTAGCATTTTCTCTAATTTCTTGACTTGCTTGATCAAATGTGGGTTCCAAACTGGTGCTGTATACTCCAACATGGGCCTGACGTACACGATCTACAGAGCCTTAAGAACGACTCCTTACTGAGATTTCGGAATGCTATTCTTAGGTTTGCTAGTCACCCATATGCTGCAGCAGGTATCTGGTTGATGTGCTCGGTATGATGCACACTCCAAGATCCTTTTCCTTGAGTGAGGTTTGTAATCTTTGGCCCCTTAGAGTGAACTCTGTCTGCAGTCTTCTTTGCCCTTCCCAGATATTCATGACTTTACACTTTGTGTGACTGAATTCCATTAGCCAGTTGCTGGACCAGGCCTGCAACCTGTCCAGATCCCTCTGTCTTCCTGCCTTAACCTCCTCTAACTGAATTCTTCTCATTAACTTCACATCGTCTGCCAACAGGGACACTTCTGAGTTTAGTCCTTCTGTCATGTCATTCACATATACCAGGAACAGCACCAGTCCTAGGACTGACTCCAGTGGAACCCTGCTCGTCACAGGTGTCCACTTTGACACCTTGTCACGTACCATGCCTCACTACTGCCTTCCCAGCAGGTATTATCTGGTCCATTGCAGTGCCTTCCTTGTTATACCTGCCTGGTCCTCCAACTTTTGCACTAATCTCCCATGTGGAACTGTGTCAAATGCCTTCTTACAGTCCAAGACAATGCAATCTACCCACCCCTCTCTCTTTCTCTTGTCTTATTGCTGTCATCCTGTCATAGAACTCCAGTAGGTTTGTGGCACAGGATTTCCCTTCCCTGAAACCATGCTAGCTGTCGTTGATAAGCTCATTCCTTTCTAGGTGTTCCACCACACTTCTCCTGATAATCTTCTCCATAACTTTGCATACTATACATGTCAGTGACATTGGTCTGTAGTTAAATGCTTCATGTCTGTCCCCTTTTTTTAAAGACTAGGACTACATTTTTTGTCTTCCATACCTCAGGTAGTCGCCCTGTTTCGATTGATGTATTGAAGATTGTTGTTAGTGGTACACATAGTGCCTCTGCTCCCTCTCTCAGGACCTATGGAGAGATATTATCCGGCCCCATCGTTTTTAAGGTATCTAGCTCGCTTAGCAGCCTCTTCACTTCTTCCTCATTGTATGTATTGTGTCCAACATTTGATGGTGTACCCCACCTCTCCATCTTTCTGGAGTCCCTTCTGTCTCCTATGTGAACACTTCTTTGAATCTCATGTAAAAGCTCCTCACATACTTTGCAGTCGTTTCCTGTGATCTCCCCTTCTACCTTCTTCAGCCTGATTACCTGGTCCTTGACTGTTGCTTTCCTCCTGATGTGGCTGTACAACAGCTTTGGGTCAGATTTGGCTTTCGCTGCTATGTCATTCTCGCATTGTCGTTGGGCCTCCCTTCTTACCTGTGCATGTTCATTTCTGGCTCTACGACTTCTCTCCTCATTCTCCTGGGTCCCTTGCTTTCTATACTTCTTCCATTCTCTAGAACACTTGGTTTTAGCCTCTCTACACCTTTGGGTGAACCAAGGGCTCATCCTGACTTTCTTGTTATTTCTGTTACCCTTGGGTACAAACCTCTCATCACCTTCCTTGCATATTGTTGTCACATATTCCATCATCTCGTTTACTGACTTCCCTGCCAATTCTCTGTCCCACTGAACCCCATGCAGGAAATTCCTCATGCCTGTGTAGTCCCCTCTCTTGTAGTATGACCTCATTCGTCCTGCCCTTCCTGCTTCCCTCTCCACTTGCAACTCTATGTATTCAAAGCTCAGGACCACATGATCACTGGCCCCGGGGGGTCTTTAATATATGATGTCCTCGATGTCTGCCCTGCTCAAGGTGAATACTAGGTCCAGTCTTGCTGGTTCATCTCCTCTCTCTCTCTTTGACAGTGTCCATTACATGTTGATACATAAGGTTTTCCAGTACCACCTCCATCATCTTAGCCCTCCACGTTTCTGGGCCCCCATGTGGCTCCAGTTTCTCCCAGTCGATTTCCTTGTGGTTGAAGTCACCCATAATCAGCAGCTTTGCCCTGCTCACATGAGCCCTTCTGGTCACTTCAGCCAGTGTGTCAACCATCGCTCTATTACTCTCATCATACTCTTGCCTGGGCCTCCTGCTGTTCTGTGGTGGGTTATACATCACTGCAATTACCACCTTGGGACCTCCAGACTGAAGTGTTCCTATTATGTTGTCTCTTGTTTCTCCTCTGTCTCCTCTCTCCAGCTCATCAAAATTCCATCGGTTTTTGATGAGCAGTGCGACTCCTCCACGCCCCTCTGTTCCCTTTTTCTTTCCTCAGAATCTGATATCCCATTATATGGCATCTGTTATCATTCCTGTGAGCTTGGTTTCTGTGAGAGTTCTGATGTCTGGCGATGCCTCTTTGACTCTATCGTGGCACTCCTCCCACTTATTCGTTATTCCATCAGCGTTGGTGTATCATACATTAAGTTTCCAACAATGTATTCTGGGGGGTATGTGAGGGGTGAGGGACCTGGCAGTGTTCTGTGGGGTTCTACAGCGTGTGTGTGTGTACTCACCTAATTGTGCATGTGTGTGTGTATGTGTGTGTGTGTGTGTGTGTGTGATAGTTACACTGTGGGAGAGGAATCTAATTATGTTTATGGTGGGGAGAGAGGCTATGGTTGTCGGCTTGTTGACAGAGAAAGTGAGGGGTGTAGGGTAGTGTGTTTTATAGACGTATATACATACGTAAAGCTGTCAACAACCTCTCATCTTTTGTTGGAAGCCTTGATACACCCACAGCCTGACGCCTCTTCATTCAATGATATAACTGCACTGTGGATACGACATTTAGCATGGGCTTCATGCATGAAATAATGAAATAAGTCTACCTGAGCTGGGAGACTCCAGGAAAGTAATTCGAATATAGTTAGTAAGTTTATTTAGGCAAAGGAATACTAATGTACAATTATCATACATAGTGTGCATTACCTATATTATATAGATTCAGTAGCATTCAACACATGGAGTTAATATTACGAGAGAATAAATACCCTTAATTTTTGTGCATCCGACATCTCCTTAATACATAGGAAATATATAGTATGAGAATATCGTCACAAGACATGTTCCTGCCTCTAACTCTCGTCCTGGGTGACCTATAGCAGCAACGCTGTACAATACCAGTAACCCCAGACTCAACACCTGTGCCTCGTACTGCCAGCAGGAACACTTGTACCGCTTCACCATTATAGTTTCCAGCCTCACCTGTTCAGTGTGCATACACTCACACACACACACACACATACACACACACACACACACACACACACACACACACCCTGTACACCGTGTACGTTAGGCCCATATTGGAGTATGCAGCACCAGTTTGGAACCCACACCTAGCCAAGCACGTGAAGAAACTAGAGAAAGTGCAAAGGTTTGCAACAAGACTAGTCCCAGAGCTAAGAGGTATGTCCTACGAGGAGAGGTTAAGGGAAATCAACCTGACGACACTGGAGGACAGGAGAGATAGGGGGGACATGATAACGACATACAAAATACTGAGAGGAATTGACAAGGTGGACAAAGACAGGATGTTCCAGAGATTGGACACAGTAAAAAGGGGACACAGTTGGAAGCTGAAGACACAGATGAATCACAGGGATGTTAGGAAGTATTTCTTCAGCCACAGAGTAGTCAGTAAGTGGAATAGTTTGGGAAGCGATGTAGTGGAGGCAGGATCCATACATAGCTTTAAGCAGAGGTATGATAAAGCTCACGGCTCAGGGAGAGTGACCTAGTAGCGATCAGTGAAGAGGCGGGGCCAGGAGCTCGGACTCGACCCCCGCAACCTCAACTAGGTGAGTACACACACACACACACACACGCACACACACACACACACACACACACACACACACACACACACACACACACACACACACACACACACACACACACACACACACACACACACACACATACACACACACACACACACACACACACACACACACACACACACACACACACACACACACACACACACACACACACACACACACACACACACACACACACACACACACACACACACACACACACACACACACACAGGAATAACAGGAATAATGAAATGAGCCCATGGTTCACCCAAAGGTGCAGGGAGGCAAAAACCAAGTGAGCTAGGGAATGAAAGAAATATAGAAGGCAAAGGACCCAGGAGAATAAGGAGAGCAGTAGTAGAGCCAGAAACTAATATGCACAGATAAGAAGGGAGGCCCAACGACAATATGAAAACGACATAGAAGCGAAAGCCAAATCTGACCCGAAACTGTTGTACAGCCACATCAGGAGGAAAACAACCGTCAAGGACCAGGTAATCAGGCTAAGGAAGGAAGGAGGAGAGACAACAAGAAATTACCGTGAAGTATGTGAGGAACTCAACAAGAGATTCAAAGAAGTGTTCACAGAGGAGACAGAAGGGGCTCCAGAAAGACGGAGAGGTGGGAGACACCACCAAGTGCTGGACACAGTGCACACAACCGAGGAAGAAGTGAAGAGGCTTCTGAGTGAGCTGGATACCTCAAAGGCAATGGGGCCGGATAACATCTCTCCATGGGTCATGAGAGAGGGAGCAGAGGCACTATGTGTACCCCGAACAGCAATATTCAATACATCTATCGAAACAGGGAGATTGCCTGAGGCATGGAAGACAGCAAATGTAGTCCTAATCTTTAAAAAAGGAGACAGACATGAAGCACTAAACTACAAACCAGTGTCACTGACATGTATAGTATGCAAAATCATGGAGAAGATTATCAGGAGAAGAGTGGTGGAACACTTAGAAAGGAATGATCTCATCAACAGCAGCCAACATGGTTTCAGGGACGGGAAATCCTGTGTCACAAACCTACTGGAGTTCTATGACATGGTGACAGCAGTAAGACAAGAAAGAGAGGGGTGGGTGGACTGCATATTCTTGGACTGCAAGAAGGCGTTTGACACAGTTCCACACAAGAGATTAGTGCAAAAACTGGAGGACCAAGCAGGGATAACAGGGAAGGCACTACAATGGATCAGGGAATACTTGTCAGGAAGACAGCAGCAAGTCATGGTACGTGGCGAGGTGTCAGAGTGGGCACCTGTGACCAGCGGGGTCCCACAGGGGTCAGTCCTAGGACCAGTGCTGTTTCTGGTATTTGTGAACGACATGACAGAAGGAATAGACTCCGAGGTGTCCCTGTTTGCAGATGACATGAAGTTGATGAGAAGAATTCATTCGATCGAAGACCAAGCAGAACTACAAAGGGATCTGGACAGGCTGCAGACCTGGTCCAGCAATTGGCTCCTGGAGTTCAATCCCACTAAGTGCAAAGTCATGAAGATTGGGGAAGGGCAAAGAAGACTGCAGACGGAGTACAGTCTAGGGGGCCAGAGACTACAAACCTCACTCAAGAAAAAAGATCTTGGGGTGAGTATAACACCAGGCACATCTGAAGCGCACATCAACCAAATAACTACTGCAGCATATGGGCGCCTAGCAAACCTCAGAACAGCATTCCGACATCTTAATAAGGAATCGTTCAGGACCCTGTACACCGTGTACGTTAGGCCCATATTGGAGTATGCGGCACCAGTTTGGAACCCACACCTAGCCAAGCACGTAAAGAAACTAGAGAAAGTGCAAAGGTTTGCAACAAGACTAGTCCCAGAGCTAAGAGGTATGTCCTATGAGGAGACGTTAAGGGAAATCAACCTGACGACACTGGAGGACAGGAGAGATAGGGGGGACATGATAACGACATACAAAATACTGAGGGGAATTGACGAGGTGGACAAAGACAGGATGTTCCGGAGATTTGACACAGTAACAAGGGGACACAGTTGGAAGTTGAAGACACAGATGAATCACAGGGATGTTAGGAAGTATTTCTTCAGCCACAGAGTAGTCAGTAAGTGGAATAGTTTGGGAAGCGATGTAGTGGAGGCAGGATCCATTTTTTTATTTTTTTATAAACTAACCATAACTTGTCTTCAATAATTCTACCTCACTTTAAAAAATATTCAATTGCCCAATTTTATTCTAAATCCCTATTATTGCCCAATTTTACTTTAAACTATATTGATCAAACTTATTGTAAACTTCTTTTATTGACCATTTTTATTCCATACTTTTTTAAACTAGTATTTTCAACTACAACTTTTATATCATCCTGTCTACCATCTTACTAGCATATTATAACCAAGTCATTGCCATTTTTATTTTTATCAATTTTTTTTATTATTATTCTTTTGCTACCTTAACTTGTGTATTTTATCCTGTCAATTTAAATCTAATTATACTCTAATTCTTGTAAACAACTTATATAAGACCTTAGTGCAATTACAATTGAGAGTCTTGTGCCTTTATTATATTATTAGATTAATCACAGTTTTACTCTAGCTCATTCTAGCTCAATACATAGTCAATACCAAATTCACTATATTAGACCATAGTGCAATTACTAGTGAGAGACTGGTGCTATTTGTAATTTGTATTTTTATATTATTAGACTAATCCTAGTTGTGCTATAGCTCTTTCTAGCTCAATACATAGTCAATACCAAATTCACTATATTAGACCATAGTGCAATTACTAGTGAGAGACTGGTGCTATTTGTAATTTGTATTTTTATATTATTAGACTAATCCTAGTTGTGCTATAGCTCTTTCTAGCTCAATACATAGTCAATACCAAATTCACTATATTAGACCATAGTGCAATTACTAGTGAGAGACTGGTGCTATTTGTAATTTGTATTTTTATATTATTAGACTAATCCTAGTTGTGCTATAGCTCTTTCTAGCTCAATACATAGTCAATACCAAATTCACTATATTAGACCATAGTGCAATTACTAGTGAGAGACTAGTGCTATTTTTAATTTGTACTTTTATATTATTAGATTAAACCTATTGTACTTTAGCTCACTCTAGCTCAAAACATAGACTCCACAAAAGTCATCATTAGACCTTAGTGCAATTACAAGTGAGAGTCTTGTTCTATTTTTAATTTGTATTTTTATATTACTAGTTTATACCTAGTTGTACTTTAGTTCATTCCAGCACAACACATAGACAACATCAACTTCATTATGTGTAGTAGTGACTATACCCTACATGACCAAAATACTCTAGCTATATACTTGTCCAAACTTCCAACCACTACAGATATCAGTAGTAGAACTCAACACACAACTCAGGATATAAATAACCATAATTTTAAACCTAGAAGATGATTGATCACGTTGACCCTGATCTAAACCTCCATAATCTGACACCCAATCAAAACCTATTGGAAAGTAACTGCCTTTATTACACAGCATCACAAGCCACCACTATCCTAAACAATGCTAAAAGTCTATCAGTACTTAACTACAACATCAGGTCCTTAAGCAAACACTATGATGACCTCCTGGCACTCCTTGAATCACTAAAGACACCCTTCTCCTGCATTATTCTTACTGAGACCTGGCTTAAGCAGGACACAATAGATATCTACCCTCTACAAGGATACACAGCAATTCACAACTGCAGAACAAACCAAGTTGGGAGTGGTATTGCAATCTATTACTCTAACCAATTATCTTGTATTAGCACCACTTGCTTTAGTGATGAATATGGGGAATACATTTTTGCTAATTTTACTGTAAAAAACCTTAAGACGCCTGTAACAATCGGTGCCACTTACCGGATACCTCACACAAACATCCCAAATTTCAGTGAGAAATTAAAGTCACTAATAACAAACAGACAAATGAATAAGCACCACCTTCTCTTAGCTGGAAACTTCAACATCAACCTTGGCTTACTAGATGATCAGCCTGTAACTGATTTCATCAACAATATGAACAACACACTTCTCATACCAACAATAATAAACCAACCAGGCTCACTGAGACAAGTGCAACCATAATAGACCACATATGGACCAATATACTAGCCCCCCTTAAATCAGGGATAATCACAGATAGCACTACAGACCACTAACCTACCTTCCTCCTGACAAACATTAGTAAACCACCACTTGAATACAACAAAGTCTCATTTAGACTCCATGACGAGGCCTCAGTAAGGAAGTTCACAGCTGACCTAGAGACTGTTGATTGGCCTACAGAATTCTCCAAGGCCAATGGTATTGATGACTGGACAGACATCTTTCTTAACAAATTACTTAGACTATACAACAAACATTGTCCTATAAAAACGAAACAGATCACAAACAAACGGCTTGGTTGCCCATGGCTAACCAGCACCATTCTGAAATCCATTGACAAGAAACACCAATATGAAAAGCAATATAGACAGGGCTTAATACACAAAGATACTCTTAAACACTATTCATCAGCTCTCACCAAAGTAATAAAAAAAGCCAAACAACTATACTACTCCAGTAGATTCACAGACACTAGAGGAGATATAAAAAAGACCTGGAAAACACTCTCTCAGATTCTAGGGACCCACAAACTGAGAAAAACCAAGAATATTGTCCTAACTAAACCTAATGAAACACCACTACATCCCACTGACACAGCTAACAAGATAAACGACTTCTCAAACATAGGATCTAATCTCGCCAGTAAAATCCCACATACCAATGCCCATGCCGGGGACTACCTAGATGGAAATTTCCCTAATTCCTTCTATCTTGCACCAACTGAGCCCACGGAAGTCATTGAGATCATAAAGTCACTTAAAAATAACTCGGGGAATCTGTCTCATGTCCCACCATTACTGTACAAGCGAGCGGCCCATGTCCTTTCGCATGCTATTTCATTACTTTTTAACAAGTCAATAGAGACTAGCACCTTCCCGAAACTACTCAAGATGGCAAGGGTTACACCAATACATAAAGGTGGTGACCCTACAGACTTAAACAACTATAGGCCAATATCTAACTTACCATTGCTATCCAAAATCTTTGAGAAACTCGTGCACAGGAGACTGTATTCATTTATAACGGCTCAAAACATACTCAACCCCTGCCAGTTTGGATTCAGGAAAAATAAAAGCACTAATGATGCAATCATAAAAATGCTAGATCTGCTTTACACAGCATTGGAAAATAAGGAATATCCACTAGGAATTTTTATTGACCTAAGAAAAGCTTTTGACACAGTAAACCACGAAATCCTACTCCACAAACTTGATCACTACGGTATAAGAGGCCATGCGCCTGCTTATTTCAAATCTTACATTACTAATAGGTATCAGTACGTCACCATTAAAGACACAGCATCAGCAACACGGCCACTTGATACTGGAGTTCCGCAGGGAAGTGTCCTTGGTCCCCTGCTCTTCCTCATATACATCAATGACCTTCCAAACGTATCCCAACACCTGAAACCCATTCTCTTTGCTGATGACACGACTTATGTCATCTCTCACCCTAATCTTGCCACCCTCAACACCACTGTGAATGAGGAGCTGATTAAAATATCGACTTGGATGACAGCCAATAAACTTACGCTTAACACTGACAAAACCTACTATATTATGTTTGGTAGCAGAGCAGGAGATGCACAAATTAACGTTAAGATTGACAACACTCTAATTACCAGAAATAATGGGGGAAAATTCCTAGGCTTATACCTTGACAACAACCTGAATTTCAGCACCCATATCCAGCAAATAGCCAAAAAAGTATCCAAAACGGTTGGGAGCTTCTCCAAGATACGATATTACGTGCCGCAAAATGACCTTCTCACACTATACCACTCACTTATTTATCCATACCTCACCTATGCTATTTGTGCTTGGGGATCAACTGCAGCAACACACCTAAAGCCAATAATAACCCAACAAAAAGCTGCAGTAAGAATAATCACTAAATCCCATCCCTGGCAACACACCCCCCCACTCTTCATAGATCTAAACTTACTCCCAGTTCAGTACATCCGCACTTACTACTGTGCAATCTATATCTACAGGGCCTTAAACTCTAATATCAACCTTGACCTAAAACGCTTTCTTGATAGTTGTAACAGACCCCACAGGCATAACACCAGACACAAACATCTCTACGACATTCCCCGTGTCCGACTAAACCTTTACAAAAATTCAATGTATGTCAAAGGCCCTAAAATCTGGAATACCCTACCTGAGAACTCTAGAACTGCAGACACATTCATCACCTTCAAAACTACCATTAGAAAACATCTTATCTCCCTGATACACCCCGTCAACTAACTACACGAATACCACCTGGTGGTTCACACTTACACTCGCTCACTCATTTGACCATAAACAGAAATATTAATCTCAGTCTTAAAATAATGAATCCTGTGATACTCCAATACTGAAACTATGTACTGTGCCAAAACAAAAGCATTCACATTGCTAAACTCACAAACTAGTATTTAGTCACTTAGCCATAATACCAACTTACCTCATAATTTGTAATATTTTACAATTAAGAATAAAACTAAGTATGCCCGAAATGCCTAGCCATGCTAAGCGTTCTAGTGGTACACTCTGTAATCACAATTTTACTACATGTAAACCAAACAATAACCAAATTTCTGTAAACTCAGCATTGTAATCCTTATAGAGAATAAAATTTGAATTTGAATTTGAATAGCTTTAAGCAGAGGTATGATAAAGCTCACGGTTCAGGGAGAGTGACCTAGTAGCGACTAGTAAAGAGGCGGGGCCAGGAGCTCGGAATCGACCCCTGCAACCTCAACTAGGTGAGTACACACACACACACACACACATGTCAGCAAGTGGAATAGCCTAGCAAGTGAAGTAGTGGAGGCAGGAACCATACATAGTTTTAAGAAGAGGTATGACAAAGCTAAGGAAGCAGAGAGAGAGAGGATCCAGTAGCGATCAGTGAAGAGGCGGGGCCAGGAGCTGAGTCTCGACCCCTGCAACCACAATTAGGTGAGTACAATTAGGTGAGTAGGTGAGTACACACACACACACACACACACACACACACACACACACACACACACACACACACACACACACACACACACGCACGCACACACACACACACACACACACACACACACACACACACACACACACACACACACACACACACACAAACACACACACAAACGAGGCACTAGACTACAGACCAGTGTCTCTGACGTGTATAGTATGCAAAGTCATGGAAAAGATTATCAGGAGGAGAGTGGTGGAGCACCTGGAATGGAACAAGATTATAAATGACAACCAGCATTGATTCATGGAAGGCAAATCCTGTGTCACAAACCTTCTGGAGTTTTATAACAAGGTAACAGAAGTAAGACACGTGAGAGAGGGGTGGGTGAATTGCATTTTCCTGGACTGCAGGAAGGCCTTCGACACAGTTCCTTACTAGAGATTAGTGCAGAAGCTGGAGGATCAGGTGCATATAAAAGGGAGGGCACTGCAATGGATCAGAGAATACCTGACAGGGAGGCAACAACGAGTCATAGTACGTGAAAAGGTATCACAGTGGGAGTCTGTGATGAGCGGGGTCCCACTGGGGTCAGTTCTAGGACCAATACTATTTTTGATATATGTGAATGACATGATGGAAGGGATAGACTCTGAAGTGTCCCTATTAGCAGATGATGTGAAGTTGATGAGGAGAATTAAATCAGATGAGGATCAAGCAGGACTATAAAGAGACCTGGACATGCTGGACATGTGGTCCAGAAACTGGCTTCTTGAATTCAACCCTGCCAAATGCAAAGTCATGAAGATTGGGAAAGGGCAAAGAAGACCGCAGACAGAGTATAGGCTAGGTGGACAAAGACTACAAACTTCACTCAAGGAGAAAGACCTTGGGGTGACCATAACACCGAGCACGTCACCGGAGGCACACATCAACCAAATAACCGCTGCAGCATACGGGCGCCTGGCAAACCTGAGAATAGCGTTCCGATACCTTAATAAGGAATCGTTCAAGACACTGTACACTGTGTATGTTGGGCCCATACTGGAGTATGCAGCACCAGTCTGGAACCCACACCTGGTCAAGCACGTCAAGAAGTTAGAGAAAGTACAAAGGTTTGCAACAAGGCTAGTTCCAGAGCTCAGGGGAATGTCGTACGAGGAAAGGTTGAGGGAAATCGGACTGACGACACTGGAAGACAGAAGGGTCAGGGGAGACATGATAACGACATACAAGATACTGCGGGGAATAGATAAGGTGGACAGAGATAGGATGTTCCAGAGAGGAGACACAGAAACAAGGGGTCACAACTGGAAGCTGAAGACTCGGACGAGTCACAGGGACGTTAGGAAGTATTTCTTCAGTCATAGAGTCGTCAGGAAGTGGAATAGCCTAGCAAGTGACGTAGTGGAGACAAGAGCCATACATAGCTTTAAAACGAGGTATGACAAAGCTCAGGAAACAGAGAGAGAGAGAGGATCTAGTAGCGATCAGCGAAGAGGCGGGGCCAGGAGCTGAGTCTCGACCCTGCAACCACAATTAGGTGAGTACACAGTGACGTAGTGGAGGCGAGAACCATACATAGTTTTAAGATGATGTATGATAAAGCTCATGGAGCAGGAAGAGAGAAGACCTGGTAGTGACCAGTGAAAATGCGGGGCCAGGAGCTATGATTCGACTCCTGCAACCACGAATAGGTGAGTACACACACGCACAACAGTCAATGACCAGGTAATCCTGCTGAAGAAGGACTGGATGGGAGATCACAAGAAATAACAGACAAGTATGTGAAGAGCTAAAAATTAGATTTAAGGAAGTGTTTTCAGTGGAGACAGACTGGACTACAGTAGACAGTGGAGACAGACTGGACTACAGTAGACAGTGGAGACAGACTGGACTACAGTAGACAGTGGAGACAGACTGGACTACAGTAGACAGTGGAGACAGACTGGACTACAGTAGACAGTGGAGACAGACTGGACTACAGTAGACAGTGGAGACAGACTGGACTACAGTAGACAGTGGAGACAGACTGGACTACAGTAGACAGTGGAGACAGACTACTAGACTACAGTAGACAGTGGAGAAAGACTGGACTACAGTAGACGGTGGAGACAGACTGGACTACAGTAGACAGTGGAGACAGACTGGACTACAGTAGACAGTGGAGACAGACTACTAGACTACAGTAGACAGTGGAGAAAGACTGGACTACAGTAGACGGTGGAGACAGACTGGACTACAGTAGACAGTGGAGACAGACTGGACTACAGTAGACAGTGGAGACAGACTGGACTACAGTAGACAGTGGAGACAGACTGTACTACAGTAGACAGTGGAGACAGACTGGACTACAGTAGACAGTGGAGACAGACTGGACTACAGTAGACAGTGGAGACAGACTGGACTACAGTAGACAGTGGAGACAGACTGGACTACGGTAGACAGTGGAGACAGACTGGACTACAGTAGACAGTGGAGACAGACTGGACTACAGTAGACAGTGGAGACAGACTGGACTACAGTAGACGGCAATGATAAAGTATGCCAACAAGTGCTGGAAACCACCTAGAAGAAGGCGAAGACGCTGCTAAGTAAGCTAGATACATCAGAGGCTGTGCGACCGGGCAATATCTCTCCGTGGGTCCTGAGAGAGGGACCAGAGGCAGGAGGAGGAGGCAGGAGGAGAAGGAGGCAGGAGGAGGAGGAGGAGTCAGGAGGAGGAGGAGGCAGGAGGAGGAGGAGGAGGCAGGAGGAGGAGGCAGGAGGAGGAGGAGGCAGGAGGAGGAGGCAGGAGGAGGAGGAGGCAGGAGGAGGAGGAGGACGAGGAGGAGGAGGCAGGTGGAGGAGGAGGCAGGAGGAGGAAGCAGGAGGGGGAGGAGGCAGGAGGAGGAGGAGGCAGGAGGAGGAGGAGGCAGGAGGAGGAGGAGGCAGGAGGAGGAGGCAGGAGGAGGAGGAGGCAGGAGGAGGAGGAGGAGGCAGGAGGAGGAGGAGGCAGGAGCAGGAGGAGGAGGCAGGAGGAGGAGGAGGCAGGAGGAGGAGGAGGCAGGAGGAGGAGGCAGGAGGAGGAGGAGGCAGGAGGAGGAGGCAGGAGGAGGAGGAGGCAGGAGGAGGAGGAGGCAGGAGGAGGAGGAAGCAAGAGGAGGAGGCAGGAGGAGGAGGAGGCAGGAGGAGGAGGAGGCAGGAGGAGGACGAGGAGGCAGGAGGAGGAGGAGGAGGAGGCAGGAGGAGGAGGCAGGGGGAGGAGGAGTCAGGAGGAGGATGCAGGAGGAGGAGGCAGGAGGAGGAGGCAGGAGGAGGAGGCAGAAGGAGGAGGAGGTAGGAGGAGGAGGAGGAGGCAGGAGGAGGAAGCAGGAGGAGGAGGCAGGAGGAGGAGGAGGCAGGAGGAGGAGGCAGGAGGAGGAGGAGGCAGGAGGAGGAGGAGGCAGGAGGAGGAGGAAGGGAGGAGGAGGAGGAGGCAGGGAGAAGGAGGAAGAGGCAGGGATAAGGAGGAGGAGGCAGGAGGAGGAGGCAGGAGGAGGAGGCAGGGGGAGGAGGAGGCAGGAGGAGGAGGCAGGAGGAGGAGGCAGGAGGAGGAGGCAGAAGGAGGAGGAGGCAGGAGGAGGAGGAGGCAGGAGGAGGAGGCAGGAGGAGGAGGAGGCTGGAGGAGGAGGCAGGAGGAGGAGGCAGGAGGAGAAGGAGGAGGAGGCAGGAGGAGGCAGGAGGAGGAGGAGGCAGGAGGAGGAGGAGGCAGGAGGAGGAGGAGGCAGGAGGAGAAGGCAGGAGGAGGAGGCAGGAGGAGGAGGATGCAGGAGGAGGAGGCAGGAAGAGGAGTCAGGATGAGGAGGCAGGAGGAGGAGGCAAGAGGAGGAGGCAGGAGTAGGAGACAGGAGGAGGAGGCAGGAAGAGGAGTCAGGATGAGGAGGCAGGAGGAGGAGGCAGGAGGAGGAGGCAGGAGTAGGAGACAGGAGGAGGAGGCAGGAAGAGGAGGCAGGATGAGGAGGCAGGAGGAGGAGGCAGGAGGAGGAGGCAGGAGGAGGAGGCAGGAGTAGGAGGCAGGAGGAGGAGGCAGGAAGAGGAGTCAGGATGAGGAGGCAGGAGGAGGAGGCAGGAGGAGGAGGCAGGAGTAGGAGACAGGAGGAGGAGGCAGGAATAGGAGACAGGAGGAGGAGGCAGGAAGAGGAGTCAGGATGAGGAGGCAGGAGGAGGAGGCAGGAGGAGGAGGCAGGAGTAGGAGACAGGAGGAGGAGGCAGGAAGAGGAGGCAGGATGAGGAGGCAGGAGGAGGAGGCAGGAGGAGGAGGCAGGAGGAGGAGGCAGGAGTAGGAGGCAGGAGGAGGAGACAGGAGGAGGAGGAGGCAGGAGGAGGAGACAGGAGGAGGAGGCAGGAGGAGGAGGCGGGAGGAGGAGGCAGGAGGAGGAGACAGGAGGAGGAGGCAGGAGGAGGAGGCAGGAGGAGGAGACAGGAGGAGGAGGAGGCAGGAATAACACTGAAGGCACTACAGTGGATCAGAAAATATCTGACAGGAAGGAAACAACGGGTGGTGGTACGTGACGAGGTGTCGGAGTGGACGACTGTGACGAGTGGGTTCCACAAGGGTCAGTCCTAGGACCAGTGCTGTTTCTGGTATATGTGAACGACATGACGGAAGGAGTAGATTCAGAGTTGTCCCTGTTTGCAGACGATGTGAAGCTAATGCGGAGAATTCAAATGGAACAGGATCAGGCTGAGCTACAAAGGGATCTGGACAGGCTGTAAACCTAGTCCAACAACTGGCTCCTGGAGTTCAACCCCACCAAGTACAAAGTCATGAAATACTGAGAGGAATTAACATGGTGGACAGGGCTCGAATGTTTCAGAGATGGGATACAGGAACAAGGGGCCACAGTTGGCAGTTGAAAACCCAGATGAGTAATAGGGATGTTACGAAGCATTTCTTTAACCTCAGAGTAGTCAGGAAGTGGAATAATCTGGAGAATGAAGTGGTGGAGGCAAATTCCATACATAGCTTTAAGAAGAGGAATAATGAAGCTCATAGAGCAGGGAGAGAGTGACTTAGTGTCGACCAGTGAAGAGGCGGGGCCAGGAGCTATGACTCAACCCCTGCAGCCACATATAGGTGAGTACATATAAGTGAGTACATAATGGGTCCAGGGACTGTACCTCAGCATTACAGAGGCACATAATGAGTCCAGGGACTATACCTCAACATTACCAGGCCATGTGGCCTGGTGGAAAGCTCTCGCTTCACACACGGAGAGCCCGGGTTCGATTCCCGGAGGGTGGAAACATTACAACATGTTCCCTTACACCTGTTGTCCTGTTCACCTAGCAGCAAATAAGTACCTGGATGTTAGTCGACTGGTGTGGGTGGCACCCTGGGGGACAAGATTGAGGACCACAATGGAAATATGACAGACAGTCCTCGAAGACGCACTAACTTTAATGGGTTAACTTGGGTGACTAATGGGTCCAGGGAATGTGCCTCAACATTACAGAGGTACATAATGGGTTCAGGGACTGTACTTCAACATTACAGAGGTACATAATGGGTTCTGGGACTGTACCTCAACATTACAGAGATACAAAATGGGTCAGGGACTGTACATTAACATTACAGAGGTACATAATGTGTCCAGGGACTGTATCTCAACATTACAGAGGTATATAATGTGTCCAAGGACTGTAGCTCAATATTACAGAGGTAATAATGGGTCCAGGGACTGTACCTCAACATTACAGAGGTATATAATGTGCCCAAGGACTGTAGCTCAATATTACAGAGGTAATAATGGGTCCAGGGACTGTACCTCAACATTACAGACGTACATAATGTGTCCAGGGACTATACCTCAACATTACAGAGGTACATAATGTGTCCAGGGACTGTACATTCACATTATAGAGGCAGAAAATGTGTCCAGGGAATGTGCCTCAACATTACAGAGGTATATAATGTGTCCAGGAACTGTACCTCAACATTACAGAGGCAGATAATGTGTCCAGGGAATGTACCTCAACATCACAGAGGTAATAATGAGTCCAGGGACTGTACCTCAGCATTAAAGAGGTACATAATGTGTCCAGGGATTGTACCTCAACATTAAAGAGGAACATTCTGCGTCCAGGAACTGTAACTTAACATTACAGAGGTAATATTATGTCCAGGGACTGTACCTCAACATTACAGATGTAATAATGTGTCCAGGGACTGTACCTCAACATTACAGAGGTATATAATATGTCCAGGAACTGTACATCAAAATTACAGAGGTAATGATGTGTCTAGGGACTGTACCTCAGCATTACAGTGGTACATAATGTTTCTAAGGACTGTACCTCAACATTACTGAGGTACATAATGTGTTTAATGACTGTACCTCAACATTACACAGGTACATAATGTGTTTAGGGACTGTGCCTCAACATTACTGAGGTATATAATGTGTTCAGGGACTGTACCTTAACAATACACATGTACATAATGTGTCCAGGGACTTTACCTCAACATTACAGAGGTAATGATGTGTCTAGGGACTGTATCCGAACATTACAGAGGTACATAATGTGTTTAGGGACTATACCTCAACAATACAGAGGCACATAATGTGTCCAGGGACTGTACCTCAATATTACAGAGGTACATATTGTGTTCAGGGTCTGTACCTCAACATTACAAAGGCACAAAATGTGTTCAGGGACTGTACTTCAACATTACACAGGTACATAATGTGTCCAGGGACTGTACCTCAACATTACAGAGGTAATAATGTGTCCAGGGACTGTACCTCAACATTACACAGGTGCATAATGTGTCCAGTTACTATACCTCAACATTACAGAAGTAATAATATGTCTAGGGACTGTACCTCAACATTACAGATGTACATAATGTGTCCGAGGACTGTACCCCAACATTACACAGGTACATAATGTGCCAAGGGGCTCTACCTCAACATTACAGAGGTACATAATGTGTCCAGGAACTACACCTCAACATTACAGAGGTACATAATGTGTCCGGGGACTGTACCTCAATGCTCCACAGGCACATAATGTGTTCAATGACTGTACCTCAACATTACACAGGTACATAATGTGTCCAGGGACTGTTCCTCCACATTACACAGGTAATAGTGTGTCTAAGGACTGTACCTCAACATTACACAGGTATATAATGTGTCCAGGGACTGTACCTGAACATTACAGAGGAACATAATGTGTCCAAGGACTGTACCTCAACATTACATAGGTACATAACGTGTCTAGGGACTCTACCTCAACATTACAGAGGTATATATGTCCAGGGACTGTACCTCAACATTATAGAGGTACATAATGTGTCCAGGGATTGTACCTCAACATTATAGAGGCACATAATGTGTCCAGGGACTCTACCTCAACATTACAGAGGTGCAAAATGTGTCTAGAAACTGTACCTTAACATTATAGAGGTACATAATGTGTCCAGGGACTGTACCTCAACATTACACAGGTACATAATGTGTGCAGGGACTGTACCTCAACATTACAGAGGTACATAATGTGTCCAGGGACTGTACCTCAACATTACAGAGGTACATAATGTGTGCAGGGACTGTACCTCAACATTACAGAGGTAAATAATGTGTCCAGGGACTGTACTTCAACATTACAGAGGTACATAATGTGTCCAAGGAGTGGAATAAGGGTTCACTAAGACGTACACTGAGGTGCACCTTAACAACACCAACACCAAGAACTAGTCAACAAGGTTGGTCTTGGACATTCCTCCTTCTCTCTCTCTGTTTTTCACTGTTTTCTCTCTATTACCCACCCATATTTGACCATTATATACCCTCCCTGGCTCCCTGGGGGCACTTCTAAACACACATTTGGTATTATCCTCCACGCTCTCTAATTCTAATTTCAAAAATTGGAAGAAAAGAATACTTGTGGATGCCACATTTTTTCATGGGATTTTTGGGTTTACATTTTTTTACTTGATTTTTCTATTTTTTTTTTTTTTTGTTTATATTAAGGTGACATATGTTTGTCTTTCAATATGGTTTTGAGGGTAGACAGGTGTTATGGACACATGTTTATAATGTAGATAAATGGTTCAGAGAACCGACAAGTTGATAACTTAGACACGTGCAAGACTTTTGAGTATTTTTTTTTTTATAATGGAAACGTTTTGCCACATAGTGGCATCATCAGTGCAAGATGAAGAATAATGGTGGTGATCTGAAGGAGTTTGGGGTAGTCAGTCGCTCAGGCTGAGGGACTGACTGATTGATTGATTTCAACCGTTTTTCTTTCTATTGGACTGATGAAGGCACTTTGTGGCAAAATGTTTCCATAATATACACACACAAGTGTTGCACATGTGTCTCATTTATCAACGTTTATAGCATGTTGTCATGAGCAGCTCCGGAATTTCTGTACTAAGCTCTTAGGGCTTCCCGGGAGACCTGCCCTTCTCACACTATACCACTCACTTATTTATCCATACCTCACCTATGCTATTTGTGCTTGGGGATCAACTGCAGCAACACACCTAAAGCCAATAATAACCCAACAAAATGCTGCAGTAAGAATAATCACTAAATCCCATCCCTGGCAACACACCCCCCCACTCTTCATAGATCTAAACTTACTCCCTGTTCAGTACATCCACACTTACTACTGTGCAATCTACATCTACAGGACCTTAAACTCCAATATCAACCTTGACCTAAAATGCTTTCTTGATAGTTGTGACAGAACCCACAGGCACAACACCAGACACAAACATCTCTACGACATTCCCCGTGTCCGACTAAACCTCTACAAAAATTCAATGTATGTCAAAGGCCCTAAAATCTGGAACACCCTACCTGAGAACTCTAGAACTGCAGACACATCACCTTCAAAACTACCATTAGAAAACATCTTATCTCCCTGATACACCCCATCAACTAACTACACGAATACCACCTGGTGGTTCACACTTACACTCACTCACCCATTTGACCATAAACGGAAATATCAATCTCAATCTCAAAATAATGAATCTTAACTAGTCATAAGTTGGCCTGTGATACTCCAATACTGAAACTATGTATAGTGCCAAAACAAAGGCATTCACATTGCTAAACTCACAAACTAGTATTTAGTCACTTAGCCATAATACCAACTTACCTAATAATTTTGTAATATTTTAAACTTAAGATTTAATATAAGTCTGCCCGAAATGCCTAGCCATGCTAGGTGTTCTAGTGGTACACACTGTAATTATTTTACTACATGTAAACCACACAATAACCAAATTCTGTAAACTCAGCATTGTAATCCTTATAGAGAATAAACTTTGAATTTGAATTTGAATTATTATTATTATTATTATTATTATTATTTTTATTATTATTATTATTATTATTATTATTATTATTATTATTATTATTATTATTACTACTAGTACTAATACTACTATTACTACTATTACCATTACTACTATTACTACAACATACTCAACCCCTGTCAGTTTGGGTTCAGGCCTAATAAAAATACGAATGATGCTATTATACACGTGCTAGAATATCAATCAATCAATCAAATCAAAGTTTATTCTCCATAAGGATTACAATGCAGGGTTTACAGATTTTGGTTATTGTGTGATTTACATGTAATAAAATACTAATTACAGTGGGGGCCACTAGAACACCTAGCATGGCTAGGCATTTCGGACAAACTTAGATTAATTCTTAACCCTAAATTATTACAAATTGTGGAGTAAGTTGACTAAGTACTAAGTGACTAAATGACTACACTCGAGAAAAAAGAAGTCCCGCTGGGGATCTTCATTGATTTATGTAAAGCTTTTGATACAGTTGACCATGATTTGCTGCACATAAAATTGTCTCACTATGGTATAAGAGGGCACTCCCTCAACTACCTAAAGTCGTACCTTAACAACAGAAGCCAATATGTGTACACAAATGGGGCAAACTCTTCCACACAACTGATTACAGTTGGTGCCCCATAGGGAAGTGTCCTGGGCCCTCTTCTCTTTCTCGCTTATATAAATGACCTACCAAATGCATCACTTATAATTAATAGAACCACTGTACAACTATGATAAATTTCCTTAGTGTTAAGTAGTCAGTAAGCCATTAAATTAAGTTAACCCATAATGCCAAGGCACAATAGAGGCTCTTTGCACTTCAACCCATTATTGTAAAAATATAATCTCAATGTACTACTTGCAAGGAAATAAATGAATTTGAATTTGAATGACACTACATATGTCTTCTCTCACCCAAGCCCAGTCATACTAGCCAATACTGTAAATACTGAATTACAGAAAATATCTACTTGGATGATGATTAACAAGCTTACTCTCAGTATTGACAAAACCTACTTCATTCAGTTCGGGAACAGAACTACAGATGTTCCTCTTAACATAATGATAAACGGATCACCTATCACAAAGCTCACAGAGGGAAAATTCTTAGGAATCCACCTTGATAATAGACTCAAATTTCAAACACATGTACAACAAATTTCCAAGAAAATCTCCAAGACCGTAGGCATACTATCGAAGATATGGTACTATGTTCCACAATCAGCTCTCCTGGCCCTATATCACTTACTCATTTACCCCTATCTCGCCTATGGAATCTGTGCATGGGGCTCAACAATAAATCATCTCAGATCATTAATTACCCAACAAAAGGCTGCAGTCAGAATGATGATAAATTCCCACTCCAGGCAGCACACTCCACCAATGTTCAAAACTCTAAACTTACTCACTGTACAAAACATCCATACAAAAGAAACACTGTTTATCAGTTCAAGACTCTTCTTAAAAGCCACTTACTCACCCACAACTAAATAAATATTAAATAACTGTATGTATTTCATAAATGTATAACCCGTGACTATCAAACTATGTTTTTAATTACATTACCTAATAGAATAATCTGTTCTCTTGAGTAACTCATCTAATGACCATATGACCTGTTTCTGCACTACAAATCATTGATTTTATTCAATTTGATTGGATTAATAAATTGTATGACTACATATAATATATTGATCATTTTGTTATATTATACATTGTAATGCTACAAATTTGTACAGCTGTAATGCTTCATAATTGAAATGTTCAAATTTCATTGTTTAAAATACTCATTTGTACTTCATATTATAAATTGTTTACTGTAATTTTTATCACTGAAATGTATCATTGCTTAGTTAATCTTAAATTAATTTTAAGCCTGCCTATAATGCTCTTCATACAAGGGGCTTTTGGCACGTACACCCAACTACTGTAATTCCTTGTACAATTATGTATCACGTCCAAATAAAAATTATTATTAATACAACTACTATTACTACTATTACTACTATTACTATTACTACTACTATTACTACTATTACTATTACTACTATTACTACTATTACTACTATTACTATTACTACTATTACTATTACTACTATTACTATTACTACTATTACTACTACTATTACTACTATTAGTATTACTACTATTACTGTTACTATTATTACTATTACTACTATTACTACTATTACTACTACTGTTACTACTACTACTGTTGCTACTACTGTTGCTACTGCTGTTACTACTACTATTACTACTACTATTACTACTACTACTATTACTACTATTACTACTACTATTACTACTACTATTACTACTACTATTACTACTATTACTACTACTATTACTACTACTATTACTACTACTACTACTGCTGCTACTACTACTACTACTACTACTATTACTATTACTACTACTACTATTACTACTATTACTACTACTACTATTACTACTACTACTACTACTATTACTACTATTAGTACTACTACTATTACTACTACTATTACTACTACTACTATTACTACTACTACTATTACTACTACTATTACTACTACTACTACTACTATTACTATTACTACCACTACTATTATTACTACTACTACTACTACTACTACTACTACTACTACTACTACTACTACTACTACTACTACTACTTCTTCTTCTTCTTCTTCTTCTTCTTCTTCTTCTTCTTCTTCTTCTTCTTCTTCTTCTTCTTCTTCTTCTTCTTCTTCTTCTTCTTCTTCTTCTTCTTCTTCTTCTTCTTCTTCTTCTTCTTCTTCTTCTTCTTCTTCTTCTTCTTCTTCTTCTTCTTCTTCTTCTTCTTCTTCTTCTTTTATTATTATTATTATTATTATTATTATTATTATTATTATTATTATTATTATTATTTGTCGCCGACACTGACAATTTATCATTATCGATAACCCAGTGAAGTCAAATAATGTGATGTATTTTCTCTGGGGTCCTTGAGACTGACCAAACTGTGAGTCACATTAACAGATGTGTTCTACTGTTTTTTTTTTTTTTTTCTCTCAGTATACTTACTAGTGGTTAGCTACTGTACTTACATTCTTATAGACTCATCTTGCCTAACTATTAAAGGTTTCACCTTGAAGAGAGGATGAAAGTTTTCCTTCTCACATTTAGTAATTTATAGAGGAGAAGGGGTTACTAGCTCCTTGCTCCCAGGTTGACTAAATATCATTCTTTATACAGAAGTTAGATTCATTATATCATGACCAGACATTTATTTCTCAGTATTTTCAGAATTATATTCAACTAATTTTTGTTGGATAAAGGTAGATTTTTCGCTTATAAATATGCTGAGGTGACCCTTCGTGTTTCAGATTATTTCTGCCAAAAATTGGTTGTGAAGGTGACTACACTTACTGAAGTCTTCCAGAGAATTTTCCTTCACAATATTTACTCACTATGTCTAGTAAGTTGCTCTTATCTTTTAACCTCATTAATTTAGTATGCAAAATTTATACAAATGTATAATGAATTATTGTTAGATTTTATGAATTATTAAATTTACTTCTTTGAATTTTATTATACTCTAGTACAGTACAATTTAGAAACATTATTGCTTACTCTTGCATTCTGGATACTGTAATTCATTATTCAAACAATTCTCTGTCTTCGTGTCGTATGAATCTGCTCACTTCATTGTGTTCCATTCTATTTTTTTTTTTTTTTGTAACTTGCTAAGCTCCCCAGCAGTATTAACCTAAGAAAAAGGTGACGAAGATTGACAACTTGCTTTTACTCCAACCTGCTGACAAGAACCACAGCAAGCAATACTTATCAAAAAACAGGCATCAGTTATCATTATAGAGCTTTTTCTCAAATGCATATGTTGCTAAAATGATTTTGCTAACCAAATTGTCATTAATGCTTAACCCTTTTAGTGGCCATCACATAGAACTATGTCATTGAGGTCAGGGTCCCTTGTGTAGTTCTATGTCATGAGCTCAGCTCATTCAGATAAGCTGTGAGCAGTAAATTTTTGCCTAGATATGAGAGAATGGATCTATGCAGTGAATGTGCACAGTATAAAATAAATTCTGCTCCACACAGTGCATGATGGGAGAAAACTGTGACCATGTGTATGGTTTAAAATAGCAAATGCGAGGTGTTTTCTCATATTTTTTTTTTTTCCTTTTTTTTTTTGTCTGTTTTTTGGTATCAGTCAATAAAATGGAAGACATGCATACTTCTGAAACGGAGATGATTTTGATTGGTTTCAGGAGAAGAAGTAGTTTGAAACTGAGTTCAAAGTAAGGACCGTTAAGGTCCACTTACACTCCTCAGTCTGTTTTATAGGTTTTTAATAGTTCTAATTCAATTATTGGGACACTTGTAAACCATGACCAATCATTTCTGGTTATATTTTATTATCTGGGAAATAGAGTAAATACTCTGGTTTTTGTGATTGAGAATTCAGAATGGAAGGCAAGTGTTATATAGAAGAGGCCTGGGGACATGTTGATGAGATAGACGGTCCTCTACCCTTCCTCAGGGAAATTGACTACAACAGTCCACTTCCAGTCTTCCTGAGCCTACAACAGTCCATTTCCAGTCTTTCTGAACTTACAACAGTCCACTTCCAGTCAAAAACTGACCACAATCATCTCCATCTCACCTGGACATGGACTGGGCCGCGGGGGCATTGATCCCCGGAATAACCTCCAGGTAGTATATCTTCCAGTTGATCAAATGACACCAAGAAACGGCCAAAAAAAATAGTTCACAGTCGCTATTTTAACCGAAGCACAAGGTCAGAAATAAGGTGTCCCCATCATGCACTGCACAGGACACAATTTTTTTTGTACTGTATAGCCTCTCCTCACTTAGCGCGTACTCGTTTACCGATGCCTTGGACTTATGATGGGCTCTCTGACCAGTATGCATGCCTAAATAATGTATATTAGAACTGATTTCCTCTATTCTACATATTACAATATACAGTACACTCATGTATAAACATTTAAAAATATACCACAAATGTTATAAATGGTGCAAAAGTGACATTAAAACAATATCAAAGATAGTTGACACACACCCACTACCATTATAGCATGCTCCTCACTTACCGATGAATTTGTTTACTGATGTGGTCTTAGGAACGGATCTCCATCATTAAGTGAGGAGAGGCTGTACTCACTCATCACACAGACCCATTCTCTCATGTCTAGGCCAAAATTTACCACTCACAACATATTTGATGGCACTATGATAAAATGTAAACTGATATATATGTAACTGCCAGTGGCCTCAAAAATGTATGATATATATATATGTACATGGGAGACACTGAAAGAGTTTCGAGTTACAGGAGGTGACTTGTACAAATGGTACTGTTGTGTAATGATAATGTCTTATGTTTGTGCTTCATGGAAATGAACCTACTAGTCTTGTTTTTAATAATATGCATAGATAAAATTTATCAGCATTCTTTATTTTTGTTAGGTAAAAGGACGCAAGTGCAACTAATGTGACATTTTATTATGGCACTGTTGCACTCTCCAGGAGCTTTATCAAGCCATTACAAATAATACATGGACACAGAGGGTATATATAGGCTTACAGTGAGGTGTAATACAAGTGGTAATAGTAACAGTAGTAGTAGTAGTAGTAGTAGTAGTAATATTAGTTGTATTAGTAATAGTAATACAATATGGTAGAACAATCAACTTGCACTGGAGTAAAAGGTTATAAAAGCTATTATGTACTTGGGTAGCATAAAAATAGGTTAGACAGATATTTCTGTTAGTGGTTGGATTTGAGAAGGTCTGTTTCAGTGTTCCTCCTCTGTTATGTTCTTGTGTAGCATTAGCAGCAGAGACTATGTGATGGCAGGGTTTATTGTTTTGAGGAGGATTCTTGCTAATACTTCAGAGATGGTGAAGCTGCCTTTATTTTGCTTGATTGTTTTAGAAACAGTGATTAATGGTGATTCAAGGCATTTACCTCTGCAGAAATTGGGTTCTCTGATTACTAGTTGGGTGTCGTTGAATTTCATTAGGTGATTGATGGAATTCCGGTGTTGTACACAGGCGTTGTTAAAGTTTTCATTCCTACATGTGTTAATGTGTTCATTGAGGCGTGTTTCAAGGTTCCTTGCTTTTTCACCTACATGTATCCTGTCACAGCCTCCAAAAGGTATAGTGTAAACTTCTGCATTGACTGGTTCGTGGTGGTTCGATTTTGTCCTGGTTAGATCCCGTATGGAAGTGCTGGATGTGATGGCGACTCTAGTGTTAGTTTGTGAGAGTACTTTGGAAACATTCAATGCAACTTGGCTGTTGGGAAGGATTATAACTTTGTTAGGAGTGGTGTTGGTGTGTGGAGAACTGATGATCTGAAGAGCTCTTTTCTTGTAGTCTTTGATGAAAAATGAAGGAAAATGTAGGTCAGTGAAGGTTTGGTGTAAGTATTTTTGTGCTAACTAGTTGGGAATAACTTAAGCTTTTATGATTCCTTATCTTGACTTCATTCATACTGGGTATTTCTTAACAAAGGTTTCATTTACATTGTTGTTCATAACTATGAATCATAGAATTATTATTCAAGATTTACTTCTGTGATCCATTGTTTTTGACCTTCTTGTGTGATAATTCATTGCTGGCAAAAATAACTCAACCTTTTACTGTGTTACTGTTTTCCGAAACACTGAAAATTCTTTTGCTGTGGCAGCGAAGGATGAGTCCCACAAGCACTATAACAAATATAATTAGCGCAGCAGCACCTACTACTCCAGCTGTTATTACTGATGCATAACTTGGCTGCTCATCTTGACTTGTGCTCAGACTTTGAGCTGATTTATTTGAAGAGTGAGGAGGACTCGGTGGCTTCGGCACTGTAGATATTCCTGCAAGATTTAATAGTTTATTGATTACTCATAGGATAAAAAGGCACAGCATCGTGACTGGAACAGTACACAAATAACCCACACTATTGATTTGATATCTTTCACTAATAAAAGCTAAATAATTGTAAGTGGTGAATTTAGAGGGGTATTTGTACATTAAATTTTGCAGTACTATAATAAAACAAACAAAAAATCATGTAATCTTTTCTTGTATTCAAATTAAATAAGATTTGATCAGCCGACCCACCACACATTTGATCAGCTGACCCATCATACATTTAATCACTTGACCCACCATACATTTAATCATTTGACCACCATACATTTAATCACTTGGCTCACCATACAATTCATTGTACATACAATTTTCTCCTTTATAATATAGACCTTAACTCTGGTGTTCCTTCTTCTAACTTCTCCCAGGCATGGAGGGGAATTTTCCAAGTAGGAACCTACCCAAATCAAATTTTTCCCAACTTTAGCCATGTTAAACACAGGTTGAGACCCTGTACGTATTAATAATTTTGAAACATAAATATGAATTGCATTCATATAAAAATGCTCTACTTAAACCCATGTTATGAGAGGCCTCTGTTGTATTCAGAACACATAACATTTTGACTTTTTCTTACCTGTAGTAGAATTACCCAGGTTATGGCCACTTGTTGTCTGAGTAGGTAATCTGGTTGCTGTAGTCAAGGTTGTATTGAAAGTGGTGGTAACTAATGTAGTAGCATTGATGCTGGACTTAGTTGTCAAGGATATAGCATTGGTTATGGGACATAGTGAAGCTGTGAGCAGTGGTATACCCTTGAGATAATCTGGGGTGGCACAAGTTGTATTTTCTTCTTGAAGAAGAGTAAGCTTTCCCTCTCTTACATAATTTGGAATCCAAGAGAATCCGCAGGTACACTCCAGTGGGTTATAGCTCAGATCCAGATGAGTGATGTTTGGCATTTTGTACTGGAGAAAAGACTCTGGAAAGGTCTTAATGTTACAGTGGGACAGTTGTAGACTCTTCAGATTTGGAAGTGTGGTTGGAGCTGGGGTAGTTAAGAAGAGTCTTGCCAAAACTGGGGACCCTGATAAGTCAAACATTGTGATAGAAGGAAGTGTAAATTTGGTTATTGCTGATCTTGTCTTCAGTAATATATCTGAAGCTCTCAGGGTCTGGATTTTGCTCTTGGCATGGTTGAAAAACTTTGCACTCGTTAGGCTGAAAGAAAGTACTTATTTTATGATATGTTTTTTCCTTACTTTAACATAGATCATTAGTAGATTAGCAAATGCTTGTATTTAGTGAGTAAAACTGTAAGGTTGATGGTTTGTATATCATACATTCTCAGTTGTTAAGAAGTTATAAGTACGTATAGTCTTAGGTACTAGATTAGAATGTAAGAACATAAGAAAGAAGGAACACTGCAACAGGCTTACTGACCCATGCGGAGCAGGTCCATCCCCCCCCCCCCCGATTATCCCAATGACCTACCCAGTCTGGTCATCCCCACTCAAGGATGGAGCATTGTACCAGACCCAGCAGCACAAGCTAGTCAGGTCCAACTCACACCCACCCACACCCACTCATGTATGTATCTAACCTATTTTTAAAACTACACAACGTTTTAGCCTCAATAACTGTACTCGGGAGCTTGTTCCACTCATCCACAACTCTATTACCAAACCAGTGCTTTCCTATATCCTTCCTGAATCTGAATTTTTCCAACCTGAAACCATTGCTGCAAGTCCTGTCTTGGCTGGAAATTTTCAGCACACTATTTACATCACCTTTATTTATTCCTGTTTTCCATTTATACACCTCGATCATATCCCCCCTAATTCTACGCCTTTCGAGAGAGTGCAGATTCAGGGCCTTCAGTCTATCCTCATAGGGAAGATTTCTGACACAGGGGATCATCTTTGTCATCCTCCTTTGTACGTTTTCCAGAGCATTTATATCCATTCTGTAATACGGTGACCAGAACTGAGCAGCATAGTCTAAATGAGGCCTAACCAAGGATATATAGAGTTGAAGAACAACCTGAGGACTTCTATTATTTATACTTCTAGATATGAAGCCAAGAATTCTGTTAGCTTTATTGCAAACACTAACGCACTGTTGTCTTGGCTTTAGGTTACTGCTAACCAGAACTCCTAAATCCTTTTCGGAATCGGTAGTATTAAGATCTACATTATTTAGTTTATATGTGGCATGGTTATTTAACTGTCCAACATTTAGAACTTTGCATTTGTCAATATTAAACTGCATCTGCCACTTCTCCGACTATTGCGTCAGTCTAATCAAATCATCCTGGAGTGCTCTAATGTCCTCATTAGAATGAATTGGACGGCCTATTTTGGTGTCATCAGCAAATTTGCTTATGTCGCTATTTATTCCCTCATCTATGTCGTTTATGTAAATTGTGAACAACAACGGGCCCAACACTGACCCCTGAAGAACACCGCTTGTGACGTGCCCCCATTCTGATTTCTCCCCATTTATGCAAACTCTCTGCTGTCTATTTGTCAGCCATGCCTCTACCCAGGAAAAAATTTCTCCTCCTATTCCGTGTGCCCTAAGTTTCCTCAATAGCCTCTGGTGTGGAACTCTATTGAAAGCCTTACTGAAGTCCATATACACAATATCATATTCATTACCATGATCTACCTCCTCAAACACCTTAGTGAAAAAAGTTAGTAAATTCGTAAGACAGGAATGCCCCTTTGTAAAACCGTGTTGAGAATCATTAATCAATCTGTGCTTGTCAAGATGGCTACGAATTTCTTTGGCAATTATTGATTCCATAAATTTTCCCACTATGGAGGTAAGGCTTATTGGTCTATAGTTCGAAGCCAAGGACCTGTCACCTGCCTTGTAAATAGGTATTACATTTGCCATTTTCCACTTATCAGGCACTATGCCAGTTTGTAGTGATATGTTAAAAAGATTAGCCAAAGGTATGCTAAGTTCCTCTTTACATTCCTTTAACACCCTTGCAAACAGTTCATCAGGACCTGGGGATTTGTTAGGTTTTAGTTTCTCTATTTGTCTGAGGACCATGTCACTAGTTACCACAATCGTACATAGTTTATTATCATCCTGTTCTACGTAATCTATTATTTCAGGAATATCGCTAGTATTTTCCTGGGTGAAAACTGAGAGGAAGTTGGTATTTAGAATTTCACATATCCTTATCACTGTTAGTGATCTGACCAGAGTTACACTTAAGTGGGCCAATCTTGTCCCTAATCTTACTTCTGTATACCTGAAAGAACCCTTTTGGGTTAGTCTTTGAATCCCTTGCGACCTTAGCCTCATAATCTCTTTTTGCTTTTCTTATTCCTTTCTTTATTTCTCTCTCTAATTGAATATATTGATTTCCTAACTGCTCATCCCCTCTTTTGATACGCCTATATATGCCTCTCTTTTGACCAATGAGATGTTTTAATCTATTGTTCATCCATTTGGGATCATTTTTGTTAGGTCTAATTTCACTACTTGGAACAAAAGTTGTCTGGGCAGCTAGAACTATGCTCTGAAAAATGTCATATTGGCAACCAAGATCACCTACCTGACCCATAGTCAGGACATCCCAATTTAGCCCACCCAAGTAATTTTTCAGTCCCATGAAGTTGGCCAAGCGAAAATCTGGGACAGAGATTTGATTGCAGTTATCTGGGTAATTCCATGATATATTGAAACTAAGTGATTTGTGATCACTTTCCCCAAGCTCATCATTAACCTCAAGATTATTAATTAGTGAATCTTTGTTGGCAAGAACCAAGTCAAGCAGATTGTTTCCTCTAGTTGGTTCTGTCACAACCTCTTCTAAAAAGCAATCCTGAACCAAATCAAGAAAGTCACTAGACTCAAGATTTCCTGTCATATTGTTCCAATCAATTTGTCTAAAGTTAAAATCTCCCATTATCACATCATTTTCATATCTAGATGCCTTATGAATTTCGACCCATAACACCAAGGTTTGGGGGCCTATAAATCACACCCAAAATTAATTTGTCATGACCCTCGAGAAACTGAAGCCAAACCGATTCTGTGTTTGATGTTTCTAATCTTATATCATGTCTAAGACAACAATTTAATCCTTAAATGGTCCAAACGTATATATATGTTTTTTCAACATATGAAAGTATGTAAAAAAATGTAGATCTTTTTTGTTTTACATTTGAAAACGTGTAAAAAAAACTTTTATCTACATTTTTTTTTGTTATATTTGAAAATATGTGAAAAAAAAGTAGATCTACTTTTGTAGCACTACGAATTTGAACGTCAATCTCTTTGGACCGTTTAAGGGCTAAATTTTCTCTGACATACATCGCCACACCACCACCCTTCCTGTTGACCCTATCAGTGTGGAATAGTTTATAACCCTGTATGTTGCATTCAGAAGGCATTTCTCTATCTTTCAGGTTGAACCAGGTCTCTGTTATACCAATAATATCTATATTACCTACACTTGCAAGTAATTTTTGCTCATCTATTTATTTCTTTGACTCCTACTATTTGTTTAGTAAACCTTAAGGGAGCTAGTCACTCGTTGCCCTCTACTATCTCTCTTTGTTTGTTGATCAATTGATTTGCCATTACTAGCAACTTTATTTTGAATATTGTCTTTTAAACATATCCCTGAGGTATCCCGGTAATAACTGCTGTTTTTAACCCTAATGCTGCAGCCTGATTGTTTCCCACAAACACCCATACCTCCGTAAAAAAACATTTGCTTAGCTGGTCATTATGTCTAGGAATGACTTGAACATTATTAGTAATGTTATTCACTGACTCAAAGTTGAACATTTTTATAAAGGTAATAACAGTTAAAATTGGGAGGTGGTGTATTCAAAATTTATAATGTGCATCACAGTATGATAGCAAGTCTGACAGAACTTAGTCAGAGTGCACTCAGCTGTGTAAAGCATCTTGCAACTTCTCTTTCACATCACAGCAGACACTAAAACACAAATTACTCTTTTATCAGTTTTTGCTAGTGTAAAAATTAGCATGAAATTTGCTTGAGCAGAAAAGGCTAACAGTACAGTGGTACCTTGACTTACGAGTGCCCCAACTTACGAGTTTTCAGAGTTACAAGCCGTCACTCAGTTGATATTTTGCTTTGAGTTGCGAGCTAAAATCTGAGTTATGAGCGAGCTTCAGATACGCCGCCACTAGTTGGCAGTGAATCTGAAGTTAAATCCAACTCTGCACCCAGAGGAATGTCAGGTACTTCGTCCCATCCCACATGCTCTTCCAAGACATAACTAGAACGATTATACTCAAACACTAATCCCAGATTCTAGTGAGGCTCCTCGTCCCTTGTTTGGTTATTGTATAAATCCAGGGAAGAGGTAACATCCATTTCAACACTCAGAGTTTTTCCAGAAATATTAAGGAAGTCTCCGTGATCTTTACCTGCCTCATGGAGGTTCCTTCAGTGGGTGGATTAAATATGGTGGTGGGTGGAATAGTGAGGGTGGTGGGTGTATAGAGATGGTGGTCAGTGGAGTAATGAATGTGGTGGGTGGGGTAGTGAGGGTGGTGGATGGACTAGTGATAATGGTGGGTAGAGTAGAGATGGTGATGGGTGGAGTAGTGAGGGTGGTGGATGGAGTAGTGATAATGGTGGGTGGAGTAGAGATGGTGGGTGGTGTAGTGAGGGTGGTAGGTGGAAAAGTGATGGTGGTGGGTGGAGTAGCGAAGGTGGTGGGTGGAGTAGTAAGGTGGTGGGTGGAGTAGTGAAGAGTGTAGCAAGTAAGTTAAGCGATAGAGTTTATGATGAAAAAATATTGGGGTGGTTTTTTGGGGGCTGGAACAGATTAATGGCATTTCAATTAATTTCAATGAAGAAAATTGATTTGGTATACGAGCAAATTGAGTTACAAGCTAGGTCACAGAACTAATTAAACTCGTAAGTCAAGGTACCACTGTATTTCCTCCTCTCTTCTGTTAAACCCTAGGTTCATCACACTCATTAAGGGCATGTAGTTGTTGTGCATAGCATTTCGGGAAAATTAGGTCAGTTTTGTCCCAGAATGTGACCCACACCAGTCAACTAACACCCAGGTACCCATTTTTTTACCAATGGGTTAACATAGAGAACCAGTGTAAGGAAACACACCCAATGTTTCAATCCTCACCAGGAATCGAACCCAGACACTCACCATGTGAAGTGAGAGCTTTTGCCACCAGGCTATGAGCCACCAACATTTAAAAGGCATTTGTCTAGTAGAAACATTTAAAAGGCATTTGTCGAATAACAGGAAAAAAGAATTCGTCTCTGCTACTGCAGAGAGATATATTAGTTTGAGTACAGTCTTCACAGTAATTTCTTCTTACCGGCAAGACGCTAGCTCCAGGGTGTGGAGCGATATTTCTGCCATTGCCTTAATATCATTCAGAATGTTGTCTTTTATCATTACTGGGTTCCTAGAAGTTCCCTTTATGCGTAGGCTCTCAAGAACTGGGAAAATGTGGTGCTTTATTAGGCTTTCACTCAGTTTAAATCCAGCTCCTCCAATACACATCTCTTTTACATTCCTCATATCAATCTGACAAAGATAAATATTTGAAGTTGTTATTGATTTAGTACAGCATTTCCTTACTACTGTACAGCACAATGAGTTAAAAACTTGTAGTACACAAATTAATGTTTTCTTATTAAGTAATGGGGTTCCTGGCAGATTTTTTCTTTTTTAAATGATTTGGTATATCAGAATTCAAATTCAAATTTATATTTCTTTGCACAGTATACATTGTGTGATTTATGTGTTATAAAATATTGTTAAGCAGAAAGAAAGCCACATTGAAAGAAAGTCAATAATATCTTGTGTGGAAAAATGCATTTGGGAGGATGTCAAAATTATAGAAAATTTTGAATAATTGAAATCCCATATATATTTTAAAAGGAAAAAAATTAGGTTGATAAACACATTGTCTTTGACCCTCATGGATGCTTTAACTTGTACTCACTGTATAAAACATTCACTCTTACTACTGTGCATCCTACATTTAATCTCAACCTGAAGCACTTTTTTGATAGTTGCAACAGGTCCCATAGACATAATACTGGGCACAAAAATCTCTATGACATACCCCATGTCTGGCTAAATGTTTGTAAAAATTCACTGTACATGAAAGGGCCCAAAATCTGGAACATACTGCCAGAAATCTCCAGAGCCACTGACTCAGCCGGCATATTCAGAACTACCGTTTAAAAAACCTTCTCTCCCTAACATATCCCAACATCACAAATATATGGAAAATAATATAATCTTATTCTCAATATCTGTAATCCTCACAACCATTAAAGCATTGAATGTGTCCACATTATGTTAATATGCTCCTTACGAAAGAAACCCAAAGTATTTCTTCTCCTATGCCAAATCAAAATCGAGAACAACGTCCAGTATTGGGCCCCTACTTAAACAAGATGGGTCCTACACAGATGACAACAAGGAAATGAGTGAGCTACTCAAGTCCCAATATGACTCAGTTTTTAGCAAGCCGCTAACCAGACTGAGAGTCGAAGATCAAAATGAATTTTTTATGAGAGAGCCACAAAATTTGATTAACACAAGCCTATCCGATGTTATCCTGACGCCAAATGACTTCGAACAGGCGATAAATGACATGCCCATGCACTCTGCCCCAGGGCCAGACTCATGGAACTCTGTGTTCATCAAGAACTGCAAGAAGCCCCTATCACGAGCCTTTTCCATCCTATGGAGAGGGAGCATGGACACGGGGGTCGTCCCACAGTTACTAAAAACAACAGACATAGCCCCACTCCACAAAGGGGGCAGTAAAGCAACAGCAAAGAACTACAGACCAATAGCACTAACATCCCATATCATAAAAATCTTTGAAAGGGTCCTAAGAAGCAAGATCACCACGCATCTAGAAACCCATCAGTTACACAACCCAGGGCAACATGGGTTTAGAACAGGTCGCTCCTGTCTGTCTCAACTATTGGACCACTACGACAAGGTCCTAAATGCACTAGAAGACAAAAAGAATGCAGATGTAATATATACAGACTTTGCAAAAGCCTTCGACAAGTGTGACCATGGCGTAATAGCGCAAAAAATGCGTGCTAAAGGAATAACAGGAAAAGTCGGTCGATGGATCTATAATTTCCTCACTAACAGAACACAGAGAGTAGTCGTCAACAGAGTAAAGTCCGAGGCAGCTACGGTGAAAAGCTCTGTTCCACAAGGCACAGTACTCGCTCCCATCTTGTTCCTCATCCTTATATCCGACATAGACAAGGATGTCAGCCACAGCACCGTGTCTTCCTTTGCAGATGACACCCGAATCTGCATGACAGTGTCTTCCATTGCAGACACTGCAAAGCTCCAGGCAGACATCAACCAAATCTTTCAGTGGGCTGCAGAAAACAATATGAAGTTCAACGATGAGAAATTTCAATTACTCAGATATGGTAAACATGAGGAAATTAAATCTTCATCAGAGTACAAAACAAATTCTGGCCACAAAATAGAGCGAAACACCAACGTCAAAGACCTGGGAGTGATCATGTCGGAGGATCTCACCTTCAAGGACCATAACATTGTATCAATCGCATCTGCTAGAAAAATGACAGGATGGATAATGAGAACCTTCAAAACTAGGGAGGCCAAGCCCATGATGACACTCTTCAGGTCACTTGTTCTATCTAGGCTGGAATATTGCTGCACACTAACAGCACCTTTCAAGGCAGGTGAAATTGCCGACCTAGAAAATGTACAGAGAACTTTCACGGCGCGCATAACGGAGATAAAACACCTCAATTACTGGGAGCGCTTGAGGTTCCTAAACCTGTATTCCCTGGAACGCAGGAGGGAGAGATACATGATTATATACACCTGGAAAATCCTAGAGGGACTAGTACCGAACTTGCACACGAAAATCACCCACTACGAAAGCAAAAGACTTGGCAGACGATGCACCATCCCCCCAATGAAAAGCAGGGGTGTCACTAGCACGTTAAGAGACCATACAATAAGTGTCAGGGGCCCAAGACTGTTCAACTGCCTCCCAGCACACATAAGGGGGATTACCAACAGACCCCTGGCAGTCTTCAAGCTGGCACTGGACAAGCACCTAAAGTCAGTTCCGGATCAGCCGGGCTGTGGCTCGTATGTTGGTTTGCGTGCAGCCAGCAGCAACAGCCTGGTTGATCAGGCTCTGATCCACCAGGAGGCCTGGTCTCAGACCGGGCCGCGGGGGCGTTGACCCCCGGAACTCTCTCCAGGTAAACGCCAGGTAACCTATAATCATAATCATACTTGTAATTCTTACAGTTAATGTTGCAGTTTAAAAACTGTAGTGTAAAGCACCCTTCTGGCAAGACAGTGATGGAGTGAATGATGATGAAAGTTTTTCTTTTTCGGGCCACCCTGCCTTGGTGGGAATCGGCCAGTGTGTTAATAATAAAAAAAAAAAAATGCCATATAGCATGTACTAACAGGATATTCAGTTCTCTTGTATTCATTGTAACTCCTAAATTTATATTTACAACCACCGAAGAGACTGTATATTAAGATAGTCTTAAGTTTGCCTGAAATTCTCTGCATATTATGGGGCTTTCTGCATGCACACCTAAATGTCATTCACCTCTGTACAAACATTGTATCATGCTGAAATAAAGAATCTAATCTAATTTAATCTGGTCGGACCAGACTGACACATAATCCAAAGATACTGAGTATCCAGTATCTGTTGCTGTTTTGACTGATTGCCCTGTTCATTAGAGATGGTGCAGACTTTATTTTTAACCTCTCCTTCAGTGCCATGACTTGCTTACTCTGTTTACTCCCTTCAATAGTCCTACTTTTAAAGCAGATTCTCTGCGATTTCTTAACTGACAGTGGTTTCACCAAATATGATTTAACCCCATTTTTTTGTTTCATCTTTGTTCCCACTGTTGATATTTTACTTCTTTTCCCCTCCACTACCCACCTCATCCTTGTTATACACTGCCAAATGAACCATGTAGGTCTAGCACTCTCCATAAATATAATCTTTCTTTCAACACACCGGCCGTATCCCACTGAGACGGGGTGGCCCAAAAGGAAAAACGAAAGTTTCTCCTTTTACATTTAGTAATATATACAGGAGAAGAGGTTACTAGCCCCTTGCTCCCGGCATTTTAGTCGCCTCTTACAACACGCATGGCTTACGGAGGAAGAATTCTGTTCCACTTCCCCATGGAGATAAGAGGAAATAAACAAGAATAAGAACTAGAAAGAAAATAGAAGAAAACCCAGAAGGGTGTGTATATATGTGCTTGTACATGTATGTGTAGTGTGACCTAAGTGTAAGTAGAAGTAGCAAGACATACCTGAAATCTTGCATGTTTATGAGACAGAAAAAAGGACACCAGCAATCCTACCATCATGTAAAACAATTACAGGCTTTCGTTTTACACTCAGTTGGCAGGACGGTAGTACCTCCCTGGGCGGTTGCTGTCTACCAACCTACTACCTAGAATAAATATAATAATGAGAATAATAATGCAGCACAATCTGCTCTGTCACTTTCATAAACTTTATTAAGGTTTATGAATACAACTTTTTACTTTATTCATTTTCTCGGTGTTCCTTTGTGTGTTATATTCCAGCATAACTTTTAGTATTAGTTTTATTGTGAATATACTGGCTCATTTTCATTTCATCTATGAGCGAGAGATAAAATTAGATAGAATGATATTCTTTATTGGTTTATTTATCAATCATGGTTAAGACGTATCATACCTGATTTGGTTCTATGTAGGAGATAGCATTGTAGCACAGGTTGAGAGAAGTCAGATTACTGAGAGATAAATTTTGAACTTCAGTTATCTGGTTGTATTCTGTATCAAGAACTTGGAGTTTTGCTGGTAAGTATTTCGGTAGAGAAAGTAATGCATTGTGAGCTATACTGAGGTTACGAAGATTGCTCAGTCCAGCAAATGTCTCGTCTTCAATCACCTGTGGATAGAATATACAATATATTACTTTAAGTTTATTTATAGTACTGTTCACAATCATGTAAGATCATGTTTTGCCCTTTAAATGGACATGATAGGGAACCTTCCAACTCCTGTGGTGGCTACTTGTTATATTGTAAAACATATAAAAGAGTAGTGATGGAATGATTCCAAGATTTTTGCTGATTCTGATACTGGATTCTAGACCAAAGTTGATACTCTGGCACACCTTGAAAAGGAGTATAGAAAATCTAAAAAAATAGCATAAAATATGAATATAATAGTCTCTCCTTATTTAACGATGGAGTTCCGTTCCTTTGACCATGTTGGTAAATGAATTTGTCACTAAGTGAGAAGCATACTATAATGGTAGTGAGTATGTGTCAACCATCTCTGATACTGTTTTAATGTCACCTTTGCACCATTTATAACATTTCTGGTATGTTTTTAAATGTTTATACAGTAGTGTACTGTACGTATATTGTAATAAACAGAATAGAGGAAATCAGCTCAAATATACATTATTTAGGTGTGCAAACTGGTCAGAGAACCCGTCGTAAGTCTGAGTCGTCGGTAAATGAGTACGTCACTCAGTGAGGAGTGGCTGTACTTTAACCCTTTGACTGTCGCAACCCCCAATCCTGAGGTGTCTCCTGGTGCCGCAAAATTTCAAAAAAAAAAAATTATTTTTTCTTATGAAATGATAGAGAATCTTTTCCCGATTGTAAAGACACCAAAAAAATGAAATTTGATGGAAAACTGACGGAATTACGCTCTTGCGAAGTTAGCTCGGCGATATTTACAAATCGGCGATTTCGCCCACTTTGAGCCCTATTTTCGGCTAATTCCATTATTCCAGTCAACCAAACTCATAGCTATTTCTTCAGAACTCCATTTTTTCCATCGATTGAGTACAAGAAACTGCCCATTTACCGATTTCAACTACCCAATAACATAGTCAGAAATTTGCAATTTGGCCAATTTCACGAAAATTAAAAAATATGACAATTTCAAAATAAGGACCAGAATGAACAATGCAGACATGCCTGGCTCTAAAATAACATTTTCTTTGTTCATCAGTCATGTCTCCAGGCCCCTGTGATATTACTCTTGCTTTTTATTTTGAAATTTTATTCAAACAAAAAATAGAAGATTTACTGTTATGCAGACTACTGCAATACTGTAATAATTGTAAAAATTACATCAACCCATTCATGACTGCATATTAGAATGGCTATTTGGACATTTATTGGACAATGACATCATTTGTTTACTTTTGAACATCGGCAAAAATCAAACATTTCCCATACTTTGTGCTCCATTTCCAGGTTCTTTTTATAGTAAAATTAATCAAAATCACCTCTATTTCTATAATATAGTTTCCATTCTATCAAATGAGACCAAGAAAACGAGAATACAACCACAAATACTATACGAAAATAGACCACAAATTCGGCATTTTAACCCTTTGACTGTTTTCGACGTATAAATACGTCTTACGAGCCAATGTTTCTGACGTATATATACTCAATAATTCTAGCGGCTTCAAATCAAGTGGGAGAAAGCTGGTAGGCCCACATGTGAGAGAATGGGTCTGTGTGGTCAGTGTGCACCACATAAAAAAAATCCTGCAGCACACATTGCGTAATGAGAAAAAAAAAACTGATCGTTTTTTTGGAATAAAACGCCGACTTTGAGGTGTATTTTCGTATAGTATTTATCGTTGTATTCGCGTTTTCATGGTCTTAGGTGATAAAATGGAAAACATATTACAGAAATAGAGATGATTTTCATTACTTTTACGATGAAAACGACCTTGAAACTGAGCTCAAAGTAGCGGAAATGTTCGATTTTTACCAATGTTCAAGAGTAAATAAATCACACCACACGACCAATACACGTCAACTGGGGAGTCTAATATTCTTTCACTAGTGCACTGATATTATTTATACCATTTTTACAATAATGCAGTCGTCTGCATAACAGTAAATTTTGTATTTTTTTGTATGAATAAAAAATCAAAATAGAAAGCAATAATAATATAAGAGGGGCCTAGAGATGTGACTAATGAACAGAGCATATGTTATTTTAGTGCCACGAATGTCTACCTTGTTTATTCTGGACCCTATTTTGAAATTGGCATCTTTTTTATTTTGCGTGAAATTGGCCAAATTGCCAATTTCTGACCACCATATTGGGTAGTCCAAATTAGTAAATGGGAGGTTTCTTGTACTCAGCTGATAGATAAAATGGAGTTCTAAAGAAATAGCTATGAGTTTGGTCAACTGGAACAATGGAATTGGCTGAAAATAGGGCTCAAAGTCGGCGAAATCGCCGATACGCATATGTTGCCGAGACCGCTAACTTCGCGGGAGCATAATTCCACGAGTTTTCGACAAAATTTCGAACTTTTGGTGTCATTACCATCGGGAAAAGATTCTCTATCATTTCATAAGAAAAAATAATTTTTTTTTTTTAAAAAATTGAACGACATAGAATGACAGTTTCAGAGAGGGGCCTGAAACAGTCAAAGGGTTAATTAAAAAAAATGGTCGGAGTTTTTTTTTTCTCATTATGCACTGCGTGCTCCAGGATTTTTTTTATGTGGTGCACACTGACCACACAGACCCATTCTCTCACATGTGGGCCTACCAGCTTTCTCCTGCCTGATTTGAAGCCGCTAGAATTTATGAGTATATATACGTCAAACACGGTACCTCGTAAACGTATATATACGGCCGCGACAGTCAAAGGGTTAATATGAAGGGGAGAACTTGTGGAATTAAAACCTATTGAATCAGGTTTCCACAATCTAATATTGCTTCCATATTTATTACTGCACATTACCAGTAGGTATAATATTGTGCTGTACTGTTTTTTCCACAGGGTTGAATTATTTATATAATACTTACATCTTTATTAGTATTTTAATTGTTCAGTGTGTGGTACAGTGAATCACTGATTATCCAGTATCCAACATTATCTGGCAGTCTAGTTAACCCCTTGACTGTCGAAACCCCAAATCCTCAGGTGTCTTCTGGTGTCGAAATTTAAAAAAAAAAAAAAAAAATCCCATGAAATGATAGAGAATCTTTTCCCGATGGTAATGACACCAAAAAAATTAAATTTGATGGAAAACTTAGGGAATTACGTTCCCATGAAATTAGCGACCTCAGCGATATTTACGAATCGGCAATTTCGCCCACTTTGAGATTATTTCGGCTAATTCCATTGTTCCAGTCAACCAAACTCATAGCTATTTCTTTAGAACTCCATTTGTTCTATTGATTGAGTACAAGAAACTGCCCATTTACCGATTTCAACTACCCAATAAAGTGGTCAGAAATTTGCAATTTGGCCAATTTCACACAAATTAAAAAAATACGCCAATTTCAAAATAGGGCCCAGAATGGACAATGCAGACATGCCTGGCTCTAAAATAACATTTTCTTTGTTCATCAGCAGGTCTCCAGGCCCCTCTGATATTACTCTTGCTTTCTATTTTGAATTTTTATTCAAACAAAAAATAAAAGATTTACTGTAATGCAGACTACTGCAATATTGTAATAATTGTATAAATAATGTCAACCCATTCATGACTGCATATTAGAATGGCTAGTTGGACATTTATTGGACAATGGCATCATTTGTTTACTTTTGAAGATCGGCAAAAATCAAACATTTCCCCTACTTTGAGCTCTATTTCATGGTTCTTTTCATATTAAAACCAATCAAAATCTATAATATGTTTTCCATTCTATCAAATGAGACCAAGAAAACGAGAATACAGTCATAAATACCATACGAAAATACACCACAAAGCAACGTTTTAATCCAAAAAACATTCTGAGCTTTTTTTTTCTCATTATGCACTGTGTGCTGCAGAATTTTTTTATATGGTGCACACTGACCACACAGACCCATTCTCTCACATGTGGGCCTATCAGCTTTCTCCTGCTTGATTTGAAGCTGCTAGAATTTTTGAGTAAATATACATCAAACACGGTGGCTCGTAAGACGTATATATACGACCGAAACAGTCAAAGGGTTAAATCTAGGGAAAAGTTATAAAATCTGGTGACTGCCAGAAAACCTCTACCTTAGTCTGGCAGTTGGTACCACATAGTCCACTAGTAGCTGAATGAAGAAGTCAGTGTTCTGTGGCATTATGGAGTACTCTTCAATAATGAAAACAAGAAATCTGCCTCAAGTTAGTTAGTTTAATATGTTTATTATGCACCCCATACCCATCCTGTGGGCGGTAGTCAAAAGATTACAGAGGTACATAATTGGTCCAAAGTTTTGATAGCTGAGCAAGTTACAGAGGTAATGAACTCACAATTTACAAAGTCAGTGTAGAGTTCTGCATCAGAAAATAAGGAAGTTAAAATAATATATGAAATTTAATAATTATGTCATTTAATTTGATTTGTTTGTTTTCATGTATGACATAGCATTAACTTGGTGCTGATCATCTTGGCATCATTCACTGATGCACTTATGTGAAAATAGTATAAAATACTGACAGATTGATGATGAAGACACATGCAGCAGTTGAGTATCTTTATTGTTGAAATGTTTCACCTATGTGGTAGGCTTCTTCAGTCAAATACACAGGAGAATGTATTGTAGACAGCAGTAGTAGTGACCAATTTGAGGTGGTCGGTCCCTCAACCTGCATTAACTACCTGAAACTGTTTCTCCAAGGTTGATGGACTGATTATATCATCTTTACCTTGCCACTACTCATGCTGCTTACCATGCATTTTCCTCTGCATTTGACTGATGAAGCAAACCATGTAGGTAAAACATTTCCACAATAAAGATTCCTAACTGTTGCACGTATCTTAAGGGGCACGTCAGTTCCCATGTTTTCTAATAATATACTGTTTTTCCCCTATAATCTACCTTGTCTATAATTACTATCACGACGGGCTGGAGTTTTGAGACTCTATGACCGCGGGTTCAATCCCGGCCGGGGGTATGGTTTAATTACTATCACATTTGCTTTAAGTTATAGCTTGAATTAAGGAAAGATCCTAGACTTCACCTTACAAAAGCAGACAAAGCAGATGTGATAGTAATTATAGACAAGATAGATAATTGGGGAAAAAATAAACATGATATTAGGAGACAGGGGAAACTCACATGCCTCTAATCATCACTAACACATATAATGACCAGTCTTATGAAAATGAATTTGAGTTCACAGTGACATTATTTAGGAAGTTTGTCTTTAGTGTTTATTAAAGGCATCCATTTTTTTAAATGTTATTTTGATGCACACAGTATGTTTATATTTTTGATACAAATCTATTGTGAAATAAAAACTTTTTTTTTATGATTGCCAGTTCATTTTTGCCTAGCATATGACCCCTAAATTAAAAACTAAGAATGGGATTTTGTTTAAAATGTCCTCACTAGATTGCCACAGTCAAGTCTGTTTTCTTTCTGTAAAACCATTGTTTCAAAATGAATTTTAACAATCAGAATGGCATATAAGGATGAACAAGACATATACGCAACGCTTGGTATCTTTATTAATGACTTGTTTCAAATGCACAGCAAGATTTTTCAATGTGTTACCGAGTCAACTTGTTTTTACCAGAGACAATGGATTAAGTGAAGCAATTTTATGGTGTTTAGTCCCTCAGCCTTGACTGGTGTTCAGCCTCTTAGCCTTGATCATGACTAAAGAACTGAACAACCAAACTCAGTACATATATGAATATTACAACAGGTGCATGTATTAAGAAAACCTCCTTGTAGGCAAAATATTTTAACCAAACTAAAATTAATTTTTTAAAGCAACTTGAAACTAGTACTGACGTGTGACACGTCATCTATGTACATAAGGTGGTGTATTCTTCACTGTAGGTTACAGTGGATTTCAGTGGGGGTTAAATATACAATAGGTTAGCAATTGAAGATACAGTTTAGTTTTCAACCTCTCCCACTGTCTCCATAGCAAAAGCTGCGTCTCTATTAGATTGAGAAAGCTTACTGAAAGTGAAATGTCTCATCAGTAACGATACCCAAGTGGCTTACATACCGGCCTGGAGTTTTACCACTCACTCATCATGGGTTCAAACCTCACCCGTTCCATGGTTTGATACCCAAGTTGACGATTGAGACACTTATGCAACATATAGGAATCTTTATTCAGGAAACGCTTCGCCACACAGTGGCTTCATCAGTCCAATACAAAGTAGAAAGGCGTAAGGAGAGGAGGAGTTTGAGGTAATCTTATTCATCAACTTTGGTACTCTATACCATTACTGTAAATATATTTAAAGAGATGACCAGAAAAGCAGAAGGGAAAGTAAAAACCACCAACTGGAATTTTCTGAAACTTGTCTCGTTTTACTGTGAGGATGGGTATGGGGTGCATAATAAACATATTAAACTAACTTCTACTGTATCTCACTTCCAAAACATTTTCTTTTGGTTCATCTCATTAAAATGAATCTGAAAGATTCTAAAACAAATAAGCAAATTTTCGTTTTATAGGCTGGGTTTGCATCAAAAAATTTTTTTTTCTAGTTTGTCAAGCGCATTCACTTTTTGTATATATTATTTACATGCATGTGTGGCATGTTCATGTTTTTTTTTATTTTTTTATGATTTCCTGTTTCTTTTTGCTTTGCGCTCAACTCTTAACTTGAAAACTTGCTCAGGGATTTAGTTTAAAATGTGTTCATTGAATTTTATGCACCCTTTCTTATGCAAATAAATTTGAATGCCTTTAGAACTGTATGTAAAGACATATGCCAAAAGGGTTTAAAGGATATGCAAAAATAGGTAACCTAAAAAAAAATTATGCAACATCTGGCAATTTTCAAAATTTGGTGCTGGATAGCTGACAATTTATTGAACTTCCTAATGCAAGTTAACATGGAAAGATGAGGGAAAGGGCCATATACCTCTTTCATTTAAGTTTCATATACAAAGCATCAAGATATATAAATATCATTATATGTATCAGTGTAAACCATACCCCCGGCCGGGATTGAACCCGCGGTCATAGAGTCTCAAAACTCCAGCCCGTCGCGTTAGCCACTAGACCAGCTAGCCACAATAAGATTCATCCAACTAGGTATATTTCTGGTGTAGAAATATACCTAGTTGGATGAATCTTATTGTGGCTAGCTGGTCTAGTGGCTAACGCGACGGGCTACGATTTCTTGAGTCATGTATCAGTGTCACTTGTCTGGATTACCTCTATACAATAACATCAGTATCACAAAGTACTGTACCACTCTGAGACTACCTCCTTATTAACACACATCCTGTGTCTTCAGCCAAAGAGCATATGATAATAATTTTAGCCGATACAAATTTGGTACATAATATACTTTTTCCAACAAAATGCCCAGTGTAAATAAACGTATGAACATAGATGAAACTGCAGCAAAAGCACATAGGTACAGAATATACAGTATTGTAATTGCTAGAAAGTATGAATCCTGGTAAGTTAATATAGTAGTATCTATATAATCCTGAAATAAAGTTTAGTGTTGCTTAACACCTACCAGTAAGAAGACTATTGGAGGCATTCATAAGGGGGTTTGATGAAGTTGTTTTTTGTGTAAGTGTTCAGATTTCATTAAATATAAATATTTCAGTGCCAAACATTCTTTTTAAAAATGATTTGAGTTTTGAAACTAAAATGTTGCATTATTTTTTTTTTTATTAACACATCTGCCAATTCCCACCAAGGCAGGTGGCCTGAAAAAGAAAAACTTTCATCATTCACTCCATCACTGTCTTGCCAGCTGGGTGTTTTACACTGCAGTTTATTAAACTGCAACATTAACACCCCTCCTTCAGAATGCAGACACTGTGCTTCCCATCTCCAGGACTCAAGTCCGGCCTGACGGTTTCCCTGAATTCCTTCATAAATGTTACTTAGCTCACACTCCAACAGCACATCAAGTATTAAAAACCATTTGTCTCCATTCACTCCTATCAAATATGCTCACTCATACTTGCTGGAAGTCCAAGCCCCCCGCACACAAAACCTCCTTTTCCCCCTTCCTCCAACCCTTCCTAGGCCGACCCCTACCCCGCCTTCCTTCCACTACAGATTTATACACTCTTGAAGTCATTCTGTTTCGTTCCATTCTCTCTTCATGTCCGAACCACTTCAACAACCCTTCCTCAGCCCTCTGGACAACAGTTTTGGCAATCCCGCACCTCCTCCTAACTTCCAAACTACGAATTCTCTGCATTATATTCACACCACACATGCCCTCAGACATGACATCTCCACAACCTCCAGCCTTCTCCTTGCTGCAACATTCATCACCCATGCTTCATACCCACATAAGAGCATTGGTAAAACTATACTCTTATACATTCCTTTCTTTGTTTAAATAACAAAAAAAGGCTTCCAAGGACAAAGTTCTTTGTCTCCACAGACTCCTAAGTGCACCACTCACCCTTTTCCCCTCATCAAGTCTATGATTCACCTCATCTTTCATAGACCCATCCGCTGACACGTCCACTCCCAAATATCTAAATACATTCACCTCCTCCATACTCTCTCCCTCCAATCTGATATCCAATCTTTCATTACCTAATCTTTTTGTTATCCTCATAATCTTACTTTTTCCTATATTCACTTTTAATTTTCTTCTGATACATACCCTACCAGATTCATCCACCAACCTCTGCAACTTCTCTTCAGAATCTCCAAAGAGCACAGTGTCATCAGCAAAAAGCAACTCTGACAACTCCCACTTTGTGTTTGATTCTTTTTCTTTTAACTCCACACCTCTTGCCAAGACACTCGCATTCACTTCTCTCACAACCCCATCTATAAATATATTGAACAATCACGGTGACATAACACATCCTTGTCTAAGGTCTACTTTTACTGGGAAATAATCTCCCTCTTTCCTACATACTCTAACCTGCGCCTCACTATCCTCATAAAAACTTTTAGCTGCTTTCAGTAACCTACCTCTTATACCATACACCTGCAACAACTGCCACATTACCCCCCTATCCACCCTGTCATACACCTTTTCCAGATCCATAAATACCAGAAAAACCTCTTTAGACTTATCTAAATACTGTTCACCTATATGTTTCACTGTAAACACTGGTCTACACACCCCCTACCTTTCCTAAAGCAGCCTTGTTCATCTGCTGTCCTACTCTCCGTCTTACTCTTAATTCTTTCAATAATGACTCTACCATACACTTTACCAGGTATACTCAACAGACTTATCCCCCTATAATTTCTGCACTCTCTTTTGTCCCCTTTGCCTTTATACAAAGGAACTATGCATGCTCTCTGCCAATCCCTAGGTACCTTACTCTCTTCCAAACATTTATTAAATAATAGCACCAATGTTGCATTGTCATCATGATATCCAAGTGTATGATGCATGATATTTTGTGTTGGTATCTTATACTGTATACTGAGGGTTCTGGGTTTGGGTAGAAGGTATGGAACTTAACCCTGGGTAAGGGTGTACTGAAGTATCATTGTCAACTAATTGATGGTATCATTATTGCTGATAATGCTGGTGTAGATACTGCAACTGCCAGTGTTGCATCTGAAGCTACACTTATTTCTACTGAAGGGATGGGGGGAGGTGGGAAGGTACAGCATACATGACATAGCTGAAAAATTCAAATCCAGTGAATTTTGTTGTTGAATTAGATGCGGCTGGTCATTAAATGGAGGAAGGGTCCCAAGTTTTTTTCTTGTTTGTTAACCGAAATTCGACTTAGCTAACTTTTATTAATTAGGCGAGGGATGATCACAATGTATTATACTCACAGAAATATTATTATTTTCAAGGTTAAGATAAGTCATTCTGCTACAATTTATAAAAGTTGCTGCACCAATTTTGGAGATGTTATTATTGGTGATCTTCAGGCTGTGAAGGTTGGTAATTACTTGGAGTGCTCCAGCTTTTATCTCTCTCAGCCCCACACCATGTAGCTGCAGGTCTTCCTGTTTTATAAAAATATAAAATAAATTCACAAGACCTAGTTGAAACTAAGCATAATTATACTCTCCTTAAACTTTGGCAGCTGGTAAAAAATCTACAAACTTTTGAAAATTTATAACTTCCTATTTTGTATATACGGTGAAGAATTTCAAAGATATTGGTCAAACTACTGTATTATTTTTGTTTAACATTAACCAGTGAGGTAATTCAATTGTCTTAAGAAGATATTTTGCATGGTAAAGAGTGGTGGTCATACAAGGTGGTGCAGTTTTTTTGTTATATCAGATGTGAGGCTGGTGATGGCAGGAGATGCATCATATATCTGAAGGGAAGTAAGTCTTGTGTCTAGTGAAGGTATTATTCCCCCTTCACACTTGATCCTTGGGTGTTCACACACACACTGTACTGGGCACTTAGGAGCACTGTATACACTGAGTGTGGCGCTGATGCTGCATGCCACAAGCACCACACATTCAGCTAGCATGATAACTTCCAGGGCACTCTCCTGTCTGGGGAAATACAGTATTTACATGATTAAATTGAAAAAAAGTTAGTGGTTACTGATTTTTTTTATTATTGAATGCTTCCTTGCATGGTATTAAATAATGGCTAACCCTGACTCATAAGACAACCTTGCCTAATGCATTTCAGTGGTGTGCTGGTAATCTATTTTTTGTATTTAAAACTTAGAATACAGCAGGATAATATATTGTGCATTTTCTGATAACACCAAATTTGGCACAGTTGTATATCTTTTTTTTTTTAAAACATGCTGGCCATCTCCCACTGAGGCAGGGGTGACCCGAACAAGAAACGCTTTCACTGTTATTCGCCCTGTTGCTGGCTGCCAGAGGCACCCAGACACGACATTTCAGATCCAAACAGCAGATATCACAAACCCCTCCTGTAGAGTGCAGGCATTGTACTTCCAATATATAATAGATTCATTCAGCAGTTTCTGAAAAAATAGTTCAGAATGACTGTTGTGGTCATTTTCCAAAATGGCATCCATTACATTCAACCAGTTTTCAGAACCGAGACCTTCAGAGTACCACAGTAGATTTAACCTGGGGTACTTGATATCAGAATCTTTGTAAAGACTATGTGAAGTCATTTATAAGGAATTATTGCATTAACTGGACTGTTAAGAAAAAATGAAGCCATACACAAATAACCCACACATAGGAGAGAGAAGCCTATGACGGCAGTGTAACTTTGTAAATGGCTTAAGTTGGACTGCAATGTTGTTATAAGCTTCTCTCTCCTATGTACAAGTTATTTGTGTATTGTTCCAGTCATGGTATTGTACCTTTTTGTTCTTATTGAAGCCATTCATTTTTAGAATAAGCCATACGAGATACAGATACCCTTTTTATATTTCCCATGAATGACTCACCCTGAGTAAAACCTCAGTACATGTGAAGGAGCCAAAATTTGGAACTCTCTGCCTTAAGATTCAAAAGGCTCCATTTCTGTCATTAACTTTAAGTCTGATGTTAAGAAGCTCCTCCTACCCTTAACCCTTTCAGGGTTGGTGCCATACTGGTACGGCTTGCACGCCAAGGTTGGTGCCATACTGGTACGGCTTGCATGCCAGGGTTGGTGCCATACTGGTACGGCTTGCACGCTAGGGTTGGTGCCATACTGGTATGGCTTGCACGCCAGGGTTGGTGCCATACTGGTACGGCTTGCATGCCAGGGTTGGTACCGTACCTGGAGTTTACCTGGAGAGAGTTCCGGGGCCCAACGCCCCCGCGGCCCGGTCTGTGACTAGTACGCATAAATTCTAGTGCCTTCAAATGTAGCGAGAGAAAGCTGGTAGGCCTACATATGAAAGAATGGGTCTATGTGGTCATTGTGCACAGTATAAAAAAAAATCCTGCAGCACACAGTGCATAATGAGAAAAAAAAAACTGACCATGTTTTTGGTTTAAAACAGCGACTTTGCAGTGTTTTTTTTTTTTTTTTTTTTTTTTTTTTTTGTATGCTATTTATGGTTGTATTCTAGTTTTCCTGGTCTCATTTTATAGAATGGAAGACACATTACGGAAATTGAGATGATTTTTATTGGTTTCACAATGAAAAGTACCTTGAAATTGTGCTCAAAGTAGCAGAAATGTTCGATTTTTGCTAAAGTTCAAAAGTAAATAAATCAAGACATGCATCCAATACACGTCAACTGGTGAGTCTAATATTCTTTCACAAGTGCATTGATATTATTTATACCATTTCTACACTAATGCAGTAGCATGCATAACAGTAAATTTTCTATTTTTTGTGAGAATAAAAATTCAAAGTGGAAAGCAAAAGAAATGTTACAAGAGGCCTGGGGAGTGAGTAAGGAACAGAGGAAATGTTATTTTAGTGCCAGAAATGTCTGTCTTGTTTATTCTGGACCCTATTTGGAAATTGGCATCTTTTGAAATTTGTGTGAAATTGGCAAAATTGCCAGTTTTGGACCACTTTATTGGTTAGTTGAAATAGGTAAATGGATGGTTTCTTGTACCCATTAGATAGAAAAAATGGAGTTCTAGCGAAATAATTAAGATTTTTGTCGACTGGTACATTGGAATTGGCTGAAAATATGGCTCAAAGTGAGCGAAATCGCCGATGCGTAAACATCGTCGAGACCACTAACTTTGCAAGAGCATACTTCCATAAGTTTTCCATCAAATTTCATAATTCCGGTGTCATTATGATCGGGAAAAGATTCTCTGTTCTTTCATAAGAAATTTTTTTTTTTTTTTCGAAAAATTTCCGACCCTGAGAACAAGTCTAGGAGAGGGCCTGCCGACCCTCAAAGGGGTAATGTGATTCATGATCACAAGATACTAATCTTCTTGCTGACTTTCATTACTCATCCTCATTTACTTCTGGTTTTCCCATTCTTTTTTCCTACTCCCATATATTTATTATGTGGTCCAAATATTTATCACATGGTACAATCACTTCGTCAGATATAGCTGCTTTGTCAGTAATTTAACATAGTACAGGTACTACAACACTTTCTGGCACCTTTGGTCCTAGGCTTGCTACTACAGTACATACTATATCAATTTTGCCAGCCCAACCGAGGTCACACAATAATTCAGCGACAAACCTCTGACCCACCATAGTCTGATGGAAACTTATATTTAGCATTAGTATAAATGAAACAGGTTTATTAATTACTGTACTTACAAAGAATGTGGTAAATTTTTTAATTTTGCTGGAAATGTTGAGATAATAACAGAGGCCTGGTATGACTCACGAAATCGTAATGACATGATTGCAAACAAACCATACCACGGGCGGGATTGAACCCGTGGTCAGAGAGTCTCAGAACTCCAGACCGTCGCGTTAGCCACTGGACCAGTGGCTAACGCGACGGTCTGGAGTTTTGAGACTCTCTGACCGCGGGTTCAATCCCGCCCGTGGTATGGTTTTTTTGAAAGTTGTCTGAATTTCTCTCTGTTTCATAGTTGACTGTTTTATCATGGATCTGGGGTATCTGAACTTGAAGCCATAGATTTTCAAATATAGGCCTACTGTACACAAATAACCCACACATAGCAGAAAGAAACTTAGGATGATGTTTCGGTCCAACTTGGACTAGTAACTACATAGTCACCAAAATGTCATCATAAGTTTTTTCTCCTATGTGCAGGTTATTTATATATTATTCCAGTCATGGTATTGTACCTTTTTGTTCTTTATAAACCTACTGCTGTGAGATACGTTCTTTATAAACCTACTGCTGTGAGACACGTTCTTTTTAAACCTACTGCTGTGAGACACATTACTTATAAACCTACTGCTGTGAGAGACATTCTTTATAAACCTACTGCTGTGAGACACATTATAAACCTACTGCTGTCAGACATTCTTTATAAACCTACTGCTGTGAGACACATTCTTTATAAACCTACTGCTGTGAAACACATTCAGTCAAAATTGTTTTATGTGCCTTGATCTTTCCCTGTCTAATTTTTCATGCATCAAATAAAAATTCATTATCTCTTGTTCTGTCGCATAGAAACCTTGTTCTTTTCCTTTAATTCACCTGACAACTCGGTTAACTTGTTAAATACCATAGCTGTTGACAAGTTAATTGTTAGCAAAATATGCTAAGAATTGCACAAAATCAAGGGATCACCACAAACAGTTGCTGTGTTTGTTTAATTCATTTTAAGCGCTAAACCCATGTGGTCATTCAGCACAAGACGTGGTGGAGGCTTGATCCTCCGTCTGCTGAGCCCCAGGCAGTCATGCTTCTTATTGTGTAAACAATATAAGTGAGAAAGCACTACATACAATGCCATCTGTGGCCATCCAGTAAACTAGTCTGGCCAAAAAAGTAGTCTTGTAACTTTGTCTGGACTAAAAGAGGTGCCGAACCATCCTTTACCGGTAAATCGATGTTGTACCTGTACAGTAGTCCCCGTTGTGACTACATTAAAAAAAATTCTGATCATAGTTCCATAGCCAGAAAGTTAATTTTGTGATCACTTTCCTTCACAGATACACACAGCTGTTCATTTAAGCCCAGTCTGTTGTTGCATTTACAATATTATACACAGACCTTGCATTTTCATGACAATCTTATAGTGGGTGTGTGCTGCCTCTGATAACCTCATTTAGTATGGCTCATACAACCTCTCATCATTCTTGGTCCAGTTCCAGCTGGTTGGGAGACGCAGTTCAGGTGCTGGACCAGCACCTGTGCTAAAGCACCGGGATAGTCAGTGAGGCCAACTGTTTCATCATCTTTTATGCTGACATTATTTTGTTCATGTGTCTGGTTGACTGGAATTGAAGAGAATATATACCACCTTTGTCTTCTGTACTATAGCACTTCCTGCCTCGAATTCCCTGGCTACATTTAGGTGCCAGGTTGCAAGTTCAGCCATGTTCTTGAGGTAAACAGGGATTCATCTGTTATAAATAGTGTGGTCTTGTCAAGAAACAGGGAACATGTCTTCTGCCAGGGCTTCAAGGTACAGGAAGGCCCTGTTTTTATGGCTGTTGTGGTCCCGAACCCCGCTGATAGGTGGAAATTGCCTGATAACATGTTTACACTATCATATATTAGGTTCTCAATACAGCTATGCATAAAAAAAAAAAAAAGTAAATTAAATACAGTGGACCATCAAGTTTTGGCAGCATCGACTTTCGTGAAATCCGACTTTCGGCAAGTTTTTTCGGCAAAATTTGGCCTTGCAGTTCGTGATTAGACTCGTGATTCAGCGATCGTCCAGTACCCGTCCGCCTGTCACCGCGCACACAAAGCCAGTCTCCCACACCATTCAAGCTCAGTGTGCCATTGTTTACCAACACGTGACCATCACCCCGCGGGTTCATACGTAATAATCCATTATTTTTTGTGATTTAACTGCTAAATAAGTCACCATGGGCCCAAGGAGAGCTAGTGCAAGCCCTTTGGTAAAGAAAGTGAGGAACACGATCGAATTCAAGAAGGAAACCATTGAAAAATATGAGAGTGGAGTGCGTGTTACAGAGCTTGCCAGGATGTATGGCAAACCCCATTCAACCATCACTTTGATCGTTGTGGAATCTATTGTGGCATTGGGGATGTCCCTGGGGTTGGAGGTGAGTGGTGAGGATGTGGAAGAGTTGGTGGAGGACCACAGGGAAGAGCTAACCACTGAAGAGCTGCAAGAGCTTCATCTGCAACAGCAAGAGATCACAGCTCAGGAAACTGCTGCAGAGGAGGAGGAGGAGGAAGAGAGATGGAGGAAGGTGCCTTCTTCAAAGATTAAGGACATTTGTGCAAAGTGGACTGAAGTGCAAACATTTATGGATGAACTTCACCCTAACAAAGCTGTTGCAGCCCATATTGGCAACATGTACAATGACAGTGTTGTGTCCCACTTCAGATAAATCTTAAAGAAACGCCAGAAACAGAGCTCTCTGGACAGATATTTTGTGCGACAGGGTTCCAGTGACTCTCAAGTTGTTCCCAGTGCCAGTGTCTTTAAAAAACAAAGAAGGGAAGTAACCCCAGATAAGGACTTCATACCTGAAGTCCTAATGGAAGGAGATTCTCCTTCCAAACAATAGTGTACACCTTCCTCCTATCCCCTCCTCCCATCTTCCATCCACCCAGAAGTCTTCAGTAAAGGTAAGTGTAATGTTATTATTATTTTTTATATGCATGTACTTGATTTCTCATTGTTTTCATTATGCAAATCTTTATTTAACCCTTTCAGGGTCCAAGGCCCAAATCTGGAGTCACGCACCAGTGTCCAAGAATTTTCAAAAAAAAATTTGTTATTTTTTCTTATGAAATCGTAGAGAATCTTTTTGTGAAGGTAATAAAACAAAAAGTACGAAATTTGGTGGAAAATTGACGAAATTATGCTCTCGCGAATTTTGATGTGTCAGCGATATTTACGAATCGGCGATTTTGCCGACTTTGACTCCTATTTTAGGCCAATTACATTATTCCAATCAACCAAATTCTTAGCTATTTCACTAGTATTACTTCTATTCTATCGATTGAGCACAAGAAATCGCCAAGTCAACTGTTTCAACTACAAAATAAAGTGATCGGAAATTGTTAATTTGGCCAATTTAACACAAAGTTCAAAATATTCCAATTTCAAAATAGGGTCCAGAATAAACAATGTATGCATTCCTGGCACTAAACTAACATTTCCTCTGTTCATTAGTTATGTTTTGAGGCTTTACAAATAAATTCCATTTTGATTTTTTATTCACATAATGAATTTTTATTCACACCAAAAAATAGAAGATTTACTGTTATGCAATACTGTAATAATTGTATAAATATCATTACCATATTTGTGAATGTATATTAGACCCACCAGCTGACGTGTATTAGATGTGTGAGGTCGTTTGTTTACTCTTGAATATCGGCAAAAATTTAACATTTCCGCTACTTTGAGCTCAGTTTCAAGCCATTTCCAGTGCTAAAACCAATCAAAATCATCTCTATTTCTGTAATATGTCTTCCATTCTATCAAATGAGACCAAGAAATCGCAAATATAACTATAAAAAACATACGAAAAAACACTGCAAAGTTGCTGTTTTAATCGAAAAATCATGATTTCAGTTTTTTTCTCTCATTATACACAGTGTGCTGCAGGATCTGTTTTATGTGGTGCACACATACCACATAGATGTATTCTCTCATATCTAGGCCCAAATGTACCACTCACAGTTTATCAGAGTGAGCTGAGCTCATGGCGTAGATCTACGGTTTGGACACTCACCGTAAAGCCGTAGATCTACGGGACGGACCCTGAAAGGGTTAATTTGAAAAAAAAATATTTTAATATTTTTGTGTGTCTGGAATGGATTAATTTTATTTCCATTATTTCTTATGGGGAAAATGGTTTCGCCATTCGGCAATTTTGACTTTCGGCAGGCTCTCTGGAATGGATTAATCACGAAACTCAGGGGTGCACTGTACACAGTTCAAAGAAGACACCGTAAAATATGGCACCAGTCACCTTTAAGATAAGATTTCATTCGGATTTTTAACCCCAGAAGGTTAGCCACCCAGGATAACCCAAGAAAGGCAGTGCATCATTAAGGACTGTCTTATTTCCATTGAGATCCTCTATCTTGTCCCTCAAGATGCAATCCCACACCAGTCAACTAACACCCAGGTACCTATTTGCTGCTTGGTGAACAGATTACCTAACCTTGTGCAACTGTTGTGCAAAAATGGCATAAGAGTGAAAAAAGCACTGAACATAATGAACAATAGCTTATTTGAACACCACTAAAATAATGGGACACTGAAAAGAGAACATACATTGACCAAAAGCATTTCTACTTCCAGCACTGTAACCCAGTACTGAAACTAGGGAATTGTTTCTCCTCTCTGATGCAGTAGTCTTTAAATTTTGTCATATCTTCATCATGGTCAGTTTTTCAGACAGTTTCTGTCATAGGTGTGGCAGTCTTAGCTAGCACAAGTACTTGTACCCACATACTGTCTTAGAGACAATTCCTCAAATCCTTCAGTGTTGTCATCTTCATGTAGAGCTCACCAAACATCACTACCACCTTTTCACCATAGCTCTCTGGCCACTTCCACAAAATCTTGACCAAGGCTAACAGTGCCTGATCAAGACTGATCATTGGTGTCTCTCCTGGATGCAGATGGTCTACAGCAATTTTTTATGACATTGAGTGCCAGACTGTAGCCACTGAGTGAGTGCACTCTAGGACCAGCACAAACTTGGAGGTTTTGTCTGTCAGAACTTTCCTCACATAGTTCAGTCACCAGTTGTCTTCAATATGTTGTTTGAAGTTGTCTTTTGTCGAGAAGTGACTAGCAACTAGGACAAACAACTTCTTGATGCTTCTGGTAACAAATGGTACATCAGTGTAGTAGTAGGGTAAAAGGCTTACAGTTTTAGAGCTTCCTTACCCAGCTCCTTCAGCTTTAATAATAATTCTCCAATCTAGTGATGAGACAGTACAAAAATTTTTGGCTGCTGCTGATATTCAAATTTATGCTCATACCGATACCATCAAAATTAGCCAAAACCCACCTGTGTCAATACTTTGGCACACCCCTACTTTGATTGACATCCTTATCAGGAAAAGAGGAATGGTGAAATAGGGAGATAGCAGTACCGTGAAAGGACACATTTCTTGGTGTTGCACTGGGATTGTTGTCTGTTATCCACAGTGGCAGTTATGAAGACTTTTCCATGCATATTGAAAAGACAGACCACTTGCTCTCTGAGAAACTGCTGGCAAATACTGTTTCCTATCAAAGCTGAAAGCCAGAGAATGTGATCCTAGGAGGTGCTTATGCCCAGGTGTGATAGCCTGTTTACCAATTATCTTTTGTGTGTGTGATAAGATAAGATAAGATTTCATTCGGATTTTTAACCCCGGAGGGTTAGCCACCCAGGATAACCCAAGAAAGTCAGTGCGTCATCGAGGACTGTCTAACTTATTTCCATTGTCCTTAATCTTGTCCCCCAGGATGCGACCCACACCAGTCGACTAACACCCAGGTACCTATTTGCTGCTAGGTGAACAGGACAACAGGTGTAAGGAAACGTGTCAAAATGTTTCCACCCGCCGGGAATCAAACCCGGGCCCTCCATGTGTGAAGCGGGAGCTTTAGCCACCAGGCCACCGGGCCATGTGTGTGTGTGTGTGTGTGTGTGTGTGTGTGTGTGTGTGTGTGTGTGTGTGTGTGTGTGTGTGTGTGTGTGTGTGTGTGTACTCACCTATTTGTACTCACCTGTTTGTGGTTGCAGGGGTCGAGTCCTAGCTCCTGGCCCCGCCTCTTCACCGGTTGCTACTAGGCCCTCTCTCTCCCCGCTCCATGAGCTTTATCAAACCTCGTCTTAAAACTGTGTATGGTTCCTGCCTCCACTACGTCATTTTCTAGGCTATTCCACTGCCTTACAACTCTATGACTGAAGAAATACTTCCTACTATCTCTCTGACTCATTTGTGTCTTCAACTTCCAATTGTGGCCTCTTGTTTCTGTGTCCCCTCCCTGGAACATCCTGTCTTTGTCCACCTTGTCTATTCCACGCAGTATTTTATATGTCGTTATCATGTCTCCCCTGACCCTCCTGTCCTCCAGTGTCCTCAGGCCGATTTCCCTTAATCTTTCTTCATAGGACATTCCCCTTAGCTCTGGAACTAACCTTGTCGCAAACGATGGAAATAAATGGTATAAAATACCGACACAATGGCAATATAAACACAAATGCAGTATAATGTGATCCTTTATTGACTACGTTTCGCCCACACAGTGGGCTTTTTCAAGTCACAAACAGAACTACCTGGGGTGGAAGGAACGCGAGTATTTATAGTCCGGCTGAGGTCAGGTGAAGAATGCTGCATCTGATGATGTACCGAGTTGGGTTGTAGAGTCTAAAAACTTGGGTAGCTTGGAAAGGAGACTGGACAAGTTTGTGAGCAGACCTTCTACAGTGTTCTTATGTGGGATAGCGATGAAGAAGTTTCTTGGCAAGTGGTTCAGCTATGTTATAGAAGCCACTATTCTGGTTGAAGTTGTCGGATATAGAAATAAGTGATGATTCCAGGATTCTTCGGTATTGGGTGTTGTCTTCTGTGGCGATAAGTCTTGAGTTTCTGTAGTTTATCAAGTGGTTGTGTGAATTACGGTGTTGTACGCAGGCATTCCTTGTGTCGTCAGACCTGCTTGCGTATTGGTGTTCTGAAATACGTGTTTGGAGGTCCCTTGATGTTTCGCCCACGTATAACTTGTTGCAGTCATTACAAACCTTTGTACTTTCTCTAGTTTCTTGACGTGCTTTATCAAGTGCGGGTTCCAAACAGGTGCTGCATACTCCAGTATGGGCCTGACATACACGGTGTACAGTGTCTTGAATGATTCCTTACTAAGGTATCGGAATGCTGTTCTCAGGTTTGCCAGGCGCCCATATGCTGCAGCAGTTATCTGATTGATGTGTGCTTCCGGAGACATGCTCGGTGTTATACTCACCCCAAGATCTTTCTCCTTGAGTAAGGTTTGCAGTCTTTGGCCACCTAGCCTATACTCTGTCTGTGGTCTTCTGTGCCCTTCCCCTATCTTCATGACTTTGCATTTGGCAGGATTAAATTCGAGAAGCCATTTGCTGGACCAGGTGTCCAGTCTGTCCAGGTCTCTTTGAAGTCCTGCCTGGTCCTCATCAGATTTAATTCTCCTCATTAACTTCACATCATCTGCAAACAGGGACACTTCTGAGTCTAACCCTTCCATCATGTCGTTCACATATACCAAAAATAGCACTGGTCCTAGGACCGACCCCTGTGGGACCCCGCTCGTCACAGGTGCCCACTGTGATACATCATTACGTACCATGACTCGTTGTTGCCTCCCTGTCAGGTATTCTCTGATCCATTGCAGTGCCCTTCCTGTTATATGCGCCTGATGCTCTAGCTTCTGCACTAATCTCTTGTGAGGAACTGTGTCAAAGGCCTTCTTGCAGTCCAAGAAGATGCAATCAACCCACCCCTCTCTCTCTTGTCTTACTTCTGTTATTTTATCATAAAACTCCAGAAGGTTTGTGACACAGGATTTGCCTTCCGTGAATCCGTGCTGGTTGGCATTTATACTCCTGTTCCGTTCCAGGTGCTCCACCACTCTCCTCCTGATAATCTTCTCCATAATTTTGCATACTATACACGTCAATGACACAGGTCTATAGTTTAGTGCCTCTTTTCTGTCTCCTTTTTTAAAAATGGGAACTACATTTGCCGTCTTCCATACCTCAGGTAGTTGCCCAGTTTCCAGGGATGTGTTGAAGATTGTGGTAAGTGGCACGCACAACATATCTGCTCCCTCTCTAAGGACCCACGGGGAGATGTTGTCCGGTCCCATTGCCTTTGAGGTATCGATGTCCCTTAGCAGTTTCTTCACCTCCTCCTCATCTGTATGTATGTCGTCCAACACTTGTTGGTGTATTCCTTGCTGGTGTCCCCATCTGGTCTGTTCCCCCAGAGTCCTTCCTGTCTCTACTGTAAATACTTCCTTAAATCTCGTGTTGAGCTCCTCGCATACCTCTTGATCGTTTCTTGTGAGTTCTCCACCTTCTTTCCTCAGCCTTATCACCTGGTCCTTGACTGTTGTCTTCCTCCTAATGTGGCTATACAGCAGTTTCGGGTCAGATTTGACTTTCGATGCTATGTCGTTTTCATACTGTCGCTGGGCCTCCCTCCTTATCTGTGCATACTCGTTTCTGGCTCTTCTACTAATCTCCTTGTTTTCCTGGGTCCTATGCCTCCTGTACCTTTTCCATTCTCTGTTGCACCTAGTTTTTGCCTCCCTACACCTTCGGGTGTGTGTGTGTGTGTGTGTGTGTGTGTGTGTATGTATGTAAAACATCTTGTTATGTATAGAAAATATGTAAGCTTTGTCACATAAAGCTTATATTACACATATTTAAATACCTGTTCTAGCAAAGAATAAAAAGGCACAATACTGTGACTGGAACAATACACAGATAACCCACTCTTGGAAGAATGAATAACATCATTTCAGCCTGAATTTGACTAGTCAATGGTCCAAGTTGGACTAAAATGTTGTCGTGTGTTTCATTCTCCAATGTGTGGGTTATTTGTGTACCTGTATTAGTATTAAGCAGTTCATAAGCATTAGTTTTAGTCTGTCTATATTGGCTTGCATAACAAGGAGTTTTCCTTACTACATAGAAAAACTTGTATGTACAGAGCTGTATCAGACCTGTACACATAACCTGTTAACCCATTCATTGTAATATCCATAAAGGTTTTAAAGAAATAAAGCTTATGATATGATGCAATATAGGAAAGTACTGATCTTATCTCCTCCCTCCACTCCTCAAGTTTCTTCCAAGTGTCCAAATTCATATACCGATTCTCTACCTTTGATTTCTTTCACCCATTACTAGAACTGGGTTTAATCTAACCTTAGTATGAAGATACACTTGTCTCCTCTTGGTGGAAGAGAATTGTTATGATGTGTTACATGGATGGTGTAGGAACCCCAACACTTGACTACTCTGAAGACTTGTCTCAAAACTGTAAACAGGATGCCACATCCTGTTTACAGTTGTATGCATTTTTAAACACCTTTTAAAATTATGTGCATTTTAAATAATGTACTGTGTATATGTTAATTACCTCTGTTATTTTTTTTACATTATTGGCAGTCTTCTACCAAGATAGGGTGACCTACCCCCCCAGCCCTCCCAGTCCCCTATGCCTCCCCCCCACACAAAAAAAAGGGAAACCACTCACTGTCATTCATTCAGTAGTATTCTGACATACTTTAGATTACCCACCTACTGCAAGATCACTACCTCTCCTAGTGTGTAGCAGTATTACCCTTCTCACCCTCTGAGACTCAGGTCTAGCTAACTGCTTACCCTGAATCTTTGCATAACACTGTATAGGAGGGCCCAACTTTTTGACATCCTGAAATTACAGCTGTTTTCAATTGGACCATTGTTCATTATGTTCGATGATTTTTCTGCTTTTCTGCCGTTTTTGGCCTGATGCACACAACAGTTGCATCAGGGAAGGGAGTCCAGTGCCATATTTTAAGGTAAATAATGTATGTACTGTATATTCATTTTACTTTCATATCATTTTTTCCTAGGCTTAAGTGTGTAGTGTAGTGGTGGTAGATAAGTACAGTTTTGTAGTATTGAGCACTTAATATGTGATAGTACGTATAAACATGTTATCAGGCATTTATGTGTATTCGACAGTGAAAAAAAAAAAGTTATGTTCCACTTTTCGGCTATTTTCGCTTATTGGTGGGGGTCAGGAACCTACCATGTCATATAAATGGGACCATTCTGTAGTATCTTGCTCAGTCTCCAACAGCCTGTCCATTAAAAACCAGTTTCCTCCATTCACTCCTATCTAACACACACATGCATGCCTGCTGGATGCTCAAGCCCTTAAAACTCAAAAGCCTTCTTTTTCCCCTCCCTGCAACCATTGTAAGGAAAACCTCTACCCCTTCCACCTTCCACTCCAGATTTACATACCCTCTTCATCATCCTGTCTCTCTCCATCCTCCATACTCAGACCACCTCAACATCCCTCTTCAGCCCTCTGAATTTTATAAACCCTTGCTGTTTCCTCATGGTCTTGTAATTTCTGCTTTCTAAATTCTCTGCATGATGTTCACACCACATGTTGCTCTCAAACAACATCTCCTCTTCCTCCACTCTCAATCTCACTGCAGTATTCACAACCCATGGCTAACACCTGTATAAAGTATTGGTACCACTATACTCATTGTCCTTTTTTATTCCATTGATAAACTTTTTTCTGATCATTGATGCCTCTGCATACCACCCACCTCCCCCCCCTACCATCTGTTCTCTGGGTCATCTTATCATTCAAAGACCCAAGTTCACTCAAAAATATCTAATTACTTCTGCTTCATTTCCTTTTTTAACATATCCTCCCAAATTTATCTACCAACCTTTGCAACTTGTCTTCAGAATCTCCTGGAAGAACCATGCCATTGGCAAAATAAGCAACTCTGACAGTTCCCACTTTTTATCAGGCACAACATTTCTCCTGCACCCTGAAGGAGGGGTGGAGACATGTTTTGTTATTGAACTGTGGTATTGCCACACCTCTGGAAAGACAGTGATGGAGTGAGTGATGATGAAAGTGTTTCCCCCTTTTTCGGGTCACCCTGCCTCAGAGAAAACTGCCGATGTGTTAAAATTTTTTTTTTTTAGTTTCATACCACTCCCCAGCACCCTAAAATTCACTTCTCTTGCAACCCCATCCATAAATATATTAAACAACCATGGTGACAACACACATCTGTTTTTTCACTTCTATACAAAGAATCTTAATCTCTCCTATGTACCCTAACTTAAACCTCAATTTCGTCAAGAACATTCTTTACCAGTTTTAGTAACCTACTATCTATTCCATACATTTGCAATGTATGGCACATTATTTCCCTATTATTCATTTTTTCTACAGCCATCAGTGTAGCAAATGGTTCCTTACTTTTATGTAAGTACTGTTTACTTATGTGCTTATGTTCCTTGTGCTTATGTTCCTTGCCCTTCCTAAATCCTGTGTGTTCACTTTGCAGTCCTTTCTGTTTTACCCTTAACTTTTTAACTAACCTGGAGTTTACCTGGAGAGAGTTCCGGGGGTTAATGCCCCCGCGGCCCGGTCTGTGACCAGGCCTCCTGGTGGATCAGAGCCTGATCAACCAGGCTGTTGCTGCTGGCTGCACGCAAACCAACGTACGAGCCACAGCCCGGCTGGTCAGGAACCGACTTTAGGTGCTTGTCCAGTGCTAGCTTGAAGACTGCCAGGGGTCTGTTGGTAATCCCCCTTATGTATGCTGGGAGGCAGTTGAACAGTCTCGGGCCCCTGACACTTATTGTATGGTCTCTTAACGTGCTAGTGACACCCCTGCTTTTCATTGGGGGGATGTTGCATCGTCTGCCAAGTCTTTTCCTTTCGTAGTGAGTGATTTTCGTGTGCAAGTTCAGTACTAGTCCCTCTAGGATTTTCCAGGTGTATATAATCATGTATCTCTCCCGCCTGCGTTCCAGGGAATACAGGTTCAGGAACCTCAAGCGCTTCCAGTAATTGAGGTGTTTTATCTCCGTTATGCACGCCGTGAAGGTTCTCTGTACATTTTCTAGGTCAGCAATTTCACCTGCCTTGAAAGGTGCTGTTAGTGTGCAGCAATATTCCAGCCTAGATAGAACAAGTGACCTGAAGAGTGTCATCATGGGCTTGGCCTTCTTAGTTTTGAAGGTTCTCATTATCCATCCTGTCATTTTTCTAGCAGATGCGATTGATACAATGTTATGGTCCTTGAAGATGAGATCCTCCGACATGATCACTCCCAGGTCTTTGACGTTGGTGTTTCGCTCTATTTTGTGGCCAGAATTTGTTTCGTACTCTGATGAAGATTTAATTTCCTCGTGTTTACCATATCTGAGTAATTGAAATTTCTCATCGTTGAACTTCATATTGTTTTCTGCAGCCCACTGAAAGATTTGGTTGATGTCCGCCTGGAGCCTTGCAGTGTCTGCAATGGAAGACACTGTCATGCAGATTCGGGTGTCATCTGCAAAGGAAGACACGGTGCTGTGGCTGACATCCTTGTCTATGTCGGATATGAGGATGAGGAACAAGATGGGAGCGAGTACTGTGCCTTGTGGAACAGAGCTTTTCACTGTAGCTGCCTCGGACTTTACTCTGTTGACGACTACTTTCTGTGTTCTGTTAGTGAGGAAATTATAGATCCATCGACCGACTTTTCCTGTTATTCCTTTAGCACGAATTTTGTGCGTTATTACGCCATGGTCACACTTGTCGAAGGCTTTTGCAAAGTCTGTATATATTACATCTGCATTCTTTTTATCTTCTAGTGCATTTAGGACCTTGTCGAAGTGATCCAATAGTTGAGACAGACAGGAGCGACCTGTTCTAAACCCATGTTGCCCTGGGTTGTGTAACTGATGGGTTTCTAGATGGGTGGTGATCTTGCTTCTTAGGACCCTTTCTAAGATTTTTATGATATGGGATGTTAGTGCTATTGGTCTGTAGTTCTTTGCTGTTGCTTAACTGCCCCCTTTGTGGAGTGGGGCTATGTCTGTTGTTTTTAGTAACTGTGGGACGACCCCCGTGTCCATGCTCCCTCTCCATAGGATGGAAAAGGCTCGTGATAGGGGCTTCTTGCAGTTCTTGATGAACACGGAGTTCCATGAGTCTGGCCCTGGGGCAGAGTGCATGGGCATGTCATTTATCGCCTGTTCGAAGTCATTTGGCATCAGGATAACATCGGATAGGCTTGTGTTAACCAAATTTTGTGGCTCTCTCATAAAAAATTCATTTTGATCTTCGACTCTCAGTCTGGTTAGCGGCTTGCTAAAAACTGAGTCATATTGGGACTTGAGTAGCTCACTCATTTCCTTGCTGTCATCTGTGTAGGACCCATCTTGTTTAAGTAGGGGCCCAGTACTGGACGTTGTTCTCGACTTTGATTTGGCATAGGAGAAGAAATACTTTGGGTTTCTTTCGATTTCATTTATGGCTTTTAGTTCTTCCCGCGATTCCTGACTCCTATAAGATTCCTTTAGCTTGAGTTCGATGCTTGCTATTTCTCTGACCAGTGTCTCCCTACTCATTTCAGATATATTGACCTCTTTTAGCCGCTCTGTTATTCTTTTCCGTCGCCTGTAAAGGGAACGCCTGTCTCTTTCTATTTTACATCTACTCCTCCTTTTTCTTAGAGGAATAAGCCTTGTGCATACATCGAGTGCCACCAAGTTAATCTGTTCTAGGCATAAGTTGGGGTCTGTGTTGCTTAGTATATCTTCCCAGCTTATATCGGTTAGGACTTGGTTTACTTGGTCCCACTTTATGTTTTTGTTATTGAAGTTGAATTTGTTGAATGCTCCCTCGTGACTAGTCTTATTATGTCGGTCTGGGGCTCCACGCATACATGTCTGAACCTCAGTTATGTTGTGATCTGAGTATATTGTTTTTGATATGGTGACATTTCTTATCAGATCATCATTGTTAGTGAAGATGAGGTCTAGTGTATTCTCCAGTCTAGTAGGCTCTATTATTTGCTGGTTTAAATTGAATTTTGTGCAGAGATTTAAAAGCTCATGTGAGTGTGAGTTTTCATCAGAGCTGCCACCTGGTGTTATTACTGCAACAATATTATTTGCTATATTCCTCCATTTTAGGTGCCTTAAGTTGAAATCTCCCAGGAGCAAGATGTTGGGTGCAGGAGCTGGAAGATTTTCCAGACAGGGGTCAATTTTTAACAGCTGTTCCTGGAATTGCTGGGATGTTGCATCCGGAGGCTTGTAGACTACCACAATGACTAGGTTTTGGTTCTCGACCTTTACTGCTAAAACTTCCACTACATCATTTGAGGCATTTAGCAGTTCTGTGCAAACAAGTGACTCTGCAATGTACAGGCCTATCATATTTTTTTTTTTTTTCAACAAGTCGGCCGTCTCCCACCGAGGCAGGGTGACCCAAAAAAGAAAGAAAATCCCCAAAAAGAAAACACTTTCATCATCATTCAAAACTTTCACCACACTCACACATTATCACTGTTTTTGCAGAGGTGCTCAGAATACTGTACAACAGTTTAGAAGCATATACGCATAAAGATACATAACATATCCCTCCAAACTGCCAATATCCCAAACCCCTCCTTTAAAGTGCAGGCATTGTACTTCCCATTTCCAGGACGCAAGTCCGACTATATGAAAATAACCGGTTTCCCTGAATCCCTTCACTAAATATTACCCTGCTCACACGCCAACAGATCGTCAGGTCCCAAGTACCATTCGTCTCCATTCACTCCTATCTAACACACTCACGCACGCTGGAAGTCCAAGCCCCTCGCCCACAAAACCTCCTTTACCCCCTCTCTCCAACTCTTTCGAGGACGACCCCTACCCCGCCTTCCTTCCCCTATAGATTTACGTATATGCTTTCCATGTCATTCTACTTTGATCCATTCTCTCTAAATGACCAAACCACCTCAACAACCCCTCTTCTGCCCTCTGACTAATACTTTTATTAACTCCACACCTTTTCCTAATTTCCACACTCTGAATTTTCTGCATAATATTTACACCACACATTGCCCTTAAACAGGACATCTCCACTGCCTCCAACCGTCTCCTCGCTGCTGCATTTACCACCCAAGCTTCACATCCATATAAGAGTGTTGGTACTACTATACTTTCATACATTCCCTTCTTTGCCTCCATAGATAACGTTTTTTGACTCCACGTATACCTCAACGCACCACCTCTACCATAAACTTTTATCTGATATACGTACTTCGTGAGTTGGGAGAGTTTGTAGCACAACTCAAATTTTGGTGCATTCGTTGGGAGAGTTTGTGGTGCAAATCAAATTTGGTTGCTGTTTTTCCAGTCAAGTGTTACTGAATTTGCATTTTTGGTGTTGTGCTAATTGAGGGTTTACTTTGGATAATTACAGTATGTTTTAATCACACAAATGTGTTAATGTTAAAATTAAATATGAAGGAGTCTGACTGCTGAAGCCATGGACACAGAGTTTATGTAGTGGTTTGAAATGTTCCTGGAGAAAAAAAAACAGGAAGGGGGTGGGACCCTATACCAGTCTTCTTATTCCTGAGGCAACCATTGAAGATGTTGCCTGAGAGGTAAATGTACAAGCTACCCATTCAAAGATATCCTATATTTTGGAGAAGAAACTTTTGATAAAGTTTTCATCTGTCCTGAACTGTTACCAAGTTGTTAAATAATGATCCTAAATAGACCAAAATGTTGCCTCACGTTTCCTCTTCAAAGTGTGGGGTAATTTGTGAATTGTTCCCCCATGGTTTTGAACATTTTCTACTTAGTAACATAACTTTTCTCCTTACAGCTTTTAGTTTTGGGACATCTGGCACTGGTGGGGCTACAACAGCACCAGGAGGTGAGTGAGTGAGTGAAAAAAATATAAGAGCATTATGGCATTAATTCATCACACACTGTAATCACTTAGTATGACCAGTAAGCTAGTGATTGCTGTCACTTGATCTGTCTTAGGGCAAACATCTTTCCCACTATCACGTGTGCACTTAAACACACCATACTGAAATGTCCTTGCTGTGTACGTATGTATATGTACAGCGCTTGTAATCAAAATCATCAGTATAATAGAAATCTTCAACGTTTTACTATTTGACACCTTTACTTAAAAAATATTGAAAAGAGAACTGAAAGAACTCTGGGGTAGTCTTACTTTGCCTTCTGGTACCTGGGTTGTTCTTGCCTTCCAGTACCTGGCTTCTTCTTGCCTTCCACTACCTGGCTTCCTCTTGTCTTCCAGTACTTGGCTTCTTGCCTTCCAGTACCTGGCTTCTTCTTTCCTTACAGTACCTAGGTTCTTCTTGCCTTCCAGTACTTGGGTTCTTCTTGCCTTCCAGTACTTGGGTTCTTGTTTTTCAGTACCTGGGTTCTTGTCTTCCACTACATGGATTCTTGTCTTCCAGTACCTGTGTTCTTGCCTTCCAGTACCTGGGTTCTTGTCTTCCAGTACCTGGCTTCTTGTCTTCCAGTACCTGGCTTCTTCTTGTTTTCCAGTACCTGGCTTCTTCTTGTAATCCAGTACCTGGCTTTTATTGTCTTCCAGTATCTGGGTTTTTGTCTTTCAGTACCTTGGTTCTTCTTGTCTTCCAGTACCTGGGTTCTTCTTGTCTTCCACTACCTGGATTCTTGTTTTCCAGTATGTGGGTTCTTCTTGTCTTCCACTATGTGCATTCTTGTCTTCCAGTACCTGTGTTCTTGTCTTCCAGTCCCTGGGTTCTTGTCTTCCAGTACCTGGGTTCTTGTCTTCCAGTACCTGGGTTCTTGTCTTCCAGTACCTGGGTTCTTGTCTTCCAGTGTATTCATAGATCCAATTACATCAGGCTTATAAGATCTTTAATATGAGAGTCATAGATCTGCAGATGGGCTTTGCGAATCACAGATAATATAACATACAGTACAGATGCTCCTCAACATATGATGGGGTTATATTCCGACAAACCCATTGTAAGTCGAAAATATTGTAAATCAAATATGAATGTGATATACAGTAGACCGTTATATTACACGGGTTTATTTGCCACATTTTGGTTATTGCACTATTGAAAAATTGCGGCTCGGTTTTATACACTTCGTAAAATTAACTTTACACGGTTCCATTTGTGGGCATGGAAAAATTTTCCCCAGCTCAAGCTGCTGCCTTGTTGTAGGTCCATGGGGGAGACCTCCCGCCATCCCCTGCCACCCCCAACACTCCTCCCACCACCACTCCAGCCTTCATGAATACATGTTAAGTTCCATTCTGTCTTAGGAGCTAGCTGTGTTTGTGAATTGTGTTTTGATCTTTTAATTACCATATCTTGTATCTGCCAAGCAATCATGACACCCAGTAGGCATACCAGTGTTGCAGAAAATGGCAAGAAAAGGTATAAGCGTTTAAGTTTTAAAGTTAACGAAGATAATAGAGATATTAGACAAGAGATAACCTGTGGCCGTAATTAAGCGTCACTTTGTACAATTAAAAAGAATGAGGTAAATATGTGAGTTTGTGTGATGAAAAACTGACTGACTAAATTGACTGACTGATTTCACTGACTTACTTGACTGACTGACCTGACTGACTGACTTACTAGACTGACTTACTGACTTGATGTACTGACTTGACTGACTGATTTCACTGACTGATTGACCTACTTGACTGACTGACTGACCTATTTGACTGACTTTACTGACTTGACTGACTGACTTACTGACTGACTGACTTGACTGACTTACTTGACTGACTAACTGACTGACTTACTTTACTGACTGACTGGATTGATTTACTGCCTTGACTGACTTAAAGTTAGACATTTTCACTGAAGAGGACCTTGAAACAGTGTCTAGAGCAGCTGATGCCTTACTGTCAGTTGTATAATGTACTGCGGGATAAAATAGAACAGAAATCCATTGCAGAATTTGTGCACACTCCAGTACAACCATCAACTTCAGTACCAGAACCTCTACCATCCACCTCAGCCCAGTAGGGCCACAACATAACTCTACACTCTCTTCACAATCATCCACAAACACCAGCACCCACAATTTAAGATAAGAAATACTATTATTTCTGTTGCATTTGTAGTCTTAAGCAGTAAAAACAACATAATACGTCACAACAGTGAACTACAATTACATATTCACTTTTATCTTTGTAAGATCTGGAGGTCTGAAAAAAAAGTTATTTGGCTTTTTTGGGGCTCCCAGGAACGTAACCCTATTTTTCCCTAAGCCCTCCAGTTTACCTAACATAGCATTTTCAGGAATGTAACTATTGTGTAATATAATAGTCTACTGTACTAAATAAGTCACTGAATAAGTAAATAAACAAATAATTTCTGTAACTAAATGTCAGTATTGAAAAGTAAATAAATGAATACAAGTTACAGACTTGCCGCCTTCATGCTGGGTAATTATCTTAAGTTTCATCTCCAGAGTAATTGCTTTTGCATTGTCATAAAGTTGAAATATTGTAAGTCAAACCATTGTAAGTCAAGGAGCACCTGTACAGTACTGTGCAATTAATTCACAAATAAATGAACTTAATATTGAAAAAAATGTGGATGTGGAAGAAATGCAATACTGTATAAAATTTGTGAATGTGATATTGAAAACAGCTGACTTGGATCCACAATGCATTTGAATTTTTTGAAGCCCATCATCCAGTTCTTGTTGATATTTCAGAATACATTAATTGTTTTTTATGAATGTCCATGTTTATACAGTTTAAAATATTTATACAGTATTTAATATTTAAGTTAATTATCTATTGCATCTCTAGATATTGTTGTACTGTATTATGTCTGATTAATGTTGCTTACAGGAAAATGATGCAACTTGAAAATCCAGCATTATGACTCTAACCAAAAAAGACTTGAGACCCATTGCAAGATATATTTTTATTATAATTATTAAAGTACCTCTTTTTAGCTTTATTTCTTTCTGATACATAAGTTTACATTTACGGTAACTTTCAGGTTTTGGCTTTGGAGGAGCAAGCAGCAATACGACTGCTCCAGCTTCAACAGGTACCGGATAAATTTCTGGATACAAAACAACCACAGGGGGAGTAGAATGATAGCTCTAAGCCTTTCATGCTGCAGTCAACACATCATCAGGAGCTTGCAAAATTGCAGAAAAGAGGAGGATGTCCAAGCAAATATGATCATTCTATTTCCCCTGTGGTTGTTTTGCATCCTGTATTGTTTGGTTTGTGATATTTGAATAAATTACTGTACATTAGTTCAGTACTGTAGTGTTAGCAGTCAACAGTACATAGTAATGTAATTACTGTACTTATGTATTTTTAGTTGTTGTTGTATTTAATATTTAGTATTTAATCTATAAAATACTTTTTTAATTTTCTATTGTTGTACTTTTTACAAAGTCATCATGTAACTCATTTTTTTGTTCTTACACACTTCAAAGAACTTTCCAATATTCTTTCACCATCTCATGTTCCTTAGTTTATAACTGTGGCATTTTTTTCTCCTTATTATTGACTTCAGAAAACCTTTCTTTTTCAATTCTTTTATATCCATATATGAGTACAGTGGACCCCCGCATAACGATCACCTCCGAATGCGACCAATTATGTAAGTGTATTTATGTAAGTGCGTTTGTACATGTATGTTTGGGGGTCTGAAATGGACTAATCTACTTCACAATATTCCTTATGGGAACAAATTCGGTCAATACTGGCACCTGAACATACTTCTGGAGTGAAAAAATATCGTTAACCGAGGGTCCACTGTAATGTGCATTTCTACACATGCATATGGGGAAACAAAAATATGCAGGATAATTACATCTAACACTGTTAACTCTGACAGATTAAGATGGAGGGCGAAAAGATACCACTTTTTCAATATGAAATTGGATAATGAAATACAGTATACTGTACATAGAAACAGGTATAAACACACTTGCTATACATGGTAGTAGTTGCCCACTACTGTTTACATAGCTCTACAGTATACTGTACATTATTCAATATAAATATATGGTACTGATAAACTTTATTTCTACAAAGTACAATTAGGAACTGTTGATATTATTGAGATACTTACTATAAAGCCCCTGGTTATGCAGTGTAGCCAGGGGCAGTCTCGAGATATACAGCTGTTACATAATTAGTATTATTCTGTATGTCACACTGACATACATATATGTTCAACATACACTAAGGGTCATGTTTCGGTTCATGCCATATATATTATCCTTACCTAAATATCTTGTCTGTCTCTCACTCACTCTCCCTCTCATATCTATACTCATCAGCTTTTTCATAATTAAATGGTGTTTTGAAAGTTCCTTTACATAAAATAAATATATTTCAATATCCATGAAACACTCCAGGTGAGTGTGGAAAAATATGGGCATGATTTTAGTCAGTATTGGATTAATGTCAGCTGATAATGATAGTAACAAGTTTTAGCTGGTAGTATTCATTATTATACAGTATTGCTTTGCTGTTACTTTATGTTATGATTGCATTGTAAAATATCTTCTGCATATTACTAAGAGAATGAAATCATTTTCAGGATTTAGTTTTGGAGGTGCGACTGGAGGAGGGACAACAACATCATCACGTATGTGTATTCACTTCTATTTGTAATTCATTTTTATGACAAAGCTCACTCAGATATCTGAAGTTCAGTAAAATCTCACATTTTGCACAGGCTACATTCCTAAAAATCGTCACCGTACATGAAAACGTGATGTTTGGTCTGACACACATACCAGGATAATATTCAGATGTCCTGACACCTCAACAGGTACCAAAAAAAGTTTTTTTTTAATTTTTTAAATTTGTCAGAATGATGAAGTTTTTCATACTTTACATTGTAGTTGTTGTTGATTGTTAATCTGGAAATGCAGTGAGTGACTTGATGTGGCTATCCTAGGTGGGCCACTCCGCCTCGGTGGGATATGGCCAGTGTGTTGAAAGAAAGAAAGATATACATATTATAGGTAGTAGCCTGGTAGACAGCAACCACCCAGGGAGGTACTACCATCCTGCCAAGTGAGTGTAAAACGAAAGCCTGTAATTGTTTTACATGATGGTAGGATTGCTGGTGTCCTTTTTTCTGTCTCATGAACATGCAAGATTTCAGGTATGTCTTGCTACTTCTTTTTACACTTAGGTCACACTACACATACATGTACAAGCACATATATACACACCCCTCTGGGTTTTCTTCTATTTTCTTTGTAGTTCTTAGTCTTGTTTATTTCCTCTCATCTCCATGGGGAAGAAAGAAAATCCCCAAAAAGAAAATACTTTCATCATCATTCAACACTTTCACCACACTCACACATTATCACTGCTTTTGCAGAGGTGCTCAGAATACAACAGTTTAGAAGCATATACGTATAAAGATACACAACATATCCCTCCAAACTGCCAATATCCCAAACCCCTCCTTTAAAGTGCAGGCATTGTACTTCCCATTTCCAGGACTCAAGTCCGACTATATGAAAATAACCGGTTTCCCTGAATCCCTTCACTAAATATTACCCTGCTCACACTCCAACAGATCGTCAGGTCCCAAGTATCATTCGTCTCCATTCACTCCTATCTAACACGCTCATGCACGCTTGCTGGAAGTCCAAGCCCCTCGCCCACAAAACCTCCTTTACCCCCTCTTTCCAACCCTTTCGAGGACGACCCCTACCCCTCTTTCCTTCCCCTATAGATTTATATGCTTTCCATGTCATTCTACTTTGATCCATTCTCTCTAAATGACCAAACCACCTCAACAACCCCTCTTCTGCCCTCTGACTAATGCTCTTATTAACTCCACACCTTCTCCTAATTTCCACACTCCGAATTTTCTGCATAATATTTACACCACACATTGCCCTTAGACAGGACATCTCCACTGCCTCCAACCATCTCCTCGCTGCTGCATTTACCACCCAAGCTTCACATCCATATAAGAGTGTTGGTACTACTATACTTTCATACATTCCCTTCTTTGCCTCCATAGATAACGTTTTTTGACTCCACATATACCTCAACGCACCACTCACCTTTTTTCCCTCATCAATTCTATGATTAACCTCATCCTTCATAAATCCATCCGCCGACACGTCAACTCCCAAGTATCTGAAAACATTCACTTCTTCCATACTCCTCCTCCCCAATTTGATATCCAATTTTTCTTTATCTAAATCATTTGATACCCTCATCACCTTACTCTTTTCTATGTTCACTTTCAACTTTCTACCTTTACACACATTCTCAAACTCATCCACTAACCTTTGCAATTTTTCTTTAGAATCTCCCATAAGCACAGTATCATCTGCAAAAAGTAACTGTGTCAATTCCCATTTTGAATTTGAACACCCTAGCATTTACTTCTTTTACAACCCCATCTATAAATATATTAAACAACCATGGTGACATTACACATCCCTATCTAAGACCTACTTTTACCGGGAAGTATTCTCCCTCTCTTCTACACACCCTAACCTGAGCCTCACTATCCTCATAAAAGCTCTTTACAGCATTTAGTAACTTACCACCTATTCCATAAACTTGCAACATCTGCCACATTGCTCCTCTATCCACTCTATCATATGCCTTTTCTAAATCCATAAATGCAATAAAAACTTCCCTACCTTTATCTAAATACTGTTCACATATATGCTTCAATGTAAACACTTGATCTACACATCCCCTACCCACTCTGAAGCCTCCCTGCTCATCCGCAATTCTACATTCTGTCTTATCTCTAATTCTTTCAATTATAACTCTACCGTATATACTCTACTGTATTTTTTTTTTTTTTTTTTTTCAACAAGTCGGTCGTCTCCCACCGAGGCAGGGTGACCCAAAAAAAAGAAAGAAAATCCCCAAAAAGAAAATACTTTCATCATCATTCAACACTTTCACCACACTCGCACATTATCACTGTTTTTGCAGAGGTGCTCAGAATACAACAGTCTAGAAGCATACACACATAAAGATACACAACATATCCCTCCAAACTGCCAATATCCCAAACCCCTCCTTTAAAGTGCAGGCATTGTACTTCCCATTTCCAGGACTCAAGTCCGACTATATGAAAATAACCGGTTTCCCTGAATCCCTTCACTAAATATTACCCTGCTCACACTCCAACAGATCGTCAGGTCCCAAGTACCATTCGTCTCCATTCACTCCTATCTAACACGCTCACGCACGCTTGCTGGAAGTCCAAGTCGGCCATCTCCCACCTAAGCAGGGTGATTCAAAAAAGAAAGAAAATCCCCAAAAAGAAAATACTTTCATCATCATTCAACACTTTCACCTCATACATAATCACTATTTTTCCTGAGGTGCTCAGAATACCAACAGTTTAGAAGCATATACATATAAAGATACACAACATATCACCCCAAACTACCAATATCCCAAACCCCTCCTTTAAAGTGCAGGCATTGTACTTCCCATTTCCAGGACTCAAGTCCGGCTGTATAAAAATAACAGGTTTTCCTGAATTTTTTTTTTATTATTATTATCACACTGGCCGATTCCCACCAAGGCAGGGTGGCCCGAAAAAGAAAAACTTTCACCATCATTCACTCCATCACTGTCTTGCCAGAAGGGTGCTTTACACTACAGTTTTTAAACTGCAACATTAACACCCCTCCTTCAGAGTGCAGGCACTGTACTTCCCATCTCCAGGACTCAAGTCCGGCCTGCCGGTTTCCCTGAACCCCTTCATAAATGTTACTTTGCTCACACTCCAACAGCACGTCAAGTATTAAAAACCATTTGTCTCCATTCACTCCTATCAAACACGCTCACGCATGCCTGCTGGAAGTCCAAGCCCCTCGCACACAAAACCTCCTTTATCCCCTCCCTCCAACCTTTCCTAGGCCGACCCCTACCCCGCCTTCCTTCCACTACAGACTGATACACTCTTGAAGTTATTCTGTTTCGCTCCATTCTCTCCACATGTCCGAACCACCTCAACAACCCTTCCTCAGCCCTCTGGACAACAGTTTTGGTAATCCCACACCTCCTCCTAACTTCCAAACTACGAATTCTCTGCATTATATTCACACCACACATTGCTCTCAGACATGACATCTCCACTGCCTCCAGCCTTCTCCTCGCTGCAACATTCATCACCCATGCTTCACACCCATATAAGAGCGTTGGTAAAACTATACTCTCATACATTCCTCTCTTTGCCTCCAAGGACAAAGTTCTTTGTCTCCACAGACTCCTAAGTGCACCACTCACCCTTTTCCCCTCATCAGTTCTATGATTCACCTCATCTTTCATAGACCCATCCGCTGACACGTCCACTCCCAAATATCTGAATACATTCACTTCCTCCATACTCTCTCCCTCCAATCTGATATCCAATCTTTCATCACCTAATCTTTTTGTTATCCTATTAACCTTACTCTTTCCTGTATTCACTTTCAATTTTCTTCTTTTGCACACCCTACCAAATTCATCCACCAATCTCTGCAACTTCTCTTCAGAATCTCCCAAGAGCACAGTGTCATCAGCAAAGAGCAACTGTGACAACTCCCACTTTATGTGTGATTCTTTATCTTTTAACTCCACGCCTCTTGCCAAGACCCTTGCATTTACTTCTCTTACAACCCCATCTATAAATATATTAAACAACCACGGTGACATCACACATCCTTGTCTAAGGCCTACTTTTACTGGGAAATAATTTCCCTCTTTCCTACATACTCTAACTTGAGCCTCACTATCCTCGTAAAAACTCTTCACTGCTTTCAGTAACCTACCTCCTACACCATACACCTGCAACATCTGCCACATTGCCCCCCTATCCACCCTGTCATACGCCTTTTCCAAATCCATAAATGCCACAAAGACCTCTTTAGCCTTATCTAAATACTGTTCACTTATATGTTTCATTGTAAACACCTGGTCCACACATCCTGGTCCCTTCACTAAATATTACCCTACTCACACTCCAACAGAATTCTTGCAGTACAATTGCACAGTCACTTTCCCACAAAATGTAGACCCAGTTACAATATTTCACTTGCAATTTATTGAATATGCCATACGTGGATGCATAAAGTGTGAGATTCTACTGCATTTTCAGGTGTTTATACATATCTTATAAAACTTGTCTTAAAGCATTTGCTAAAAACTTTAGTGGTAGTTTAAGAACCATAAGAGTGAACAAGTGAAGTGCCCTCGTGAAACTGCTAACAACCAGAGATCTTAAGAGAACAAACGAAAACCTCTTTACTTCTTTTGCGAATTGTAATGAATAAATCCTCCTGAGTGTTTCTCTAAGAATTCCCATCACAAATACTAGGAAAAGCACAAAAATGCAGTTGTAGGTATAACTGCTTGTAAGGTTACAGACAACGATGCAACTGTAGGTGCAACTGCTTGTGAGGTTACAGACAATGATGCAGCTGTAGGTATGACTGCTTATGAGGTTACAGACAATGATGCAGCTGTAGGTATGACTGCGTGTGAGGTTACAGACACTGATGCAGCAGTAGGTATGACTGCCTGTGAGGTTACAGACAACAATGCAGCTGTAAATATGACTGCTTGTGAGGTTACAGACACTGATGCAGTAGTAGGTATGACTGCTTATGAGGTTACAGACAACATTGCAGCTGTAAATATGACTGCTTGTGAGGTTACAGACACTGATGCAGCAGTAGGTATGAATGCCTGTGAGGTTACAGACAACAATGCAGCTGTAGGTATGACTGCTTGTGAGGTTACAGACAATGATGCAGCTGTAGGTATGATTGCTTGTGAGGTTACAGACAGCTATGCAGCTGTAAATATGACTGCTTGTGAGGTTACAGACACTGATGCAGCAGTAGGTATGACTGCTTGTTAGGTTACAGACACTGATGCAGTATTAGGTATGACTGCTTGTGAGGTTACAGACAACTATGCAGCTGTAAATATGACTGCTTGTGAGGTTACAGACACTGATGCAGCAGTAGGTATGACTACCTGTGAGGTTACAGACAACAATGCAGCTGTAGGTATGACTGCTTGTGAGGTTACAGACAATGATGCAGTTGTAGGTATGACTGCTGTGAGGTTACAGACAGCTATGCAGCTGTAGGTATGACTGCTTGTGAGGTTACAGACACTGATGCAGCAGTAGGTATGACTGCCTGTGAGGTTATAGACACTGATGCAGCAGTAGGTATGACTGCTTGTGAGGTTACAGAAAGCTATGCAGCTGTAAATATGACTGCTTGTGAGGTTACAGCCACTGATGCAGTGGTAGGTATGACTGCCTGTGAGGTTATAGACAACAATGCAGCTGTAGGTATGAATGCTTGTGAGGTTACAGACAATGATGCAGTTGTAGGTATGACTGCGTGTGAGGTTACAGACACTGATGCAGCAGTAGGTATGACTGCCTGTGAGGTTATAGACACTGATGCAGCAGTAGGTATGACTGCTTGTGAGGTTACAGACACTGATGCAGCAGTGATCAAAGGTTACATGAACAACTTTTCATAGATTTAGCAGAAGATGGTCACCACCAGACTCACTATAAAGAAACACCAGTGGTATGAAAGGCAAGAGTCCTTTATGAGAGGTTCACGGCAGTTAACAAGGTGTAGAGTAGTTGAGCAAGCAGGCTGGAGTGAATTGTAATATGATGAACCAAGCTTATACATGGAAAACTGAGGCATGGGGGGTTGTGTGTAAGAAGTTCGACAAGGCCTCCCCTGTACAAAAATGGCCTGACCCATAAGCTGGTTATGAGGCATAGGGGAATGCTCCCATGGCTTTCTATATTTTTCCTATAAATTTGCACTGTCATAAATAAACATTAAGGCATCATGATTGAAAAAAATGCCTCGATTTGCCACAATTAAGATCGCATCTTAATCAGTGGTCTACTGTAACAAACATTACAGTGGTACCCCGAGTTTCAGCCATAATTCATTCCAGAAGGCTGTTCGAGTGCCATTACCAAACGAATTTGTTCCCATAAGGAATAATGTAAATTAGATTAGTCCATTTCAGACCCCCAAAAATACACTTACAAAATCACTTACAATAATACACTTACAGAATTCTTGGAGTTGGGAGCTGTACGAAACTCGGGGTACCACTGTATTATATACAATATTGATTCTGAAAAGTGTAAACACAGTCAAGTGAAATGCTTTCAAACACACACTAATAAACTATCATGTGACATAGATAGCTTTAGGATTGCATCCTTCTGAGTAGCTCCTGCACACCTGTGTGTCATGCAGTACTGAAACTTACTATTGAAGCCTAGTTACCTTTTAGATAGTTTCATAAATGCTAAGTATTAGAGGCAAGCTATGTTTTATTTACTGAATATATTAATGTATTTTGGATTTTGTGATGAATATTATCTGTGAATTTTCCAGCATTTGGGTCAGCTTTTGGAACGACCAACCCAGCAGTGTCCAGTTCTGGAACACGTAAGATCATTTAATTTTTCAAATTGTGTTATATAGGTTAACTTTTCTTGTAATATGCTAATTCAGTGATAAGTTTTTTGAGGGTACTAAATATATTTCTCAGGCATTTTCTTGTTTCTACACATGCCTTTTTATGTCAGGTATTTAGCTATTACTTAATGCAAAAGTCATTACACGTATATATACATTTTTTTATCTATTAACACATCAGCTGATTCCCACCAAGGCAGGGTGGCCCGAAAAAGAAAAACTTTCATCATCATTCACACCATCACTGTCTTGCCAGAGGGGTGCTTTACACTACAGTTTTTAAACTGCAACATTAACACCCCTCCTTCAGAGTGCAGACACTGTACTGGGTGTACTGGGTAAAGTATACGGTAGAATCCTTATCAAAAATTGGGGAAAAGGCAGAATGAAGGATTGCAGTGGAAGGAGGATGATCTTGGATTGGAAGGCAATGGAAAGTGATGGATAGACCAAGTGTTCAAATTCAATTTTTTATTTCTTTGCATAGTACAATGTGCAATTTACAATGTGTGATTGACTTGTTATAAAGTATTTTTAAGCACAAAGAAAGCCACTAGCATGCCTGAGCAATTCGGGCAGACTTATCCTAATGCTTACACACTACTTAAAACTTGACAGGTTGTGGAGTGGTAAATTTTAAATATTCATTATTGTACATTATTACAAAAGAGAGGTAGTCAAAAATTTATAATTAATAAGATTTATAGCAGAGAGGTGGCAGAAAAACAAAAGTATTATAATTAGTTCAATTTACAATATTACAACAGTACAATTTTAAGCGTGTATTAATATTTTAGATAAATTTAGCGATCTTAAGTTATTTAGGATTTCTTGAGTAATTTCAAACTAGTTGAATGATTTCAGGCATAGTATATAGTGTTTGTATAGTTAAGTTTGGGAGATGAGATGATTTTTAATTATAGCCCTAAAGCATGCAAGGAGGCAATATTTAGATAAGGAGTAGTGAACTATGTGTTGCATTTATGAATTTGGAAAAGACAATATGACAATACATATGCAGATGTGTTACATATATATGGAATATGTGGTAGTATTTTGTTAATGAATTGAGAGTTTTTCTATGCTATGAACGAAGCTCTGGCATGAGTTTATTAGAGAGAAGCATTGTCCAGTAAGAGGGGGGCCCTGATCCAGGGTTATATGATTCCACCATCACAGATGTTGGTGTTTATAGGTGGGGACATCAAAGAAGAGAACAGTAGTGTTGGGGAGAGGTATAAGATTAAATGATAATGAAACTGGCATGAAGGAAGGGGTGTTACATTGTTTTTCACTTATGATACAGTGCCTTTAGAAGTGGTTGTTTGAGAAGTGTAGCAAGGCATGTAAAAGAAGGAAATACAGAGAAGAGCAAGATGGTTGTAAGAAAAAGTCTTGAGCCTAAACTTTTTTCTTACTCAAGGCAAAGAAAAACTAGATGTAAGATTGAAAGCTAGAAGTATGGAGGAAAGGGAAGTAGTTTGATACTTGGGAGTGGAAGTCATTAGATGGATGGATGAGAGATGAGGCAAGTCATATAATAAACAGTAGAATGTAGGAGAAGTGTTTAAAGAGCCTATGAAAAAAAAGTGGATATAAATATGGAGGAATGTGCCAGTAATTTTATTAACAGTTTTGCTTGTGAGACATGACCACTGAGTGTTCTAGCAAGGAGGAGACTACAGGCAGTGATGATTTTGCATTTTAGAGCAGTGTGTGATTTAAATATTATGCACAGAATAAGGAATAAAGAAATTAAATGTAGTGGCATATAAGGTTTATTTCATGGGAGGAGAGTAAAAAAAGGTATTGAGAATTTTTGGTCATTTAGTTAGGTTGGAACCAAATAAGTTGTCTAAATGGGTGTATATATCAGGTGCATGGAAAGATGAAAGTAAATTAAAAATTGTTATAACACTGTCAAACATTTTACAGCATTTGGATCAGCTTTTGGAGCAACTACCCCAGCAGTTTCAAACTCAGGAACAGGTAAGAACAATTGATAAGCTTTCATATATAATAGTTTTTTTTTTTATCTTTTGTGATAAAGCTCTCAGTGTATCAAGAATCTCTCAGGTATTTTCTTCTTTCATATTTTGCTTCTGTTCATGATAAAAAAAAAAAATTTTGTCAATACACCAACCATTACCCATGAGGGAGGTTGACCACCCAAAAAAAAAAAAAAAACTGTTAAGGAGTTTTTCTTCTTTTTACATTTAGTAATCCACAGAATCAGTTTTTGCATTTTCAGTTATCCATGGTTTACTATGGCCTGAAAATAATCCTTAATTTTGCTTAATAATAGTTTTTCAAAGCCTAAGAGAAGCCATGAAGTGCTTCCCACAAGTGAAAAATACAAATTTATCAATTAAACTTTATCATTGCTATGTATGTAAACGAAAAATGACATATATATATATATATATAAGGTTCGCTATTATCTGCGGTTTCGGGCATTTTTGTAACATTTTTCTAAATTTAACAGCCTTTGGGTCAGCTTTCGGAACATCCAGCCCAGCAGTGTCCAGCTCAGGAACAGGTCAGAAATATTTAGCTAAGCCATGTTAGACACATTTTTTGTGATATTCAGTGTTGAACCTCTTAAAGCATCTTAATAGTATTTCTCTTAAGTATTTTCTACCTAAATAACTTTGTTTATTCATGAAAGTTATCATATAAATGAGTTTTCTTTTGTATAAGTGCATTATATTACAGTGAACTCTCACTTATCCAACATTCTCTTCACCAGTATAATTAAACTGAGAATGAAAGCAGAAGAATTCAGACTTAAACATTTCTTTCAAAGAACCGAACAGTATTGACAAATTACTGGAATGTATGTGTGTACATGTAACAATTATCATTGTTGACCAAAAGAATGCTGAACCCACTGAATTATATAATTTATTTTAAAATACTTTTTCATTAGAATAGTTTCTTAAACTGAATTCGTAAATACAGTACTGTATCATACTGACTATATAACATATATAGGTGTCCCATACATTATGCTGTAGATGTATTCCAGACTCATTGTAAACTGCACTAACCGCATATGGTGAATGCATATTGCAAAGAAGGAATTATCAATAGAAAAGGTATACCTCATAGAAGTAAATTTGCATGACATGAAGCAAACCTGTATTCACTGTAAAAATTCTGCAAGAAGTATGAGCTATAAATTCAAATTAGGCATTATAGAATATTGTATTAAAGTGCATGGGGTCCTGAACTAACAAACATACAAGTAACGAGCATCGCACTTTACGAAGACGACTGAGCAACTATCTCCAAGCTGAAGGATTGACTATCTCAAAAACTACTACTAAAAGGTTGTTGGCCTCATCACATCATCATTATCGTGCTATTGATTCTGCTCTCTGCATTTTTTTGTCAGCTCTGTATTCTACTGAAGAAGCCTACTGTGTAGGTGAAATGTTTTAATAATAAATATACCCAAATGTTGCACTTGTGTCTTACCCAAATGGTAACACTATTTTTTTCTATAGGAGAATGGGTTCTGAGATACAGAAATCTTATTGGCAAGTTGAAACAGCAGAAACACAAGTTGCATGTAAGTTTGGGACCCCACCATACTGTACATAGTTTATTTAATTTTTTAATATTTTTTTTATAATTTATGCAGCATTTGGGTCAGCTTTTGGAACAACCACCCCAGCAGTTTCCAGCTCAGGAACAGGTAAACACAGTTAATAAGCTGAGCTCTGTTGTGCATGTTAATAATGCTATGATTAGTGCTCCCTTGATATCTGGGTATATTTCTTGGGTATTTTCATGTTTCACACTTTGATTCTGTTCATGATAATCACGATGACCAATGGGTGAGTGTTTTCTACGAGTTTAAGTTTTGAATGAAGATTGGTGCTGCTGATTCCGAGTTATTGCTTAGTGTATCAGTGGTGACTCTGATGGTTACTTATTCTTTCATGTTTGAATTAGTTAGTTTCCCATTACTTCACCATGGTATAAAGAGGACCACCAACATCCCATTGTTGTTATCATAATATCATAAATTTGCTTCGAAGTTGTCTTTCTAGTGGATGTATTTAATCACAACTTTTGTCTCTGATTTCTCCACTTATGAGCACTTGTTGTACCCAACTTAAAGAACATGCTTCATTTGTAAGGAAATGATTACAGTGATTATATTCTTATACAATCGTGACAAAAAATATAACCTTATACATTGTCATTTTTACTGCCTTAAAATTTCTACAATTTGTCAGGCTAAATTTACTCATTTCCCGTTGAACAGAAACACATCTGCCAACTCTTAACTCAACAACACAGTATATATCAATATATCTCAGTTGTTGTTTAATTGCACATTCTTCAATAGAGCTTATACAGTGGTACCTCGGTATATGAACTTATTTCGTTCCAGAAGGCTGTTCGAGTGCTGATAATGAACAAATTTGTTCCCATAAAGAATAATGTAAATTAGATAATCTTTTTCAGACCCCCAAAAATACACTTACAAAAGCACTTACATAAATACACTTACATAATTGTTCGCATTTTGAGCCGTTTGTATCCTGAGGTACCACTGTATACTTGTTTGTGTATTTCTTATTTCAGTTTCATTCAAACTCTGTTTACTTCACTACTTATCTACTTATCTGTTTGTCTTGTGTGATGCTCTGTCGTCATAGAAATACTAACATTACTAGCATCCCTGGAATTAGTCGACTGATTGACACATTTCTATATAAGTCTAGTAACTAACAAGTTTATAATTGCCAGGGTTTGGCTTTCTGTCTAACTTTGGTGGTGGGGCCCCCAAGCCCCCCATGTTTGGCCTGGGAGGAGTGACTAACACCATGCCAGGAACAAGTTGTGAGTACTGCATGACTAAACTCTCTCACAGACCACTATCTCATGTACAGGTGCTGCGTAGCCAGTCATCATTGCCGTCACTGTTGAAAGTCTTTGGTTATTTGTTTTGCTTTTTCCTATTTTATGCCTGAAGAATAAACTTGGCATACCAGTGGCAGCATATTCTTTTGATGAGGAGAGATAATGCTCATTTTCCCTTAAAGGTTTGTTCTTCTGTCATATGTATAGCATTAATTTGCTAACTTGCGGCTCCAAACTCCACTGCTTCTTAGGAGTAATACACAGATAACCTGCACATAGAAGAAAGAAGCTTATGATGACGTTTCGGTCCAACTTGGACCATTGACTAGTCACATGGTCCACTGACCATTGACTAGTCACATGGTCTACTGACCATTCACTAGTTACATGGTCCACCAACCATTCACTAGTCACATAGTCTGCTGCCCATTGACTAGTCAGTGGTCCAAGTTGGACCAAAATGTCGTCATAAACATATTTGTCCTATGTGTGGGATATTTGTGTATTGTTCCAGTCACGGTATTGTGCCTTTTTTGTTCTTACTAATAGTAGTTACCTTGTACTATATTTTATATTAATTAAATAGATCTAAATTTTCTTGTAATACTTTGAGTTCATTGTATTGTTGCTCGGAAAGCTTCATTTTTTTGTGTATCACTGCAGCTTGAAGAGTAAATAAATTAGTGTGTCAAGTTTGTATTTGTTTGAATGTTTGATGACCTGTGTAATTGCCTGAGCAGAACAGTGCTTGTAATGTGAATAAATGATTTAGAAAATTGACAAGTTGGTAAATAAGATACTTGTGCAACATTTGGGTATCTTTATTCTGGAAACGTTTTGTCATGCAGTGGCTTCTTCAGTCCAGTGCAGAAAAAGGTGAAAGATAAGGGGTTTGAGATAATCAGTCTCTTAGCCTGGAATCAATGTGCTCAGTCCATCAATCTTGACAAAAGTGCATCATATATGCAGAGATGGGACTTGTATACTTATCACAGATGAGGTGGAGCACTGCTCCACCTCGTCAGGCTGAGAGACTGATTACCTCAAACTCCTCATCTTTCACCTTTCTTTGCACTGGACTGAAGAAGCCACTGCATGGCAAAACATTTCCTGAATGAAGACACCCGAATGTTGCATAAGTGTTTTCTTTATGAGCATATAATGTTCAGTGTTAAGTTTGTCTTAATTGTTTCAAGTTTATTGTGGTTATAGTGCACACAAGCTCCTCCTCGTGGCTACCACTCCATTGGTTATCTTTCTCATCAAATATTAGCGCTCTTTTGGCACTACTATTACTACTAATCTTTTTTTTTATTTGCAATTTTGTGCCTTGTTCTCCCAGTTGATGGAGCTAAAATATCTTCCTTATTTATTTGATTATATTCTTTTATGTTCTTAAATGTGGTTATCAAGTTTCCTCACTTCCTCCTTAATACCAACTATGGCACTTTCACTATTCTCTGAGTTTCTGCATAATTCATATATTTTGTAACTCTGTGAACCATTTTGTAAATTATGTTTCTGTATTACGTTTTATTAGCGAGGACACTATACCACATTTGCATGTTTTGATTTTAGTGTAACTTATGCTGTGATCACTTCTTTTTATTTGCATTTTACTATCCATATTTTTATATTTGCATTCTGATGAAATAGGAGTACAATCCCTCTTGTATTACTCCACATTACATTACTATAAGATCTTGCTTGCTCACTATGCTTCCTCTTGAATTCTCTTTTCTCTAGTAAAGAGGCTCAGTTTTCCATCAGTAGCTGAGTTCCAGCTTTCTCAGACATCAGGCTCCCAGTCAACGACAACCATCATACATAAATACAGCCTCTCTTCACTTAGCGATGTACTCGTTTAACGACGCCTCGTACTTACGATGAGTTCTCTGACCAGTATTCATATTTAAATTTTTTTTTTTTTTTATTAACACACTGGCCGATTCCCACCAAGGCAGGGTGGCCCGAAAAAGAAAAACTTTCACCATCATTCACTCCATCACTGTCTTGCCAGAAGGGTGCTTTACACTACAGTCTTTAAACTGCAACATTAACACCCCTCCTTACTTAAATAATGTACGTATATTAGAGCTGAATTCCTCTATTCTGTTTATTTCAATCTACAGTACACTACTGTATAAACATTTAAGAATATACCAGAAATGTTATAAATGGTGCAAAGGTGACATTAAAACAATATCAAAGATGGTTGACACAAACCCACTGCCATTATAGTATGCTCCTCACTTAGCGACGAATTTGTTTAATGATGTAGTCTCAGGAACGGAACTCCATTGTTAAGTGAGGAGAGGTTGTAAATGCTACTACCACTACCAACATTACCTCTACTACTACTACTACTATCTCCATTCCTTCGTTCTTCCTCCTCTCTTTATTCCATCTCTGCCCTCCTCTCACACATATACAGGTCTCCCTCAACAATCGCGTTTTCAACTTTCGCGGGCTTCACACATTCGCGAATTCCCAACTGCCAAATTTCCAGCCTCCAAATTTCCAGCCGCCAAATCATATTTAAGTTTCCAGCCACCTGCGAGTCCCTACTACCCTCCCTCCGACCCCCGCAACTGGCAGCCAGCCCTCCCACCAGTGTGGCGAGTGTTTTGTTTGTTCATTATTTGCTATTAAACTACAGTATAAATAATGTCAACCCATTCATGACTGCATATTGGAATGGCTATTTGGACAGGTATTGGACGGTGACATCATGTGTTTACTCTTGAACACAGCAAAGAATCAACCATTTCTGCTACTGTTAATAATAACAATAGTAATATTAATAATAATAATAATAAATGCGATAGAATTGAAGAAGGAAATTGTACAAAAATGCGAGGGAGTGGTTTACACATCGTCAGTGTGGCTTTGTTTATGCTGGAGCATTAGTCTCCGTGCTCTTTCAAACATTTCACAATAATTCATAGTGTTTGGTGCTTGTAGATTGAGTGCGACTGGAGTGGTAGAGGCAGTGGTTGAGGAAGCGGTTGAGGCAGTGGGCGAGGCAGCAGTTGAGGCAGTGGGTGAGGCAGTGGGTGAGACAGCAGGTAAGGCAGTGGTTGAGGCAGTGGGTGAGGCAGTGGGCGAGGCAGTGGGTGAGACAGCAGTTGAGGCAGTGGTTGAGGCAGTGGGTGAGGCAGTGGCTGAGGAAGCGGTTGAGGCAGTGGGTGAGGCAGTGGGCAAGGCAACAGTTGAGGCAGTGGGTGCGGCAGTGGGTGAGACAGCGGTTGAGGCAGTGGTTGAGGCAGTGGGCGAGGCAGCAGTTGAGGCAGTGGGTGAGACAGCGGATGAGGCAGTGGTTGAGGCAGTGGTATTTAATAACATACATAATAAGAATAATAATAATAAATGTTAATATGTATTATTATTATTTATAACATGTTATTAAATACCACTGCCTCAACTGCTGCTTCCACCATTACCTCAACCGCTGCCTCAACCCCTGCCTAAACCGCTGCCTCTACCAGCGCCTCAACCACTGCCTCAACCACTGCCTCAACTGCTGCCTCAACCATTGCCTCACCCACTGCGTCACCCACTGCCTCACCCACTGCCTCACTGACTGCCTCAACCGCTTCCTCAACCACTGCCTCACCCACTGCCTCACTGACTGCCTCAACCGCTTCCTCAACCACTGCCTCTACCACTCCAGTCGCACTCAATCTACAAGCACCAAACACAGTGAATTATTGTGAAATGTTTGAAAGAGCACGGTGACTAATGCTCACTCCAGCATAAACAAAGCCACACTGACGATGTGTCAACCACTCCCTCGTATTTTTGTACAATTTCCTTCTTCAATTCTATCGCATTTATTATTATTATTATTACTATTGTCATTATTAGCAGTAGCAGAAATGTTTGATTCTTTGCTGTGTTCAAGAGTAAACACATGATGTCACCGTCCAATACCTGTCCAAATAGCCATTCCAATGTGCAGTCATGAATGGGTTTACATTATTTATACTGTAGTTTAATAGCAAATAATGAACAAACAAAACACTCACCACACAGTGGTGGGAGGGCTGGCTGCCAGTTGCGGGGTCGGAGGGAGGGTAGTAGGGACTCGGAGTAGCTGAGAAAGTGGTGGAGGCATTGGTGGAAGCAGTGGTGGAGGCAGTGGTATTTAATAACATACCTACTACCTAATGAATAAACATACATGTTTATTCATTAGGTAGTAGGTTGGTAGACAGCAACCACCCAGGGAAGTACTACCGTCCTGCCAGATGACTGTGAAACAAAAACCTGTAACTGTTTTGCATGATGGTAGGATTGCTGGTTTCTTTTTCTGTCTCATAAACACGCTAGATAACAGGGATATCTTGCTACTCCTACCTACACTTTGGTCACACTTCACAGACATGCACATGCATATATATACAGTGGACCCCCGGTTAACGATTTTAATCCGTGCAAGAGGGCTCATCGTTATGCGAAATAATCGTTATGCGAATTAATTTTCCCCATAAGAAATAATGGAAATAAAATTAATCCGTGCAAGACGCCCAAAAGTATGAAAAAAAAATTTTTTTACCACATGAAATGTTAATTTTAATACACACAAACTGAAAAAGGCATGCACAATTACATGACACTTACTTTTATTGAAGATCTGGTGATGATTGATGGGATGGGAGGAGGGGAGAGCATTATCTTCTTACTGTTTAGAAGGGGAATCCCCTTCCATTAGGACTTGAGGTAGCAAGTCCTTTTCTGGGGTTACTTCCCTTCTTCTTTTAATGCCACTAGGACCAGCTTCAGAGTCACTGGACCTCTGTCGCACAACAAATCTGTCCATAGAGCTCTGTACCTCCCGTTTCTTCAAGACTTTCCTAAAATGGGCCATAACATTGTCATTGAAATAGTCACAAGCACGGCTTGCAACAGCTGTGTCAGGGTGATTTTCATCTATAAAGGTTTGCAGTTCAAACCACTCTGCACACATTTCCTTAATCTTTGAAGTAGGCACAATGGATTCCACAACTGGCATAGGCTTCTCAGGGTTAGCCCCAAACCCTTCAAAATCTTTCTTAATTTCCATACTAATTCTCACCCTTTTTACCACAGGGTTGGCACTAGAAGCTTTCTTGGGGCCCATGGTCACTTATTTTCCAGAAACACCACCGAAAACACTGTAATAATACGAAATATTCCGAGTGTATGCTTGGATGTTACCGCGGAGGCTGGCTGGTAAACAATGGGACGGCCGGCACATGTGAGGGCACATTGGACGCGTCTCGGACGAAAATCGGTATGCGGGTTTTTAATCGGTATGCGGGGCAAAAATTTTGCGATAAAAGTAATCGTTATGCGGAAAAATCGCTATGCGATGCCATCGTTATGCGGGGGTCCACTGTATATATTGTACATACATCTAGGTTTTTCTCCTTTTTCTAAATAGCTCTTGTTCTTTTTATTTCTTCTATTGTCCATGGGGAAGTGGAAAAGAATCTTTCCTCCGTAAGCCATGCGTGTCGTATGAGGCGACTAAAATGCCGGGAGCAATGGGCTAGTAACCCCTTCTCCTGTATACATTTACTAAAAAAGAGAAGAAGAAAAACTTTATAAAACTGGGATGCTTAAATGTGCGTGGATGTAGTGCGGATGACAAGAAACAGATGATTGCTGATGTTATGAATGAAAAGAAGTTGGATGTCCTGGCTCTAAGCGAAACAAAGCTGAAGGGGTTAGGAGAGTTTCAGTGGGGGGAAATAAATGGGATTAAATCTGGAGTATCTGAGAGAGTTAGAGCAAAGGAAGGGGTAGCAGTAATGTTAAATGATCAGTTATGGAAGGAGAAAAGAGAATATGAATGTGTAAATTCAAGAATTATGTGGATTAAAGTAAAGGTTGGATGCGAGAAGTGGGTCATAATAAGCGTGTATGCACCTGGAGAAGAGAGGAATGCAGAGGAGAGAGAGAGATTTTGGGAGATGTTAAGTGAATGTATAGGAGCCTTTGAACCAAGTGAGAGAGTAATTGTGGTAGGGGACCTTAATGCTAAAGTAGGAGAAACTTTTAGAGAGGGTGTGGTAGGTAAGTTTGGGGTGCCAGGTGTAAATGATAATGGGAGCCCTTTGATTGAACTTTGTATAGAAAGGGGTTTAGTTATAGGTAATACATATTTTAAGAAAAAGAGGATAAATAAGTATACACGATATGATGTAGGGCGAAATGACAGTAGTTTGTTGGATTATGTATTGGTAGATAAAAGACTGTTGAGTAGACTTCATGATGTACATGTTTATAGAGGGGCCACAGATATATCAGATCACTTTCTAGTTGTAGCTTCACTGAGAGTAAAAGGTAGATGGGATACAAGGAGAATAGAAGCATCAGGGAAGAGAGAGGTGAAGGTTTATAAACTAAAAGAGGAGGCAGTTAGGGTAAGATATAAACAGCTATTGGAGGATAGATGGGCTAATGAGAGCATAGGCAATGGGGTCGAAGAGGTATGGGGTAGGTTTAAAAATGTAGTGTTAGAGTGTTCAGCAGAAGTTTGTGGTTACAGGAAAGTGGGTGCAGGAGGGAAGAGGAGCGATTGGTGGAATGATGATGTAAAGAGAGTAGTAAGGGAGAAAAAGTTAGCATATGAGAAGTTTTTACAAAGTAGAAGTGATGCAAGGAGGGAAGAGTATATGGAGAAAAAGAGAGAGGTTAAGAGAGTGGTGAAGCAATGTAAAAAGAGAGCAAATGAGAGAGTGGGTGAGATGTTATCAAAAAATTTTGTTGAAAATAAGAAAAAGTTTTGGAGTGAGATTAACAAGTTAAGAAAGCCTAGAGAACAAATGGATTTGTCAGTTAAAAAATAGGAGAGGAGAGTTATTAAATGGAGAGTTAGAGGTATTGGGAAGATGGAGGGAATATTTTGAGGAATTGTTAAATGTTGATGAAGATAGGGAAGCTGTGATTTCGTGTATAGGGCAAGGAGGAATAACATCTTGTAGGAGTGAGGAAGAGCCAGTTGTGAGTGTGGGGGAAGTTCGTGAGGCAGTAGGTAAAATGAAAGGGGGTAAGGCAGCCGGGATTGATGGGATAAAGATAGAAATGTTAAAAGCAGGTGGGGATATAGTTTTGGAGTGGTTGGTGCAATTATTTAATAAATGTATGGAAGAGGGTAAGGTACCTAGGGATTGGCAGAGAGCATGCATAGTTCCTTTGTATAAAGGCAAAGGGGATAAAAGAGAGTGCAAAAATTATAGGGGGATAAGTCTGTTGAGTGTACCTGGTAAAGTGTATGGTAGAGTTATAATTGAAAGAATTAAGAGTAAGACGGAGAATAGGATAGCAGATGAACAAGGAGGCTTTAGGAAAGGTAGGGGGTGTGTGGACCAGGTGTTTACAGTGAAACATATAAGTGAACAGTATTTAGATAAGGCTAAAGAGGTCTTTGTGGCATTTATGGATTTGGAAAAGGCGTATGACAGGGTGGATAGGGGGGCAATGTGGCAGATGTTGCAAGTGTATGGTGTAGGAGGTAGGTTACTGAAAGCAGTGAAGAGTTTTTACGAGGATAGTGAGGCTCAAGTTAGAGTATGTAGGAAAGAGGGAAATTTTTTCCCAGTAAAAGTAGGCCTTAGACAAGGATGTGTGATGTCACCGTGGTTGTTTAATATATTTATAGATGGGGTTGTAAGAGAAGTAAATGCGAGGGTCTTGGCAAGAGGCGTGGAGTTAAAAGATAAAGAATCACACACAAAGTGGGAGTTGTCACAGCTGCTCTTTGCTGATGACACTGTGCTCTTGGGAGATTCTGAAGAGAAGCTGCAGAGATTGGTGGATGAATTTGGTAGGGTGTGCAAAAGAAGAAAATTAAAGGTGAATACAGGAAAGAGTAAGGTTATGAGGATAACAAAAAGATTAGGTGATGAAAGATTGAATATCAGATTGGAGGGAGAGAGTATGGAGGAGGTGAACGTATTCAGATATTTGGGAGTGGACGTGTCAGCGGATGGGTCTATGAAAGATGAGGTGAATCATAGAATTGATGAGGGAAAAAGAGTGAGTGGTGCACTTAGGAGTCTGTGGAGACAAAGAACTTTGTCCTTGGAGGCAAAGAGGGGAATGTATGAGAGTATAGTTTTACCAACGCTCTTATATGGGTGTGAAGCGTGGGTGATGAATGTTGCAGCGAGGAGAAGGCTGGAGGCAGTGGAGATGTCATGTCTGAGGGCAATGTGTGGTGTGAATATAATGCAGAGAATTCGTAGTTTGGAAGTTTGGAGGAGGTGCGGGATTACCAAAACTGTTGTCCAGAGGGCTGAGGAAGGGTTGTTGAGGTGGTTTGGACATGTAGAGAGAATGGAGCGAAACAGAATGACTTCAAGAGTGTATCAGTCTGTAGTGGAAGGAAGGCGGGGTAGGGGTCGGCCTAGGAAGGGTTGGAGGGAGGGGGTAAAGGAGGTTTTGTGTGCGAGGGGCTTGGACTTCCAGCAGGCATGCGTGAGCGTGTTTGATAGGAGTGAATGGAGACAAATGGTTTTTAATACTTGACGTGCTGTTGGAGTGTGAGCAAAGTAACATTTATGAAGGGATTCAGGGAAACCGGCAGGCCGGACTTGAGTCCTGGAGATGGGAAGTACAGTGCCTGCACTCTGAAGGAGGTGTGTGAATGTTGCAGTTTAAAAACTGTAGTGTAAAGCACCCTTCTGGCAAGACAGTGATGGAGTGAATGATGGTGAAAGTTTTTCTTTTTCGGGCCACCCTGCCTTGGTGGGAATCGGCCAGTGTGATAAAAAAAAAAAAAAAAAAAAAATAATGTTATTAAACCATAACATGTATGTATTTAGTACAATTTACGACGTTTTCATGTATTTTATGATTGTTCATGGTTCAACAAGTTAAGAAAGCGGTATTGTATTATATATCCCTACAATATTTTGGGGCACCAAACATCCGTGATTTTTCAACATTTGCGAGGCTCTTGATCCCCTAACCCTCGTGAATGTTGAGGGAGAACTGTATATTGGTTCCTTTACTTTCATGTACATATTAGTGTGTGACTAGTTAATGGTCCAAGCTGGACCGAAACTTCATCATAAGATTCTTTCTCCTATTTTTTTTTTTTTCAACAAGTCGGCCGTCTCCCACCGAGGCAGGGTGACCCAAAAAGAAAGAAAATCCCCAAAAAGAAAATACTTTCATCATCAACACTTTCACCTCACTCACACATAATCACTGTTTTTGCAGAGGTGCTCAGAACACAACAGTTTAGAAGCATATACGTATAAAGATACACAACATATCCCTCCAAACTGCTAATATCCCAAAACCCCTCCTTTAGAGTGCAGGCATTGTACTTCTCATTTCCAGGACTCAAGTCCGGCTTTATAAAAATAACTGGTTTCTCTGAATCCCTTCACTAAATATTACCCTGCTCACACTCCAACAGATCGTCAGGTCCCAAATACCATTCGTCTCCATTCACTCCTATCGAACACGCTCATGCACGCCTGCTGGAAGTCAAAGCCCCTCGCCCAGAAAACCTCCCTTACCCCTTCCTTCCAACCTTTTCGAGGACAACCCCTACCCCGCCTTCCTTCTCCTACAGATTTAAATGCTCTCCATGTCATTCTACTTTGATCCATTCTCTCTAAATGACCAAACCACCTCAACAACCCCTCTTCAGCCCTCTGACTAATACTTTTATTAACTCCACACCTTCTCCTAATTTCCACACTCCGAATTTTCTGCATAATATTTACACCACACATTGCCCTTAGACAGGACATCTCCACTGCCTCCAACAGCCTCCTTGCTGCTGCATTCACAACCCAAGCTTCACACCCATATAAGAGTGTTGGTACTACTGTACTTTCATACCTATTTGTGGGTTATTTGCATGTTGTTCCAGTCATGGTATTGTGCCTTTTTGTTTTTTAACAACCATCATCTACTAGACAGTTCATATTTTTCAGGCTTCTGATAGTAGTTTGCACTTTTCGTATGTGACTATATATTTCCAGGATCTGTAATAGACCTGTATTCTCTGGAAGCCTGGTTGATGATGCTAGTTACAAGTTTTGTTTGTTGTAAAGGTATGGCATACATTATCGACAAGATGAAGAATTAGACACGTGGAACATCTTGGTATCTTTGTTGTAGACGTCTCATCATCCAGTGGCATTATCAATACAAATTCAAGGACATAATTGGAAGATAGTAGAACTATATACAAAAGATGATGTAATCAGTACCTCAACCTTGGAGTTGGTAAAGATCACAATAGTCCTGGAGAGTCTGAGAGACTCTGGGACTTGATTACCTCATCTTTTGTATATATTTCTACCATCTTCCCATTATGTCCTTGAATTGTATTGATAAAGCCACTGGATGGCAAAACGTCTACAATAAAGATACACAGATGTTGCACATGTGTCTAATTCTTCATCAAGTTTTGTTTAACACAAAGACCTTATGGTAATAAGACACTGACTAGTTTGATCTGGTGGTGGAAGTTTACATCCTGGACCAAAATTATAATGAGGAAAGGAATTATTCTTAAGGACAAGTTAATATATCAAGAGATCACTCAGTGCTGCTAGATGATGATCTTACAGCAGTTATTTTAACTTACTATCTGTGACACCTCTTGTCAAGATTTCTGTTCCAAGAAAGAGGATGAGGAAATTATTTCTTTTTACCTGCCAAGGACTGGGCTGCCAGGGTGTTGGCCCTTGGAATGGCCTCCAGGTAGACCCACAATGATCCCCATCAACTTTCCACATCCAGGTATGGCTGCTGAAAGCCCTGATGGAAAATCTTCACTGCTAATGGCTGAAGAGACAGACAGACAGGGAGAATGTGTGTGTGATAAACGATAAAGGCTTTATTTTAACCCTACTTGGTTCAGGTTAAGGATCGTCTAGATCAAGTAAATTTCACCAACTGAGTCATATTTTAAGCCAGTTCCAGTGCTGAATTCAATCAAAATCTTAGCTATATCACTAGTATGCCTTCTGTTCTATCGATTGAGCAAAGAAAGCACCCATTCAACTATCAAAACTACCCTATAGAGTGCACAGAATTGGGTAATTTGGCCAGTTTTACACAACATTCAAAAAATTTCAATTTACAGAGTCCAAAATAAACACTGTAGACATTCCAGGCACTAAAACAACATTTCTTCTGTTTATTAGCCATGTTTCCAGGCCTTTCTTACATTACACTTGCCTTTCATCTTTTATTCATCTTCACACAGAAACTAGAAGATTTACTCTATTTCTTGGATAAAATACTGTATAAATGACAATGATTGCTCATGATTCATGGTGTCCCTATAATTGAATCAGACCTATTGAAAAACAGACCAGAGGGTGTAAGGGGAAAGGCCTTACCCATCTTCAGGAAAACTCAGCAAGAATCAAATATTTTATATTATACACACTCACCATACAGATCAATTCTCTCAAATTTAGACCCAAAGTTACTACTCACAGCTTATCTGAGTGACTTGAGCTCATGATGTAGGTCTACATGACAGACCTTGGCATCAATAATGTAGATCTATGTGATGGACAGTGAAAGGGTTAATCTCATATATCTTGCCAACACCCTAGTATTCACTTCTTTTACAACCCCATCTATTAATATTTTGTCTATTAACATCTTTGTCTAAGGCCTTCTTTTACCAGGAAATAAGTCCCTTTTCTTTCTGTGTACCCTATCCTGAGCCTCACTTTGCACCTAAACACTCCTTACTGCCTCTAGTTACTTAGCACCTATTCCACCTGGCCATCTCCCACCAAGACAGGTTGACCTGAAAAAGAAGCACTTTCACTATCATTCACACTATCACCATCCTGCTAGAGGCGTGCAGCTACAACCGTTCAGTATTATACTGTTCAAACAAAATTATATTTAGTTTTGAATTCTAAATGTTCACATTTTCCTTATTTTATTTTACTATTTTTGTAGGCTTCAGCTTCGGGACAAATGCCAACCAAGCAGCCAAACCAACGTTCGGATTTGGAACTTCAACCGGGAACACTTCAGGAGGCTGTCTCCTAGGCTCAGGATTTGGGTAAGAGCTTTTGTTGCATGGAACTATAAATGCAAACAACATACCTTCACTATGTATTCCAATTTTGGTCTATGTATATTATACACAGATAACCTGTACATAGTAGAGAAAAGCTTACAACAACATTTCAATCTGACTTGGACCATTTACAAAGTCGTAAGCTTCTCTCTCCTATGTGCGGATTATTTGTGTATTGTTCCAGTCACGGTATTGTGCCTTCTTGTTCTTTATGTGTATTATAATCAGCTTCATCAGCCTTTACCAATTCATATATTTTAAAGTTGGCCAATGTAGCATAGTAGTTTCTCACTTTAATATTTTATGTATACTGTATATGCAGGGCGGCCCTTCTGTATATGATTATCCAGTGTAATTCTTTTGTTAATGATGATTTCTAGGTCTCTCTTTTTATTCACTGTTTTTAACAGTTTGTTTTGCAATATTTCATTCTATAGTACTTTTCATCAAATCACTTGAGGATCAAACCTGGCTCAAGAGAGCCAGGATAACACACATCCACAAATATTGTAATTCAGATCGTGTTAATAACTACTGGCCAATCTGTTAATCGACCAATACTGTAAAAAATATTCAGGAAAGTAATCTATAAGCGGCTGTATCACATACCTGACCAAACACAGGATGATAAATTAGACATGTGTGCAACACTTGGGTATCTTTATTGAGGAAATGTTTTGCCACACAGTGGCTTCATCAGTCCATACAAAGGAGAATGGTGAAGAACAGAAGGAGTTTGAGGTAATCAGTCCCTCAGCCTTGAGTCGATGTAATCAGTCTATCAATCTTGAAAAGAATACAGCATATGTGTTAAGAAGTGGCTTATATGCTGTAGACAGGTGAGGTGAAGCAGTTGTAAGTGGTATCACACTTGACAAACCGTTAGGCATGACCTACTTCCACATTTTGATTTGTCAAGTGTGATACCACCTACGACTGCTTCATCTCACCTGTCTACACTTCTTCCCATATATGCTGTATTCTTTTCAATATTGAGGGACTGATTTCATCGACTCAAGGCTGAGGGACTGATTACCTCAAACTACTTCTGTTCTTCACCATTCTCCTTTGTATGGACTGATGAAGCCACTGTGTAGCAAAATGTTTCCTCAATAAAGATACCCAAGTGTTGCACATGTGTCTAATTTATCAACTTATTGGTTCTCTGAACCATCTATCTACAAGCACAGGATGTTTACACCTGTGGGGATAGTGAGGCTCAAGTTAGCATATGTTGAAGAGAGGGAGATTATTTCCAGTAGTAATAGGCCTTAGACAGGGATGTGTGATGCTAGGGTTTTAGGTAGAGGTGTGAGAGTGGAAGACAGTGAATCTGGTAAGGAATGCAAGTTTTCACAGTTGCTTTTTTGCTGATAACAATGTTATTTTTAGGAGATTTGAAAGAGAAGCTGCTAAGGTTGAGAAATTTGGGAGGGTTTGGAAAAGAATTAAATTAAAAGTAAACATAGGAAAGAGCAAGGCGATGAGAACATCAAAAATATAGGCAGTGAAAGATTGGATATTAGATTGGATGGATCAATTATGGAGGAAGTAAAGTGTTCAGATATTTGGGAGTGAACTTGTCTCTTAACTTGACTCACGAAATCTTAATGACACGATTGCAAACAAACCATACCACGGGCAGGGATAGAACCTGCGATCAGAGAGTCTCAAAACTCTAGACCATCCAGTGGCTAACACAACGGTCTGGAGTTTTGAGACTCTCAGATCACGGGTTCTATCCCCGCCCATGGTATGGTTTGTCTCTTAACTGTTTTGCACTCTGGTAGGGTTGCAGCTTTTTTTGTCTCAAGAACATTAAAGATGGCAGGTAAACAATAAGAAATTATTTCTTACACTGAGACACACTTACGTTTCCTTCCCTGTTTATTTCTCAAATGTTCATATTCTTTAAGTATATTTTTTGTCATTCTAGAGACCTGCTGTGAGACTGGATCACTGGTGATGACTTGCAGAATCATTAACATACATTGCCAATTTCTTTGTTCATTATTTCTCCAGTGCTGCAAGATTTAATTTTTTTTCCATTCTGTCCTCTTAGTTCAGTGAAACTAACATGTGAACACTTGCATAAGCATGTACAGTGGACCCTTGAATTTAGTAGTGCCTTTTCTGTATGCAAAACTATTTTTATTATCTATAAAATTTATTGTTTGTTAATATTTTTGGGTGTCTGGAATGGTTTAATTGGATTTACATTATTTCCTATGGGAAATATTAACAAAACATACATTTTATAGATAATAAAAATAGTTTTGTACTAAATTCGAGGGTCCACTGTATGTATAATATGGATTCTGCTATAGATAGATTGATAAAAATGTGTATATTCAGTTTTAAGGAGTGTATTAAGGGAACTTAAGTGGAAGCCACTCACATAGGCATGAGACTTATGCTTGGAAAATATTACTCATGAGGTGCTTGTCTCTTTATTGGAGATAATACTACCACAGATTCATGAAGAAATTAGCAGCTGTGTGGATCTCAAATGTCATAAATTGCTCAACTTGTAACATAGTGAACTTTGGTTTTCATGTATTATTAATGAAACATTATGAAAAGTGAGGATTTGTGTAGGAATCTCACTCATGATTAGTAGATCCCAGACACCTTCCTCCCCCCTTCCTTCCTTTACCAGTTTTGCCCTGCTTTTGTTGTGGGTTGTAGTGATTGTAACCGGGATCTGCTGCACATGAGTTAGATATCCATATTGACCCACAATTTTCATAATTATTGGACATCCATGAAAATTCTTTACTTTAGAATGAGACTGAATATTTATATTTTCAGAACAAAAACATCTTCAGCATTTGGAACTCAACCATCAGGTATGTATGTACTAATTTTAGGTTTAGATTTAACATCATTTTGCTTTCATAGAACAAACTGATCAAGTGTCCGTTGGTTGGGGTAAAAATGCCCGGATAAAAAGTTAATGCCAGCATAATACTGTACAGTGCCTGCACTCTGAAGAAGGGGTGGGGATATTTGCAGTTTTAACCTTCCTTAGGAAAATCTAAAAAATCTAATATTTCTGCTACTTTGAGGCTGATCAAAGTTAACTCCATTTCTCTAGTATGTGTTCCAGTCTGTCAGTTGACACATTGACACTAAGAAACAGCCAATAACAACATAAAAATCAGCCTAGAAATGCTCCAAAATCACTGTTTTAATCCAAACACAAAGTCAGAAGTTCTCTGTGGTCATCATGCACTGCATGGGACAGTTTTTTTTTATACAGTGCACACTCACTGCATAAACCCATTCTCTCATGCTTGGGCCAAAATTTACCACTCACAGTTTAGTTAAGTGTGCTATGAATAAGACTTATATCTATGCGAGTGACGCTGGCCTCAGTGACGTAGATTTACATGAGAGACCATGAAAGGGTTAAGTCAACTTTTACTAACACGATCCCTTTGAAGTGGTTATGATGATTCTGTTTACCTTGTATGTAAGCTTATTCATTGTATATGTGCATGTTTTCTTGAAACTGTTGTGTGACCAGAATTACAGGATCATCATCACTTTGCATGTATAAGTGTGAAACAGTTATTACAGTGTTCTGCACTGTGGTGCCTGAAGTGCTGGTGTAGTGCACAGTGCTTGGAAGAAGTGTTGTAAGTTGTGTAATAATGCTTTACTGGTGGTATAGTACACTAAGCTTGGAAGAAATGTATTCATGCACAAATGTCATAGCTGCCATAGTTTTTTGCAAACACCACTCTTATATAGAATTTTAGACGATAATAATTTTGTAAACATTCTTAACAAGGGTCTTATATTTTGCAGATGTTTGTCAGCAGCAGGCAGTACTAGGACAGCCAGATCCTTCCCTTGCTCTACATCTTGCTATATGTACACCTTCCTACTTCAATAATGAAAATGATGAGGTCCTGCGTAAGTGGAATCAACTTCAAGCATTCTGGGGTGCTGGGAAAGGTAAGTTACTGTATTAACTTTTAAAATGTTTATCAAAAAACTTAAAGCAAGCTATTAATTAAATTTGTGTAATTTAATAAGTCAAGTGGACCCACCTGGGAGATGTGACAAAGTGTACGGCATAGTCAGAGGGTATTTTGTGAGTAGATAACATTTGTCTTATTGTAAAAATATACCAAAAAGTGGTTAATAATAATAATAATACACCATAAGGAAGTGGAGAAGAATCCTTCCTCCAAAAGAGGCTACTAAAATGCCGGGAGCAAGGGGCTAGTAACCCCTTCTCCTGCATGTATTACTAAACTTAAAAAGCTAAACTTTCGTTTTTCTTCTTGGGCCACCCTGCCTTGGTGGGATATGGCCATTTTGTTGAAAGAATAATTATAATGATCTTTCAACAAATGGGCTGTATCTCACCAAAGTAGGGTGGCCCAAAAAGAAAAGCAAAAGTTTCTCTTTTTAACTTTAGTAATGTACACAAGAAAGGGGTTACTAGCCCCTTGCTTCCAGCATATTAGTCACCTCTTACGACCCGCATGACTTACAGAGAAAGAATTCTGTTCCACTTCCCCATGGAGATAAGAGGAAATAAACAAGAACAAGAATGGTAAGAAAATAGAAGAAACCCCTGAGGGGTATGTGTATATATGTATATGCTTGTACACATCTGTGCAGTGTGACCTAAGTGTAAGCAGAAGTAGCAAGACGTACCTGAAATCTTGCATGTTCTTGATATAGGAAAAAAAGGCACCAGCAATCCTACAATCATGTAAAACAATTACAGGCTTCCGTTTTACACTCACTTGGCAGGATGGTAGTACCTCCCTGGGTGGTTGCTATTTACCAACCTACTACCTCTCATAATAATACACCATGGGGAAGTGGAGAAGAATCCTTCCTTTGTAAGAGGCAACTAAAATGCCAGGAGCAAGGGGCTAGTAATCCCTTCTTTATAAATTACTAAGTGTAAAAAGAAGAAAAACTTGTTTCTTCTTTTTCGGGTCACTCTGCCTCAGTGGGAGACTGCCTGTGTTAAAAAATATAATAATAGTAGTAGTAGAAATAGTTTCATGAAAAATAAAGAGTAAGGTAATAAGAGAAAGAAGAAACTTAGGTAAATAATTTTCATATCAGATTAGAGGAAGTGATTATGGAGGAAGGGAATCCATTTCTATGGTTGGGAGTGAATGTGTTAGTAGATGACTTTATGAATGGTGAGGTAAATGATAGAATGGATAAAGGAAGGAGGGTAGCTAGGGTCTTGAGGAAAGAAAAAACATCAGTGGAAGCAACAAAGGAGGAATATACTAAGTTGGGAGAAAATGTTGTAGAGGATGTAGTAGGCAAGTTTGGAATGCCCACAGCAAATGATAATGGGAGTGTCTAATTGAAGTGTGTACAGAAAGAGGTTTAGTGATAAGTAATATTTTTTTAAGAAAAAGAGGATAAATAAGTACATTGTATATGAGATATGAAATAGAACATAATGACACCAGTTTGCTGGAATATGTATTAGTAGATAAAAGGTTAATGAGCAGACTTCAGGATGTGTATGTGTTCAGAGCATCAGCTGAAGTGTTAAAAAACGTAATACCGAGAGTATAATGGTGTCAACACTTTTATATGGGTGCAAGGCATTGTATTGAGGAGACTGGAGGGATTGAGATGTGTATAAGATCAATGTATTGTGCAAATACTGAATAGAGTATAAAGAGTGAAAACATTAGAAGATACTGTGGAAGAGAGGTTGCTGAGATGATTTAGTATTTGAAAAAGGATGAAGAGTTGGAGAGCAGATGTTATGTACATACATATTGAGAAGTACAGTGGACCTCAACCAACAGCTTTAATCCGTTCCAGAGGGCTTGCCGTTGGTCGAGTTAATTTTCCCCTTATGAAATAATGGAAATAGAATTAATCCGTTCCTGACACCCCAAAATCTGAAAAAAAAAAAAAAATTACATGAAATATACATTTCCTTATATGGAAAGGAATGGGACATGCAAAATAAACAGTAATTAAATGCCACTTACCTTTATTGTGGAGTTGTTGATGAGTGATGTGCCAGCAGCAGGAGAAATTCAGGATTGTCTATTGCTTGGAAGGAGAATCCCCTTCCATGAAGACTTCAGGTACCAAGTCCTTTGGTGGGGTTAAATCCCTTCTTGGTTTTTTAATGCCACTAGGACCAGCTTGAGAATCACTGGACCACCCTCTACCACCAGTACCACCCTCTACCACCATCACTACCAGTACCACCATCACAACCAGTACCACCATCACAACCAGTACCACCCTCTACCACCATCACAACCACTACCACCCTCTACCACCATCACAACCAGTACCACCCTCTACCACCATCACAACCACCACAACCCTCTACCACCATCACAACCACTACCACAATTACTACCACCCTCTACCACCATCATAACCAGTACCACCTTCTACCACCATCACAACCACTACCACTCTACCACCATCACTACCACCCTCTACCACCATCACTACCACCCTCTACCACCATTGCTACCACCCTCTACCACCATTGCTACCACCCTCTACCACCATCACAACCAGTACCACCCTCTACCATCATCACAACCAGTACCACCCTCTACCACCATCACAACCAGTACCATCCTCTACCACCATCACAACCAGTACCACCCTCTACCACCATCACAACCAGTACCACCCTCTACCACCATCACAACCAGTACCACCCTCTACCACCATCACAACCAGTACCACCATCACAACCAGTACAACCCTCTACCTCCATCACTACCACCCTCTACCACCATCACAACCAGTACCACCCTCTACCACCATCACCACCACCCTCTACCACCTTCACTACCACCCTCTACCACCATCACTACCACCCTCTACCACCACCATTTTTGTATTTTTCTACAATCTTTTTCTTGAATTCTATAGTGTTTCTCACATCCTTTACCAAAGGGCTGGCTCCAGAAGCTTTCTTGGGACCCATGGTGGCTTATTTAGCGGTTACAAGCACTGGAAACACGTTCCAGACGAACGTCATTGGTTAAGTTTTTCACCATTGGTTAAGGCATGTTTTTTACGGCAAAAAGCACTGTTAGACGAAATTGCCATTACTTAATACTGCCGTTAGTTGAGGGTCGACTATAATGTGTTGAGTATTCTTCAGACATGTTACACCAGCATGAGTAACTGATGCAGAATTACTGTTCTGGCCAGACATTTTGTTGTCTAAGGCTTCAGTGGCTGAAGAAAAAGCTCTCTAAAAGCTACCTGAAAGCCTTATCATACTGAAGTATAGTTGCATGGGTCAGTAGACAGGCCAGAAGGAAAGTGGCTGTGCAGTATATGGGTGGCTGGCTATTGTATGGTTGAACAACTCATTTCTGTAGTGCTCTTCCACACCTTAACTTATTTTCTAAAAAATCTTAGGTTTTTAAACTAGAAGCTCCATGGAGAGCTCTGTTGAAATAAGAGTTTTGAAGCCTTGATTTTTGTAATAAACATTTTTGGTCAAGTCTGTTATTTTCAGCAATTAATTATAATCATTGAAGTAAATTTGATAACATTGCAATAGTAATTAAACATTTTGAAACCTTGATGTGTCTTGCAGGTTACTATGCTCCTAACATGCTGCCAGTTGAGTTCACACCTGAAAATCCCTACTGCCGCTTTAAAGTTGTATGCTATGCCAGGATCCCGAACTACCATAATGAGAATGGCATTGTGCAGGTCACCATTGAAAAGGCCCTAGCAGAAGTAGAGTAAGTTAATCTTTCACAGAGACCTTGATGCTCTTGTTCATGACTGTTTCACACTTTCAGACATGTCCTGTTAGACAGGACATGTCTTAATAATATAGTGAAGTAGTGCCTGTAAATCATCATTTATACTATGTTACTTTTGACACTCGAGGGAAAACCTCAAGATATGTAGTAAGCAAATCTTAGAGTTCAGTAATATATTGCATGCATCAGAGAAGTACCTTTACAGGAATTCTAAGGAAGATGACACTCATATTACACGAGTAACAAGAATATGAGGAGACTCCTTCACACACAAAGTGCATCAGGATTAGACGAAATATCACCACATATATTAAAGAGATAGTGAAAAGCTCTCCAACCCATTCAAAATATCAGATGACTGGAAGAGAGCAAATTTTATTTCAGTATTCCAACCTATCCTCAAGCAGCATTCAAATCTCCTATCCCCCAACACACACACACACACACACACACACACACACACACACACACACACACACACACACACACTCACTCATACTCATATTCACACTCACTTATCACTCTTGGTGTAAGAATTGGTTAATTATACAAAAAAGGTGACAAGCAAACAAGAAACTTTGAACTGCAGGATAATGTCCCACATCTGCTGGAAACAATTACAAGAAAGTAATTTATGAAATACGTAGAAAGTATTGTACTAAACTCTTTATGGAACACTGGTAGCTTGTGACTTACTGTACATGCAGAGATATACACTAAACTGTGATCAGAAAAGAGAGTGGTTTGGGAACTGCATATTCTTAGTTTGGCTTGATCTCTACAAAGCATGTTTTTTTTTGGAGGGGGTTACTTTCTTGGTAATAAATTATTGATGCATTTGAAAAATTTGTATCTCATGCTTGTAGTTGCTTTTTCTTTCTGTACTTGTATGTTTCCTTTTTTCCCAATACGTTAGCTATCTCCCACCGAAGCAGGGTGACCCAAAAAGCAAAAGAAACACTTTCACCATCATTCACACCTAATCACTGTCTTTGCAGAGGTGACCAGATACAACAGTTTAGATGTCACTCCAAACTGCCATTATCCCAAATTCCTCCTTTAAAGTGCAGGCATTGTATTTCCCACCTACAGGACTCTAAGTCTGGCTGACTGGTTTCCCCAAATTCCTTCACAAAATATTACCCTGCTAAAACTCCAGCAGCTTGTCTAGTCCCAAAAATCATTCACCTCTGTTCACTCCTATCTAACATGCTCACATATACCTGCTGTATGTCCAAGCCCCTTGCACACAAGACCTCTTTTACCCTCTCCCTCCATCCTTTCCAAGGATGACCCCCTACCCGTCCTCCCCTCCACTACAGATTTATACACTCTCCAATCATCCTGTTTTGCTCCATCCTCTAAATGGCCAAACCACCTACCACCTATTGCAGATCAATACAAGCATACCTTACTAATATGGCGGGTTAGGTTCCAGACCACTGCCATGATGCGAATATCACCTTAAAATGAATCAAAGCCTTTTTTTTTCACTTGCCAGTGCATATAAAATCCTAAAAACATATTTACACTATCATTTATTAAGTTATAGGTAGTAGGTTGGTAGACAGCAACCGCCCAGGGAGGTACTACCGTCCTGCCAAGCGAGTGTAAAACGGAAACCTGTAATTGTTTTACATGATGGTAGGATTGCTGGTGTCCTTTTTTCTGTCTCATAAACATGCAAGATTTCAGGTACGTCTTGCTACTTCTACTTCTACACTACACATACATATACAAGCATATACATACACACCCTTCTGGGTTTTCTGCTATTTTCTTTCTAGTTCTTGTTCTTGTTTATTTCCTCTTACCTCCATGGGGAAGTGGAACAGAATTCTTCCTCCGTAAGCTATGTGTGTCGTAAGACACACATGTATATATGTTATTATATATTACTAAATTTAAAAGGAGAAACTTCTGTTTTTCCTTTTGGGCCACCCCACCTCAGTGGGATATGGCTGGTGCGTTGAAAGAAAGATATATTAAGTGTGCAGTAGCACTAGGCTATAAGGAACGATGCAAAAGTTAAAATAATAAATAAAAAAATTGAAAACTGCCAAAAACCATCTTAAGAGCAAGGCAAGTGCCAAAAATAATAAACATGTATATAATTGACATCCAGCAAGATGTATGAGAGTGTTAGATATAAGTGAATGAAGATGAATGGTTTTTGGAACCTGACGAGCTGTTGGAGTGTGAGCAGGGTAATATTTTGTGAAGGGATTCATGGAAACTGGTTAGTGGACTTGAGTCCTGGAGATGGGAAGTACAATGCCTGCATTTTAAAGGAGTGGTTTGGGATATTGGCAGTTTGGAGTGACATCTAAACTGTCATATCTGAGCACCTCTACAAAGACACTGATTATGTATGAATGATGGTAAAAGTGTTGAATGATGAAAGTTTTTTTTCTTTCTTTTTGGGTAATGCTGCCTCTATGGGAAATGGCCAATGTATTAAAAAAAATTGAAAAGCGCCATATTAGCGAAGCACTCTGAAGTGAGCGCCGTATTAACAAGGTATTCCTGTATAAGACAACACTGGGTAGTTCACTTTTTATTTCTCACTGTTTCTACTTTCCAGGCCTCATAAGCAGCAGATTATTTCTACGCTGACTCCGATATTCGGTGGCGCTGAAGTAGTCATTGATGAAATCTTCGCTGCTGAAGTCCCAAATAAAACAAATATTCGATTTTATGTTCAGCAATCTCTCCCCAATGGTAATCAAGTTTTAATAAGTTTGGGTTAATTGATCATGTATTTGTTAAGACTTTATGAGGTTACTTGTAACTGTGTTGAGTGCTAAAATGAACACCACAATTTCTCTGAAAAGTTCCTAAGGGTATTTGAGGATATTGGATGAGAAACTATCTACACTGGTTATGTTTAGAATACCCTTTCAATAAATGGATGGAAACTTGTTAAAAATTGCTGTTCACCACATAGTGTATTATACAGTGGTGGTATGGTGTCTGAAAGACTTGGGATAAGATAGACAGTGTGGCTTTTAGAGTTTAGAAATAAGAATTAATAAAAGACTCTTTCACTGACTCTTAGAAAAGAGAGACATGATAACTAGAGAGACAAAATTATTAAAGGATGCAAAAAAAACAAAAAAAATCATGTCCTGTGAGATGGGAGAACAAGAGTTTATATACTTAGGAAAAACAGCCAAAAAGATGCTAGAAAAATTTCAACAAAAGACTGGTCTAACAGTGTTTTAGGTTAAGTAACATAACCACTGGAATTTTTCCTATTCATGAAGGTTTTTTTAATATTCAATTTTCGTGGAACTTGTGTTGTTGTTGTTTTTTTTTTTTGTCATGCTTGATTAACCCTTTCACTGTTGCAGCCCTAAAATTAAATGACAATGTCATGACTTTTTTTTTTTAATATATGAAATGGTAGAAAATCTTTTTCCAAAGGTAATGACACCAAAAATGTGAAACTTTGCATAAAACTTAGGAAATTACTCAGGCACGAAGTAGGTAGTCTGAGTGCAGTTTACGCATCAGCTATTTTGCAAAATTTGAGTCATATTTTAAGCCAGTTCCATTACTTGCTTCAACCCAATTCCTATCTGTATCACTAATATATCTTCCATTATGTTGATTGAGTTCAAGAAACTGCAATTTTGCCTACTTTGTGTCCTGCTTTAAGCCAATTACATTGCCTAATTTGACCAAATTCTTAGCAATTTTGTTAGTGTGCCTTCTATCAGAACTACCATATTAAGTGCATAGAAGTCAGTAATTTAGCCAGTTTTACTAAAGCAGCATTTCTCGTGTTCATTAATCACATCTCCAGGCCTCTCCTATATTACACTTCCCCTCCATTTGAATTCATCATTATCACAAAAAATCAAAGTTTTACTTAATTTCTCAGATTAATGAAATATAATCAGGAATGATTGGTCATGATTTAGGGCATCCCATTCATTGAATCAGGCTTTGTATAAAGGGAGGGCTTGTCCTCATAAAAAATATAAAAAATCTAATTTTTCCTTTACTTTGAGTCTGATTTAGAGCTATTTCTGGTTCTAAAATCAGCCAAAATCATCTTTATATCAGTAGTAGGGTGTCTGTTCTACCAATTGATACCAAGCAACATCCAGTGAAACCATATAAACCATCCTAGAAAATACCTCAGATTTGCTTTTCTCCATCGTGCACTGCAGTGGGGAAAGATTTTTTTTTATACTGTGCATACTCATAGCAGGCCCTTTCTCTCATATCTAGGCAAAAATTTATACTTCACAGTATCTGAGTGAGCTGAGCTCATGATGTAGAACTGCATGAGCGATCGTGACCTCAGTGACGTAGTTCGACGTTAAACTTCTAGGCCTTCATCTTGCCGCAGTCTTGAACTCATCAAATGAATAACCTCATAACAAGCAGTCATATTTTTTTATGTATCAAGCAGTTTTTATAAACTTTTAATAATTCTGAATAAATTTTAGAAATTTTTAATAGCACAGTAGAGTATATTGTTAAAGATGCAATGTGTTGCAGGAGAGAAGCAACGAGCGTCTGCCACCGATGCATCTCGTCATATGATGGGAGCAGCTTATACTCATATATTGAAGGTAGGCCTTTGGGAACTTGAGATTAAGAATTGTGATAAATTATTTTGTTATATACAAGATCAGAGCTCATGTATCCATGATCCCTTGAGTTACAGTGTTAATCTGTTCCAGAAGACGTATCATAACTCAAACCTCCAATGTACATGGTTTTATGTTACTTTACTCCAAGCTGCCAGAACACAATCAACCTGCACTTGGTTACTTTGTTATTTCAACACTCTGGGGGTTTCTGAATGATAAACAAGCATAGGCTTCAGCTTGAAATCTCCAGAGGCATTGGCACCCAACAGCAGAGTAAGCCTCTCTTTCATAGGCTTATGCCTAGGCAAAGAGGCAGTCAGAGATTGATAAAGAATTGTAGACTTGATATTTATAGTTGTCACTTTCTCCCACCGTCCACGTATGGTACACATGCACTCTCCTTCCCGCCTCAGCCTGTCTTCTTCCCTTCTACCCTTCCTCACTCGCAAACCCACCACCACCCTTCCCACTCACTCACCTCCAACACCCTCCACCATCACTACACTGTCTTTGCTATGGGCTGAGGTCTACTGATGCCTACCAACCTTCATACACATGTTGTATCTCAAATTTTTCATCGCAACTCAAAACTAAATTCCTTTATGAGGGTAAGTCGTAACTCAAAATTATCATAACTAAAGCCCATTGTAACTCAAGGGACCACTGTACTGTCATATCTCACACAGTTTCTCTGTACCTAACACAGCTGGAAACCCTGGTACAATCTCCATCCCTTTATCCAAAACCCTTGGGGCCAGCAGTGTTTCAAATATCAGAATTTTTCGAATTTCAGAATGAAGATAGGGTCTAGGGCAGATGTAGATGTCATAGAACTTCAGGAGGATTTAGACAAACTCAATTCCTGGTCAGAAAAGCTTATTGCTTTGGTAACATTGAAAATTGGATTAGGCAAATATTTTGTTAGTGGGATGAATTGTGAAGGACTTGCCTAGTATGGGCCAACAGACCTGCTACAGTGTTCCATTTTCTTATGTTCTTAAGTGAATGTGACCTGACCTGACTAGGTACAGGAGTAAATTCTTGGATAGCTTTTGGTAGTGGTGCTTTTGATAAGGACCTGCCTTGTGTGGACCAGTAGGCCTTCTGCAGTATTTCTCCATTCTTCTTCTTTCTTTCAACACACCGGCCGTATCCCACCGAGGCGGGGTGGCCCAAAAGGAAAAACGAAAGTTTCTCCTTTTACATTTTGTAATACATACAGCAGAAGAGGTTACCAGCCCCTTTCTCCCGGCATTTTAGTCGCCTCTTACAACGCGCATGGCTTACGGAGGAAGAATTTTGTTCCACTTCCCCATGGAGATAAGAGGAAATAAACAAGAACAAGAACTAGAAAGAAAATAGAAGAAAACCCAGAGGGGTGTGTATATATGTGCTTGTACATGTATGTGTAGTGTGACCTAAGTGTAAGTAGAAGTAGCAAGACGTACCTGAAATCTTGCATGTTCATGAGACAGAAAAAAAGGACACCAGCAATCCTACCATCATGTAAAATAATTACAGGCTTTTGTTTTTTTCTCCATTCTTATGTTCTTATAATTCTATTTACTCATGTGCAAGTCCCACTCAAATCCAACCCCTCTCACTCATGTGTTTATCCAACCTAACATGTTTATCCAACCAAGGAAGGAGCACGGCATCTGACCTAGTAGCACAAGCTAGTCAGGTCTAGGCTAGACTAGATATTTTTAGCACACTATTGACATTACCCTTTTTTAATTTCTGTTTTTCATTTATACACCTCCGCGAAAAAACTTCGGTTTTCGTAACTTTTCGAATTTCAGAATTTTGGATAAAGGGATGGGGACTGTGCTCTATAAGAAAATATATTGGCCTACAAGGAAGCATCTTTGACTTGTGTATGTTGTCATGTCTGAAACAGTATAACTGTTCAGTGTAATTGTATATTGTAACTATATAGTATAACTGTACACAATCTGAAACTATCACTAGTTTAACTAAAGAGAGCACCGACTCTGCCTGTTTCAAATTAACTGTAATTCCTCTCATCCTTGTGGGATGAATTATGTACAGCCTCTTCTCACTTAACAATAGAGTTCCATTCCTAAAACCACATCAGTAAACGAATTTGTCGCTAAGTGAGGAGCATACTATAATGGTAGTGAGTTTGTGTCAACCATCTTTGATATTGTTTTAATGTCACCTTTGCACCATTTATAACATTTCTGGTATATTTTTAAATGTTTATGCAGCAGTGTACTGTATATTGTAATAAATAGAATAGAGGAAATCAGTCTAATATACATTATTTAGGTATGCATACCGGTCAGAGAGCCTGTCGTAAATCTGAGTCGTCTGTAAACGAGTACGTACATCGCTAAGTGAGGAGATGCTGTACTGATCTTCAAGGGGGGATGTCTAGATGCTGTTGAAGGTTCTTGATCCAAGAAATTAGAGCTACCATCCCTTTTCTGGAAGCAAACCTCATTATCTCCCATTAATAATATATCATGACAGTGACAAAGTAGTTAATTTGAGAATTTGTGCATTTAGTAACTTACACTTTCCCATGTAAACAAAAACAATTGACAGTGAGATTGTTGCTCTTCTCCTCATTCCAAATGAGCGAGGTTTACACACGAAGTTGAGCAACCAACCTCGGGTGTGTTACTGAGGCTGCAGTAGAACAATCCCTGGTGTGTTACTGAGGATGCAGTAGAACAATCCTTGGTGTGTTACTGAGGATGCAGTAGAACAATCCTTGGTGTGTTACTGAGGATGCAGTAGAACAATCCTTGGTGTGTTACTGAGGTTGCAGTAGAACAATCCCAGGTGTGTTACTGAGGTTGCAGTAGAACAATCCCTGGTGTGTTACTGAGGCTGCAGTAGAACAATCCCTGGTGTGTTACTGAGGCTGCAGTAGAACAATCCCTGGTGTGTTACTGAGGATGCAGTAGAACAATCCCTGGTGTGTTACTGAGGCTGCAGTAGAACAATCCCTGGTGTGTTACTGAGGATGCAGTAGAACAATCCCTGGTGTGTTACTGAGGTTGCAGTAGAACAATCCCTGGTGTGTTACTGAGGTTGCAGTAGAACAATCCCAGGTGTGTTACTGAGGTTGCAGTAGAACAATCCTTGGTGTGTTACTGAGGATGCAGTAGAACAATCCCTGGTGTGTTACTGAGGATGCAGTAGAACAATCCCTGGTGTGTTACTGAGGCTGCAGTAGAACAATCCTTGGTGTGTTACTGAGGTTGCAGTAGAACAATCCCAGGTGTGTTACTGAGGTTGCAGTAGAACAATCCTTGGTGTGTTACTGAGGATGCAGTAGAACAATCCCTGGTGTGTTACTGAGGATGCAGTAGAACAATCCCTGGTGTGTTACTGAGGATGCAGTAGAACAATCCCTGGTGTGTTACTGAGGCTGCAGTAGAACAATCCCTGGTGTGTTACTGAGGCTGCAGTAGAACAATCCTTGGTGTGTTACTGAGGCTGCAGTAGAACAATCCCTGGTGTGTTACTGAGGTTGCAATAGAACAATCCTTGGTGTGTTACTGAGGCTGCAATAGAACAATCCTTGGTGTGTTACTGAGGCTGCGATAGAACAATCCCTGGTGTGTTACTGAGGCTGCAGTAGAACAATCCCTGGTGTGTTACTGAAGCTGCAGTAGAACAATCCTTGGTGTGTTACTGAGGCTGCAGTAGAACGATCCTTGGTGTTACTGAGGCTGCAGTAGAACGATCCCTGTATGTTACTGAAGCTGCAGTAGAACAATCCTTGGTGTGTTACTGAGGCTGCAGTAGAACGATCCCTGGTGTGTTACTGAGGCTGCAGTAGAACAATCCCTGGTGTGTTACTGAGGCTGCAGTAGAACAATCCTTGGTGTTACTGAGGCTGCAGTAGAACGATCCCTGGTATGTTACTGAAGCTGCAGTAGAACAATCCTTGGTGTGTTACTGAGGCTGCAGTAGAACGATCCCTGGTGTGTTACTGAGGCTGCAGTAGAACAATCCCTGGTGTGTTACTGAGGCTGCAGTAGAACAATCCTTGGTGTTACTGAGGCTGCAGTAGAACGATCCCTGATATGTTACTGAGGCTGCAGTAGAACAATCCCTGGTGTGTTAATGAGGCTGCAGTAGAACAATCCCTGGTGTGTTACTGAGGCTGCAGTAGAACAATCCCTGGTGTGTTACTGAGGCTGCAGTAGAACAATCCCTGGTGTGTTACTGAGGTTGCAATAGAACAATCCCTGGTGTGTTACTGAGGCTGCAGTAGAACAATCCTTGGTGTGTTACTGAGGTTGCAATAGAACAATCCCAGGTGTGTTACTGAGGTTGCAGTAGAACAATCCCAGGTGTGTTACTGAGGCTGCAGTAGAACAATCCCTGGTGTGTTACTGAGGCTGCAGTAGAACAATCCCTGGTGTGTTACTGAGGCTGCAGTAGAACAATCCCTGGTGTGTTACTGAGGCTGCAGTAGAACAATCCCTGGTGTGTTACTGAGGCTGCAGTAGAACAATCCCTGGTGTGTTACTGAGGCTGCAGTAGAACAATCCCTGGTGTGTTACTGAGGCTGCAGTAGAACAATCCTTGGTGTGTTACTGAGGTTGCAGTAGAACAATCCCTGGTGTGTTACTGAGGTTGCAGTAGAACAATCCCAGGTGTGTTACTGAGGTTGCAGTAGAATATATCCTTGTAAGCTTCATGAAACTTGGCAGCATCAGTCTTATTATAAGGGTATTGTGATGATATTTATTTCATCTGGAGTAGGGGTTGTCCTAAGAAAGGTTGGAGGGAGGGGGCAAAAGAGGTTTTGTGTGCAATTGGCTTGGACATACAGCAGGCATGTGTGAGCAGGTTTGATAGGAGTGAATGGAGATAAATGGTTTTAGGGACCTGACAAGCTGTTGGAGTGTGAGCAGGGTAATATTTTGTGAAGGAATTTAGGGAAACTGGTTAGCTAGACTTGAGTCCTGGAGGATGGAAGTACAGTGCCTGCACTTTAAAGGAGGGGTTTGAGATATTGGCTATTTGGAGTGACATCCGAACTGTCATATCTGGGCACCTTTGCAAAAACAATTATGTGTGAATGTTAGTTAAAGTGTTTCTTTTCTCTTGTCGGTCACTCTGCCTTAGTGGGAGATGGCCGATATTTTGAAAAAAAAATATATATAATTTTGCTGGAAAGACAGTGCACTTTGTTTCTGTCTTCATCTTGCCAAATTCATCTTCCCTGAAACTGAAAGTGTCTCAGCTGTAAAGATGTTAATAAATTCCACTGCTTGAAGTCGTCCTAATTTTTTTTTTAACACATCGGCCATTTCCAACCTAGGCAGGGTGACCCAAAAAGAAAGAAAAACCCTAAAAGAAAGAAAAAAACTTTCATCATCATTCAACACTTTCACCATTACTCATACATAATCAGTCTTTGCAGAGGCACTCAGATACAGGAGTTTAGACATCCCTCCAAACTGCCAATATCCTAAACCCCTCCTTTAAAGTGCAGGCATTGTAATTCCCATTTTCGGGACTCAAGTCCTGCTAACTGACTTACCTGAATCCCTTCACAAAATATTGCCCTGCTCACACTCCAACAGCTCGTCAGGTCCCAAAAACCATTTGTCTCCATTTACTTCTATCTAAAATGCTCCTGCACGCTTGCTGGAAGTTCAAGCCCCTCGCCCACAAAACCTCCTCTACCCCCTCCCTCCAGCCTTTTCTGGGACATCTCCTACCCCGCCTTCCTTCCCCAATAGATTTATACATTCTCCAAGTCATTCTACTTTGTTCCATTCTCTTTAACTCTTTGACTGTTTTAGTCGTATATACTTACACGCCACTGTTTTGGACGTATTAATACGTGTAAATTCTAGCGGCTTCAAATCAAGCAGGACAAAGCTGGTAGGCCCACATGTAAGAGAATGAGTCTGTGTGGTTAGTGTGCACCACATAAAAAAAATCCTGCAGCACACAGTGCATAATGAGAAAAAAAAAACCTGACCGTTTTTTTGGATTAAAATGCCGACTTTGAGGTGCATTTTTGTATAGTATTTATCATTGTATTCTCATTTTTATGGTCTCACGTGATAAAATGGAAAACATATTACAGAAATAGAGATGATTTTGATTAGTTTCACGATGAAAACGACCTTGAAATTGAGCTCAAATAGCGGAAATGTTCGATTTTTACCAGTGTTCTGGAGTAAGCAAATCACACCACACGTCCAATACACGTCAACTATGGAGTCTAATATTCTTTCACTAGTTCACTGATATTATTTATACCATTTGTACAATAATGCATTAGTCTGCATTAACAGTAAATTTTGTATTTTTTGTATGAATAAAAAATCAAAATAGAAAGCAATAGTAATATAAGAGGAGCCTAGAGACATGACTAGTGAATAGAGAATATGTTATTTTATTGCCAAGAATGTCTACATTGTTTATTCTGGACCCTATTTTGAAATTGGCATCTTTTGTAATTTACATGAAATTGGCCAGATTGCTAATTTCTGACCACTTTATTGGGTTTCTTGTACTCAACTGATAGAAAAAATGGAGTTCTAAAGAAATAGCTATGAGTTTGGTCAACTGGAACAACGGAATTGGCCGAAAACAGGGCTCAAAGTCAGTGAAATCGCCGATGTGTATATGTCGCCGAGACCGCTATCTTCGCGGGAGTGTAATTCCATGAGTTTTCGACCAAATTTCGTACTTTTGGTGTTATTACCATCAGGAAAAGATTCTCTGTCATTTCATAAGAAAAAATAGTTTTTTTTTTTTCCCCAAAAAATTTTGCAACATAGAATGACAGTTTCAGAAAGGGGCTTGCGACAGTCAAAAGGTTAAATGACCGAACCACCTCAACAGCCCCTTTTCAGCCTCTGACTAATACTTTCAGTAACTCCACACCTCCTCCTAATTTTTACACTGTGAATTCTTTGCATAATATTTACACCACACATTGCCCTTATTAGGTAGTAGGTTGGTAAACAGCAACCGCCCAGGGAGATACTACCGTTCTGCCAAGTGAGTGTAAAACGAAAGCCTGTAATTGTTTTACATGATGATAGGATTGGTGGTCTCCTTTCTATTGTCTCATAAACATGCAAGATTTCAGGTACGTCTTGCTACTTCTACTGACACTTAGGTCACACTACGCATACATATACAAGCATATATATACACACCCCTCTGGGTTTGTTGCTATTTTCTTTCTAGTTCTTGTTCATTTCCTCTTATCTCCATGAGGAAGTGGAACAGAATTCTTCCTCCATAAGCCATGTGTGTTGTAAGAGGCGACTAAAATGCCGGGGGCAAGGGACTAGTAACCCCTTCTCTTGTATAAATTACTAAATTTGAAAAGAGAAACTTCAGTTTTCCTTTTTGGGCCACCCTGCCTTGGTGGGATACGGCCGGTTTGTTGAAAAAAAAAAAATAGCCCATAGACACATCTCCACTGCCTCCTGCCACCTCCTCACTGCAGCAGTGACAACCCATGCTTCACACCCATATAAGAGTGTTGGTACCACTATACTCTTGTACCCTTCTTTGCCTCCATGGATAATGTTCTTTGTCTCCACAGATACCTCAACGCACCGCTCACCATTTTTCCGTCATCACTTCTATAGTTTACCTCATCCTTCATAAACCCATCCGCTGACAAGTCAACTCCCAAATATCTGAAAACATTTACTACTTCCATACTCCCTCCCTCCAATGTGATGTCTAATTTTTCTTTATCTAAAGCATTTGATACCCTCATCACCTTACTCTTATCTATATTCAGTTTCAACTTTCTACCTTTACACACCCTCCCAGACTCATTCACTAACCTTTGCAACTTTTCTTTAGAATCCCCAAAAGCACAGTAACATCAGCTAAAAGTAACTGTGTCAACTCCCATATTGTATTAGATATCCCATAATTTAATCTGATCCCTCTCCCCAACACCCTAGCATTTACTTCTTTTACAACCCCATCTATAAATATGTTAAAGAACCATGGTGACATTACACACCCCTGTCTAAGACCTGCTTTTACTGGGAAGTAATCTCCTTCTCTCCACACCCTAACCTGAGCCTCACTATTCTCATAAAAACTCTTTACTGCATTTAGTAACTTACTACCTATTCCATACACTTGCAACATCTACCACATTGCTTCCCTATCCACCCTGTCATACGCCTTTTATAAATCCATAAATGCAATGAAAACTTCCCTACCTTTATCTAAATACTGTTCACATATATGCTTCAATGTAAGCACCTGATCTACACATCCCCTACCCATTCTAAAGCCTCCTTGCTCATATGCAATCCTGCTCTCTGTTTTACCTCTAATTCTTTCAATAATAACCATACCATACATTTTACCTGGTATACTCAGTAAACTTCTTCCCCTATAATTTTTACAATTTCTTTTGTCCCCTTCTCCTTTATATAAAGGAATTATACTCACTCTCTGTCAATCCCTAGGTACCTTCCCCTCTTTCATACATTTATTAAACAAAAATAAAAAATGTCATAGTAATGCAGTAAACACTTGATTAACATGAACTCAAAAAAATGATAATTCAGCAACACATGGCTGAAACTTTAATGTTATTCATGCTGAAAAATCCCTGGATGCACACGCCATAATTCATGAAGTGCCAGAGAGTGATGCGCGAAAATCTTGGATGAAGTACTTAAAAGCACCACCAGTCTGAATATTTGCCACAGGTATATCTGTATGTTGAAACAGCACTTGTTTATGAATCTTGTTTAAAGTTATGACTTTCTTGTACTTACCCAATAACATATCTTATACTATTCTATTTCAGAATTTATGCATTGAGCAAGTCATTCCATTGCTGATGCTGACAGAAACACAGATGAAGGAATACCTTGACACTCCCCAGAGAGGTATGTGTAGTATCTACCTTGCTGTATATATATAACCATTTTTAAGATTTAGGAATAGGACAGGAAGACTGCTATGTGAACGTTCTTCACAGGAATGTTTTACGGAAATACAGAAAGAAGATGGAATGGATAGTGTATATAGTCATAGTAAAAAGAGTAAAGAGGACAAAGACAGGGATGAAAAAAGTAGATGCCTGCCTAGGAAAGGGAAGTTGGTGGGGATGGACAGTTACAAAGAGGTGGGTTATATTAAGTGTTTGTGCCTGTAGGGTAGAGATTCTCTGTGTTAACCACTAGTATGTGTCACATGTACAATATATGTTGGGACCAGACTGTGGCTAGCTACTGCCATTTTAGGTCTCAGCTTAATTGGGCTGCCTACCATCTCATCATGCCTAAGAAAACATTCTAGGACCAGGCAGGTTAACATCAGTCAACAGGACCTGTGGTGCCATCACCACCACCACCACCTTTCCTACCAACAAACAGGATATAGAACTGGCAGGAAGATGCTTTATTTCTTCCATATTTATTAGTTTCATAATACAGTGGTCCCTCAATAATCGTAGAGCTCGAGAGTCGTAGATTTCGGAAATCATAGCGATATTTTCGTATAAACATGGGCTCGCTAATCGTAGATTGACTCGCGAATAGTAGTTCATCCGGGACGCATATGCACACTGTGAGCCGGGGCGGCCTCCCTTCCCAGCCAGTGTGGCATTGTTTACCAGTGAGCAATGGTCCCCTCACTTGCTTCTACGAAATATTTCATGATATTCCAGTCATTTTAGTGCTTGCAAGTACTAAATAAGCTACCATGGCTCCAAAGAAAGCTCCTAGTGCCAAGCCTTTGGTAAAGAAGGTGAGAAATATGATTGAATTTAAGAAAAACATCATTGAACATCTGAAAGTGGTTAAAGAGATGCCAGAAACAGAGCTCTCTGGACAGCTATTTTGCAAGACAGGACTCCAGTGACTCTCAAGCTGGTCCTAGTGGCATTAAGAAACAGAGAAGAGAAGTAACCCCAGAAAAGCAATTGGTACCTGAGGTGTTGATGGAAGGGGATTCCCCTTCCAAACTGTAAATAATCCAATCTCTTTCCTCCTCCAGTCTTGCATACACTAAGAAGAATCGCCAATAAAGGTAAGTGTTATGCTGTTAATGTTTCATTCATCATGTCCCATTGTATTGTTTATGTACTACATCTATATTTCATGTAAAAAAATTTTTTGTTTTAATACTTCTGGGTGTCAGAAACGGATTAATTGTATTTACATTATTTCTTATGGGGAAAATTGATTTGAAAATCGTAGATTTCGATAATAGTAGCACCTCCAGGAACGGATTAAATACGATAAACGAGGGACCACTGTACTAACAGTGGAATTCGGCCAAAACAATCCATTATGTAAAATTAACCTAGGGTAATGCAATAAAGTCAGTGTGACTTATCTCCATGCTTTGAGGAGTATTATACCTTTAAACAATTGCAATAATATAATATTGCCTTGTGGTATATAATATTAAGTCAAAAACAATCAGTGCAAATAAAAAACAATTAGTACAGTGGACCCCCACCTTACGATATTAATCCGTTCCTGAGAGCTCATCATAAGCTGAAATTATCGTTAGCCGAATTAATTTTCCCCATAAGAAATAATGGAAATCAAATTAATTCGTTCCTGACACCCCAAGGTATGAAAATAAAAAAATTTTTACCACATGAAATATTAATTTTAATACACACAAACTGAAGAAAACATGCACAATTACTACTCTACTAAGAATAGAATACATGACACTTACCTTTATTGAAGATCTGGTGATGATTGATGGGATGGGAGGAGGGGAGAGTGTGGAAGTTATTGTTTAGAAGGGGAATCCCCTTCCATTAGGACTTGAGGTAGCAAGTCCTTTTCTGGGGCTACTTCCTTTCTTCAACAAATCTGTCCATAGAGCTCTGTACCTCCCGTTCCTTTAAGACTTTCCTAAAATGGGCCATAACATTGTCATTGTACAGGTTGCCAACACAGCTTGCAGTAGCTGTGTCAGGGTGATTTTCATCCAAAAGGTTTGCAGTTCAACCCACTTTGCACACATTTCCTCAATCTCTTTTTTCAATTCCATACTAATTCTTGCCCTTTTTACCACAGGGATGGCACTAGAAGCTTTCTTGAGGGATAATGTGAAATGTACTGAATGTATGCGTAGATTAAATTATGGGGAATCAAATTCAAAATGGGAATTGACACAGTTACTTTTTGCTGATGATACTGTGCTTATGGGAGATTCTAAAGAAAAATTGCAAATGTTAGTGGATGAGTTTGAGAATGTGTGTAAAGGTAGAAAGTTGAAAGTGAACATAGAAAAGAGTAAGGTGATGAGGGTATCAAATGATTTAGATAAAGAAAAATTGGATATCAAATTGGGGAGGAGGAGTATGGAAGAAGTGAATGTTTTCAGATACTTGGGAGTTGACGTGTCGGCGGATGGATTTATGAAGGATGAGGTTAATCATAGAATTGATGAGGGAAAAAAGGTGAGTGGTGCGTTGAGGTATATGTGGAGTCAAAAAACGTTATCTATGGAGGCAAAGAAGGGAATGTATGAAAGTATAGTAGTACCAACACTCTTATATGGATGTGAAGCTTGGGTGGTAAATGCAGCAGTGAGGAGACGGTTGGAGGCAGTGGAGATGTCCTGTCTAAGGGCAATGTGTGGTGTAAATATTATGCAGAAAATTCGGAGTGTGGAAATTAGGAGAAGGTGTGGAGTTAATAAAAGCATTAGTCAGAGGGCAGAAGAGGGGTTGTTGAGGTGGTTTGGTCATTTAGAGAGAATGGATCAAAGTAGAATGACATGGAAAGCATATAAATCTATAGGGGAAGGAAAGAGGGGTAGGGGTCGTCCTCGAAAGGGTTGGAAAGAGGGGGTAAAGGAGGTTTTGTGGGTGAGGGGCTTGGACTTCCAGCAAGCGTGCATGAGCGTGTTAGATAGGAGTGAATGGAGACGAATGATACTTGGGACCTGACGATCTGTTGGAGTGTGAGCAGGGTAATATTTAGTGAAGGGATTCAGGGAAACCGGTTATTTTCATATAGTCGGACTTGAGTCCTGGAAATGGGAAGTACAATGCCTGCACTTTAAAGGAGGGGTTTGGGATATTGGCAGTTTGGAGGGATATGTTGTGTATCTCTATACGTATATGCTTCTAAACTGTTATATTCTGAGCACCTCTGCAAAAGCAGTGATAATGTGTGAGTGTGGTGAAAGTGTTGAATGATGATGAAAGTATTTTCTTTTTGGGGATTTTCTTTCTTTTTTTGGGTCACCCTGCCTCGGTGGGAGACGACCGACTTGTTGAAAAAAAAAAAAAAAAAAAAGTATGCGTAGATGCAACCGCACTGGCTGGCTTGTAAACACTGGCGCTGAGGCCACACGTGGGACACGTCCCGTACGAATCACGTAACGCGAGTTTTTTATCGTGAGGTGAGGCAAAGTTTTTGCGTTCAAATGCTTCGTATGGCAGATTTAACGTAACGCGATGCGTTCGTAAGGCGGGGGTCCACTGTACTTTTTTTTTTTCAACAAGTCGGCCGTCTCCCACCGAGGAAGGGTTACCCAAAAAGAAAGAAAATCCCCAAAAAGAAAATACTTTCATCATCCTTCAACACTTTCACCTCACTCATACATAATCACTGTCTTTGCAGAGGTGCCCAGATACAACACTTTAAAAGCATATATAAAGATGGAAAACATTTCCCTCCAAATTGCCAGTGTCCCAAACCCCTCCTTTAAAGTACAGGCATTGTACTTCCCATTTCCAGTACTCATGTCCAGCTATATAAAAATAACTGGTTTCCCTGAATCCCTTCACTAAATATTACATGTTTTTACTAATTTGTAGTGAATAATTCAATTGATAAGTAAGATACGTGCAACAATTAGGTATCTTTATTCGAAAAGTTTCACCTACACAGTAGGCTTCTTCAGTTGAGTTCAGAAGAGTTTAGCAGAAGCAGTAGAGATGTGAAGACGACGTAATCAGTCCATCACCCTTGATGGACTGATTACATGATCTGATGGTGATGGACTGATTATATAGTGATGGATTGATTACGTGGTGATGACCTGATTACATCGTCTTCACATCTCTATTGCTTCTGCTAAACTCTTCTGTACTCAACTGAAGAAACCGACTGTGTAGGCAAAATGTTTCAAATGAAGATACCTAACTGTTGCACTTGTGTCTTACTTATCAACTTGTTGGTATTTTATACCATTTTAGTAATTCAATTGTGGCTGTGGAGTGATATACTTCTCTTCATGTTTAAAGCACTAAGACACCTTGTAATTTTTTTTATTTTTTTTTATTATCACACCAAGGCAGGGTGGCTCGAAAAAGAAAAACTTTCACCATCATTCACTCCATCACTGTCTTGCCAGAAGGGTGCTTTACACTACAGTTTTTAAACTGCAACATTAACACCCCTCCTTCAGAGTGCAGGCACTGTACTTCCCATCTCCAGGACTCAAGTCCGGCCTGCCGGTTTCCCTGAACCCCTTCATAAATGTTACTTTGCTCACACTCCAACAGCACGTCAAGTATTAAAAACCATTTGTAATATAATTTTTTTTTTTTTTTTCAACAAGTCGGCCGTCTCCCACCGAGGCAGGGTGACCCAAAAAAGAAAGAAAATCCCCAAAAAGAAAATACTTTCATCATCATTCAACACTTTCACCACACTCGCACATTATCACTGTTTTTGCAGAGGTGCTCAGAATACAACAGTCTAGAAGCATAAACATATAAAGATACACAACATATCCCTCCAAACTGCCAATATCCCAAACCCCTCCTTTAAAGTGCAGGCATTGTACTTCCCATTTCCAGGACTCAAGTCCGACTATATGAAAATAACATTTGTAATATAATTATTATAATGAAATAGTAGGAAGAGTGTTAGACATTGAGAAATTTTTTTTTAGAAAATCATAATTGTTATTAAATTGACTTGGAGGGTGTATAAATCTGTAGCGGAGGGGATGATGGGTAGGGGTCATCCTAGGAAAGGATGGAGGGAAAGGGTAAAAGAGGTTTTGTGTGCAAGGGGCTTGGACATGCAGGAAAGCAGGGTAGGGGTCATTCCCGAAAAGGTTGGAGGGAGGGGGTAAAGGAGGTTTTGTGGGAGAGGGGCTTAGATTTCCAGCAAGCGTGCATAAGGGTGTTAGATAGGAGTGAATGGAAATGAATGGTTTTTGGGACCTGACAAGCTTTTGGAGTGTGAGCAGGGTAATATTTTGTAAAGGGATTCAGGGAAACCGTTTAGCCTGACTTGAGTCCTGGAAGTGGGAAGTACAATGCCTGCACTTTAAGGGAGGGGTTTGGGATATTGGCAGTTTGAAATGACATTTAAACTCTTGTATCTTGGCACCTCTTCAAAGACGGTGATTATGTGTGAATGATGGTGAAAGTTTTTCTTTTTTTGGGTCACCCTGCCTCGGTGGGAGACAGCCAAGGCAGGGTGAAATTAGAACACAAAAAATTCCATGAGCATTTATGCCAGTGTTGCTCCTGAATAATCTTTTCTCGCCAAGTTCAATACAATTAAGACACATGTGCAACATATGGGTATCTTTATTGTAGACGTTTCGCCATCCAGTGGCTTTATCAATACAAATTCCAGGACATAACTAGAAGACAGTAGGACTATATACAGAAGATGAAGTAATCAGTCCCTCAACCTAGGAGTAGGTGCGAAGAGCACCGTAGTCGTGGAGACTACGGTGCTCTTCGCACCTACTCCTAGGTTGAGGGACTGATTACCTCATCTTCTGTACATAGTCCTACTGTCTTCAAGTTATGTCCTAGAATTTGTATTGATAAAGCCACTGGATGGCGAAACGTCTACAATAAAGATACCCAGATGTTGCACATGTGTCATAATTTCATCTTGTCGATATTATATACCATTCTTGCACAAGTTCAATACATCATAAAACTAATTTTCTTATGATTTCACTTTTCTTTTTGTTGTTCTATTTAGAGAAATAGGCTCTTTCAGTCTGTATGAAAAAATTATTTTCAAAATTTGGCCACAACACAGCACTTATTTTCATGTCTCACAGTTTAAAGGTTAAGAGAATGTTGAGGGATTCTTGAGCCAAGTGAGAGAAAAATTGATTGGGAAACCCTAATGATAAAGTGGGAGAGACTGTTTTAAGGCACAGCAGGAAAGTTTGGGCTTCCAGGAATAACTAACAGTAGGAGACTATTGAGAGTTCTACTGACAAAACTTAGCTTAAGAATAAACTTCATTGTAACTGCCTGTCAGTCAGACTGTTATTAATGTCTCACAGCCTACATAGTCATCACTGATTTATCATTTTTTGTAGGTAGTCCAATTTGCTCTTGACAATCTCTACCTGAGAACTGGTTAGAATATCAGGAAGGTTTGCGTGCAGCCAGCAGCAACAGCCTGGTTGATCAGGCTCTGATCCACCAGGAGGCCTGGTCACAGACCGGGCCACGGGGGCGTTGACCCCTGGAACTCTCTCCAGGTAAACTCCAGGTTGTAGTTAGAGATGTGTTGAGCACAGTATTAGTAAGACTGAAGCAGGTTTCTTGTACATCAAGGATTATACTTTACTTCACCATGGTTAGTTTGCCTTATTTTGAATGAGTTGATTTTGTCAGTTTATGGATAATAACTAAGAAGAAATTAATTAGAAAAACTACACATATGTGATCAAACCAGACCACTACATACATGAAGAGAGTATTCATATATATAGTGCAGTGAGACAAAAGCATTTCTTTGAGTATATAATGATCCTTTTTAATACAATGGCCGTCTCCCACTGAGGCAGGGTGACCTGAAAAAGAAGAAACGTGAAGTTTTTCTTCTTTTTACATTTAGTAATTTATACAGGAGAAGGGGTTACTAGCCCCTTGCTCCCAACATTTTTTCACCTCTTATGACACATATGATTTACAGAGGAAAGATTCTGATTATTTTTTTATATTAGCTATAATTAAACTTGGTGAATGAAATTATATTAAATACAGTAGTTTTAATATTATATTACATTTAGGAATTGATCCAGCATTGTGGGAGCAGGGCAAGCGGGAAAATCCTGACCCCAAGAAGTTCTTTCCTGTTGTTAAAGTTGGATTTCATGAGCTACAAAAACAGTTCAGGTAAGAAACCCCTTTTACATTTTTCTGTTGCACTTTGGCTATAACATTCCCTCCCATCACTGCACTTTAATGATCACTGACACAAATGCACTTTTCCATAACTGATGTTTGTTCAGTGCACCTTTCCTCCTTGATACTTGGACCATGTACTTTCCAATGTCTTTAGCCACACCCATATATCAGAGGAATGAATTAATCCTTCACTTCTTGGATATAACTTCTTAGGTATCTACTAAACAATATGATAGATTATCTCCAAAATTTTATTTTGTGATTTAACATTTTTACTCTTTGTTTTATCTTCTTTGATCCAGGGTTGGGTTATATAAGGCTGAAACCCATTCCTCTACCTTTGGTATGCCTTTGATAAGTTTCAGGAGTCTTTCTACTCCCAGAGCCCAGCCATGGGCTGGGCTCATCTGGTGCTAGCCTGGTCAGTCAGGCTGTTGCTGCTTGAGGCCCGCTGCCCCACATATCCATCACAGCCTGGTTGATCTGGCACCTGGTGAAGATACTTATCCAGTTTTCTCTTAAGACCTCTATACTTGTTCCAGCCATGTTTCTGATATCTTCTGGTAAGATGTTGAACAATCTGGGGTTATGAATGTTTATACAGTGTTCCCTTATTGTGCCCACTGCACCCTTGCTTTTCGCTGGGTTTATTTTGCACTTCCTCCCATATCTTTCACTCCAGTATGTTGTTATGGCATTGTGCAGATTTGGGACCAGGCTCTGGAGTACTTTCTGGGTACATGTTATCATGTATCTCTCTCTCCTCCGCTCCAGCGAGTACATATTCAAGACTTTAAAGCATTCCCAGTAATTGCTTTACTGGCTCTTTGCAGGCTATAAACAATCTGTAATTGTTCAAGCTCTGATATTTCTCCTGCCTTGAACAGGGGCCGTCAGCACTGAACAGTATTCCAAAAAAGGGAGCACTAGTAATTTGAAAAGTGCCACCATTGGTATTATTTCCCTTGGTTTGAAAGTTCTCAATACCCACCTACATTTACAGTACCACAGTGTCACAGTCACTAACCAAAAAAAACAAAATAGGTACCATGCAGCTATGTGAAGCCCAGGTAAGAGAAGAGTTTAAGTTATTATTAAGGAAGCTAGTCTCATAAACCTGGCAGCTAGGAATCCTGTGACACTGTAGTGACAAACATGATCTGTCTCTTAAGTGCTCAAAGGTCATTCATATCAGCTTTGAGGTAGACATGAGTACAGGATTAATGTTGATATGCATACAAAGATTTAATGAATATTAATGTGAAAAAATTATAACATTAGTTCTGAATAGTAATATGTTGCCTATGGTCAGTACACTTAGGTTAATGTATTGTATTGACAGTTTTTTTGTCCGCTAATTTTCTAGTTTTTCTTTGATTTTGTTCAGATTCTGTTAATGCTTTGTTTGGTTTTGTTCTGATTCTGTTAATGCTTTGTTTGGTTTTGTTCTGAATCTGTTAATGCTTTGTGTGGTTTTGTTCTGATTCTGTTAATGTTTTGTTCAATGTGATGGTAAACCATTTCATGGGTGACTGTGTTCTGTAACTTGGGAGAAAGCTACTCATTTCATACTCCTTTCTTTCAACATTTTGTTTTTTATCATTTTTATGTTACTGCATTTCTTTATTTCAGTTTTCTTCTTGTTTGAGAGACTTGGTATAATTTATGTCTTTGCCGTTCTCATGTTTCCTTATAATTAATCTTTTTAGCAGTTCTGCTTTTGATTGGCTTTGAACTTTCAAAGTTGGTGGATCTTACTTAGTGGAAGGTTCAGATTGGTTATTGACTGTGGTGGTGCTAATTTGACATTTTTATTAAAAAAAAATTGAGATATTAGTTTCCATGCAGTAAGTTGTGAATACCTCTTCTAATTGGTTTTGTATCTTTAATACTGATCTTGAGCTGCATTAGAAACTTATTCTGCACTCTGTACTATTTCCTTTGCATGCACTGAGAGGGCTGGGATTGTGGGGGAATCTTTCTTAGATTGTGCAGTGACTGATACACAGGTGCAGTACCAGAATTTCTATAGGTGCTCCTCGACTTATGATGGGGTTACGTTCCGACGAACCCATGGTAAGTTAAAAATATTATATGTCGAAGATTAATGTGATAAGTAAATAAACATTTATGAAGGGATTCAAGGAAACCGGCAGGCCAGACTTGAGTCCTGGAGGTGGGAAGTACAGTGTCTACACTCTGAATGAGGGGTGTTAATGTTGCAGTTTTATAACTGTACTGTAAAGCACCCCTTTGGCAAGACAGTGATGGAGTGAATAATGATGAAAGTTTTTCTTTTTCGGGCCACCCTGCCTTAGTGGGAATCAGCCGATGTGTTAAAAAAAATAAATAGCTACTGTCACTGAATAAGTAAATAAACAAATAATTACTATAGCGAAATACCAGTATTGAAAAGTGAATAAATGAATACAAGTTTACCTGGTAAAGTGTATGGTAGAGTTATTATTGAGAGAATTGTGAGTAAGACTGAGAGCAGGATAGCAGATGAACAAGGAAGCTTTAGGAAAGGTAGGGGTATATAGACCAAGTGTTTCCAGTGAAGCATATAGGTTAACAGTGTTGAGATAAGGGTAAAGAGGTTTTTGTGGCATTTATGGATTTTGAAAAGGCATATGATAGGGGGAGGGGCAGTGTGGCAGATGTTGCAAATGTATGGAATAGGAGGTAGGTTATTGAAAGCGGTGAAAAGTTTTTATGAGGATAGTGAGGCTCAGGTTAGAGTATGTAGGCAAGAAGGGGATTATTTCCCAGTAAAAGTAGGCCTTTGACAGGGATGTGTGATGTCACCATGGTTGTTCAATATATTTATAGTTGGAGTAGTAAGAGAAGTGAATGCTCGGGTGTTGGCAAGAGGTGTGGGGTTAAAAGATAAAGAATTTAACACAAAGTGGGAGTTATCACAGTTGCTCTTTTCTGATAACACTGCTTTTGGGAAATTATGAAGAGAAGTTGCAGAGGTTGGTGGATGAGTTTGGTAGGGAATGTAAAAGAAGAAAATAAAAAGTGAATATAGGAAAGAGTAAGGTAATGAGGATAACAGAAAAATTAGGTAATGGAAGATTGGATATCGGATTGAAGGGAGAGAGTATGGAGGAGGTGAATGTGTTCAGATATTTAGGAGTGCACATGTCAGCAGATGGGTCTGTGAAGGATGAGGTGAATCATTGAATTGACGAGAGGAAAAAGGTGAGTGGTGCACTGAGGAGTCTGTGGGGACAAAGAACTTTATCCATGAAAGCAAAGAGGGGAATGTATGAGAGTATAGTTATACCACTGCTCTTGTATGGGTGTGAGGCATGGGTTGTGAATGTTGCAGCAAGGAGAAGGCTGGAGGCATTGGAGATGTCATGTCTGAGGGCAATGTGTGGTGTGAATATAATGCAGAGAATCCGTAGTTTGGAGATTAGGAGGAGGTGTGGGATTACTAAGACTATTATCCAGAGGGCTGAGGAGGGGTTATTGAGATGGTTTGGACATGTAGAGAGGGGGGAGGAAAATAGAATGACTTCGAGAGTATGCAACTCTGTAGTGGAGGGAAGGCGGGGTAGGGGTTGGCCTAGGAATGGTTGGAGGGAGGAGGTAAAGGAGGTTTTGTGTGCGAGGGGCTTGGACTTCCAGCAAGCATGCATGAGCGTGTTAGACAGGAGCGAATGGAGACAGATGGTTTTTAGGACTTGACATGCTGTTGAAGTGTAAGCAAGGTAACATTTATGAAGGGATTCAGGGAAACCGGCAGGCCGGACTTGAGTCCTGGAGATGTGAAGTACAGTGTCTGCACTCTGAAGGAGGGGTGTTAATGTTGCAGTTTTATAACTGTAGTGTAGGCATGCCTCTGGCAAGACAGTGATGGAGTGAATGGTGATGAAAGTTTTTCTTTTTCGAGCCACCCTGCCTTGGTGGGAAATGGCCGATGTGTTAAAAAAAAAAATCTTTCTTTTATGGGTCACCCTGCCTTGGTGGGAGACGGCCAGTGTGTTGAAGAAAAAAAAAAAAGTTTGATGACTAGAATGTACATCACTATCACACTATCACAAAGTCAATATATTGTAAGTCGAACCATCGTAAAGCAAGGAGCGTCTGTACTGGGGAGCCTGAGGCTGGCTATTTGGCTGGGGTTTGTTTTGAATTATCAGTACTGTTAATATTATTTTTTATTTGGGGGCTGAAGCTCCCCAAACCCCATTGACACTGCCCCTGGATGTACATTTAGTGCTCATTGCCTTTCTTTTTAGGTATCAAGAAGAACATGCTGAACAGCTTCAGGCAAGCATGAACAATATTATGGATGAGATAACACTACTAAAACATAAGCAAACTATGGTAAAGGCTGCCATTCAGAATGCCAAGTGGAAACAAGCCAATTTGACTCGCAGAGTTCTTAAGGTTAGCAAAACTGAATAAAAAATAATGTATTCTTTTCAGCCATTTTCTCCGCATGCAGGGTAGTCCCTCGAATCTGACCTTTTGCATTTCATTTCCTGTTTTGTATTTCTACCTTTTCCCCTCAAATTTTTTTTTCAATATACTTTTATGCAGGTTATCCTCTGATGAAGACTTTCTTCATATGATTTTTTCCTGACAGATAATCTAATAATAACCTCACCTCTACAAACCTTTGCAGCTTCTTGTTTGATTTTTCCCAGTGGCACTTTGTCATCTGTATGCAATTATGGCATCTTCAAAATAAAGTCACGTGGTTGCATGTTGGACTATGTGCAGTCAGCAGTAACAGCCTGGTTGATCATACCCTGATCCACCAGGAGGCCTGGTCAAGGACTGGGCCGCGGGGCCGTTGACCCCCGGAACACCCTCCAGGTAGTGACAGCACATTTCTTTAAGCTGCATTCTTACTGAAAACCATTCTCCTCTCCTACACATATACACAAAAACTTATTCCTTTCACACAATCTCATTACTTCTTAAAATAATTCTTGACATTTGCAACACTTGCCTATATTGCTGTCCTGTCTTGTAGTTTTTCCAAATCCTTAAATGCACTAAACTGCTCCTTGCCCTTATCAAGGTACTGTTAACCTACAACTGCCATATCATTCATGTTGTGATGGCTGTGTGAGCCTGCAGGCCACTAGCACAGATAGTTTTTTTCTCCAGATGATTAATGAGAAAGCCTGACCTCGCAGGGTGTGTACAAACACTCGATCCATTCATCCTATTGCCTTATCAAGCTATTGCAAACTTGTATGATTGATTTCAAGCATTTGATCCATACAACTTATTATTTTTATAAATCCACTGTTTCTGTGACCATGCTAAGTTTTTCCAGTTGCTTATTAGTCACACTTCTAGGTTACTTCACTCTTGGTAATTTCACTCTCTGTAATTAAGCTTCCAGAGAACTTCACTCCCAGTAGTTTCACTCTGGTAATTTAACTTCTGGTAATTTAATGCCTAGAGAATTTCACTCTGGGTAATTTTGCTCTCCATATAAAAAAAACATTTCTTTAAGTAGTTAAAAATTAAAGATTTAATGTAAGTAGTTTTAAAATTTAATATATATAACCTGTCTCCATGGGTGAGCGAAACAGAATCCTTCCTCCGTAAGCCATGCGTGTTATAAGAGGCAACTAAAATGCCAGGAGCAAGGTGCTAGTAACCCCTTCTCCTGTATATATATTACTAAATTTAAAAAGAGAAACTTGCGTTTTTCTTTTTGGGCCACCCCGCCTTGGTGGTATATAGCTGGTTTGTTGAAAGAAAGAAGATATATAACTTAACAAATCCTAACATGGTTTACCTTAACCAAACCAAACTTGATGTAACCTACCACAAAACTTAATCTAACCTAACTTAACCTTCCCTAATTAACCTTTCACTGTCACATTCCCCAAAATTAAGCCTTTGAGTGGCCATCACATAAAACAACATCATTGAACTATGTCCCTTACATAGTTGTACATCATAAGCTCAGGTCACTCAGATAAGTTGTAAGCAGTAAATTTTGGCCTAGACATGAGAAATTGGGTTGGCACAGTGAGTGTGCACAGTATAAAGAAATCCTGCATCACACATTGCATGATGGAAAAAACAAAACTCTGACCTTGTGTTTGGTTTACAATAATGACTTCTCGGTGTTTTCTAGGATGAATTTTATGGTTTCATTGGTTGTTTCTGGTTATCAGTTGATAGAATGGAAAACTTACTACTGGCAATTTTTCTGAGGATGGTTAAGGCCTCCCCCCTCCTGTCTTACTAGGCCTGCTTCAGTTATTGGGATTACTTAAATCATGACCAATCTTTCCTGGCTATATTTTATTAATCTGAAAAATTGGGTAAAACTGAATTTTTTGTGTCATGATGAATTCAAAATGGAAAGCAAATGTAATTAAGGAGAAGTTTGAGGATGTGATTAATGAACGTAGAAAATACTGCGTAAGTGGTAAATAATAAATACAATTCATGTATGTACTCACAGTGCAGTATATTGTAATTTACAACATATTCTAAAAATAGGAGCAAGGGGCTAGTAACCCCTTCTCCTGTATAAATTACTAAATATAAAAAGAAAAAGTTTTTTTAGTCACCCTGCCTCAGTGGGATATGGCCGGTGCATTGACAAAAAAAAGTCTAACATTACACTATGCACTGTACTTATTTGCACAGCACTTCTCCCTGGGTGTTCTTGGAGCTAATACATCTATGTGTTTCTTCCTTTGGTAGATCAGCAGAGCTGTCCAGTCACACTGGAGCCTCTGTCCAAACTGTGTGTGTCTCAGTATGAAATGAAAAGCTGTTAGAGTTAGAATCTTGCTATATATGATGCTGGCTACTTAAGAGTTTACTCTACCTCCATTCAACCCATTCCATTATTCTATAACTTTTCTTTGCTTTTCACTGGAAGTTTCTCACCTGGGCAAGGTGATCCATCACTCATTCTCTAATTAAGAAATAAATTAAATATCCTTTCAGTGCTATTTTTTTCTTAGTTTACGGTAGCCCAGATTAACCTAAAAATTACTAGTTTTAAAGCACCATTTATTTATTATCACAAAGATGGGCTTCAACAAAGATTGCTTACTGGCTGTAAGTTGTATTATACTGTCAGCCAACAAAATATATGTTTGTAGCATCATTGATATCATAATGTTACTTTATTATTTTAGCTGGTGTCAGCACAAGAAGTTGAAAGAAAAAGAGGAGTACCACTGGACCAAACTGAGGAACAGATCCGGATGCGACTGGAGGATCTGTACATGCAACTGATGCAGCCCACTCAGTACCGGGTGAGTAATGTACTATACACCAGCTTTAACATCTACATTAAATTCTCACATATCACAGAGGTATGTTCCTCAGATTGGCACTATGTAATTTCTGATGTATATTGTGAATAATAGATGAGGAAAATAGGGTTAAGTCCTTGATAAGCCCAAAGAAACCAATAAATTTTTTAAGCACTTATTTCATCAAAAATAAGTTTTTGATACTGTACCTTACATTGTAAAGGTCATTGTTTGTTGATCTTGAAACATGGGGAGAGGCCTTATATGGCCTCACTAGGCCAAGTTGGACATAGTGCACACAGTCACTAGTTAATGGTCCAAGTCAGCCCAAAGGGTCATCATAAGTTTCATTCTCATATGAATGGGTTATTTGTGTATTGTTCCAGACACTATATTGTGCTTTTTTATTCTTTAGGATGTTCCACTTCTAGAACAGGAGATAGTAGTCCAGTTTCCTTTGAAATTGGACTGTTTCTTATATTTGCTGGTAACTGCTTCTAGTCTTGCACTAGCAAATCAAAATGAATACACCAGTGCCAGGCACTTTACGCTTTATCAAAATGGCTGTCAACACCTTGAGTCTGGCTCACATTTAAAATGGACTTATTCTACTATATGGTTGTGGTTATGTGGGCTGCAGTGTCACATTAGATAAGAAATATTTTCTCCCATGGTTAGGTCATCATATTTTATTAAAAATTATCATTTCAGGGATGTTTGAACGAACTCATGGCTCAGATGTCAGTAAAGCCAGGAAGTTCTCGAGGCGGACCACGCTATGGACTTGTAGGGGACAAGGAGAAGGATGTTTCACAATATATGTCATGGCAGCATGATGCACTTCAAGCTGTGGTTAGCGTTCTTAAGGAAGACATGCGGGTGGTCGATAGTATGATGGAAGAAATTCAACGCAAATCTTGAAAAATCTACTCTCCATAATTGAGCTTTATTTTCATGTAGGCTAATTTTTATACTTGTAGTGATTGTTGAAGTTCCATAGAAGCTTGGTTGACAGATAGTAGTTAACTGTCAGCAAAATATGAGTATGTAAAGTACAGTGATGTCCTACTTATCCAGAAATCAGCTATTGTACAGATTTTCCTAACTTTATGTAGTTTCACTTTATGCAGTTTGTTGTTAAGCTGTGTCCCAGTTTCTGCCAGTAATTCACTATATTTGTTATTAATTCACTCATGCAGTCACCTGTGCACAGTATTAGGAATGTACCAAAGTACCAGTATGGATGGGTATTGACTGATTTTAATTGTCTCTCTATCACCCTAAAATTGAGTATCAGTATCGGCAAAAATTTTGTATCGTCCCATCACTACTTAGTATCACTTGATTTTTTCTTTAACAATGTAGTATCCCTTTAAATATCACTCTTAAACTGATTCATTTGATATAAGGAAGAAATGAAAAGAAAATAACAGATTTGGATAATGGAAATTAAACAAACATTTTTTTTTTTTTCAACATGTCGGCCATCTCCCACCTAGGCAGGGTGACCCAAAAAAAAGAAGAGACACTGTCACCATCATTCACGCATAATCACTGTCCAGATACGACACTTTAGATGTCACTCCAAATAGCCAATATCCCAGCTTTAAAGTGCAGGCATTGTACTTTCCACCTCCAGGACTTGAGTCTGGCTAAACAGTTTCCCTGAATCTCTTCACAAAATATTACCCTGCTCACACTCCAACAGTTCATCAGGTCCCAAAAACCATTCGTTTCCATTCACTCCTATCTAACATGCTGACACATGCCTGCTGCATGTCCAGGCCCCTTGTACACAAAACCTCTTGATTGAATCCTGTGACTGATTTTCACTTTAAAGTCTAGCATTGTAAAAAAAAGAAAATTGGCACATGACCAGAGAAAGTGAAGTGGACAGAGGTAAGACAGAGAAGTTGTGAGATGTGTTGACAGGTTCACAGTGTCTTCACACCAGACAAGGACTGCCTTTGTGGTTGGTGGTGAAAGGAGGAAAGGCAGAAGAGAGGAAAAGATAATGATTTTTTTTTTTTTTTTTTTTTTTCTTAATTGTTTTGAGACCAATTTAAATTTTGGGGGGCTTGTGGCCATTTGGTGCCTATGGTTTGCTTACAATTTTTCAAGAGCGAAAATAAGTCAAGAAATGTAGAATTTTTCCCACATCATTGTATAGCAAATATGAGTGGATTTTATATTTTTTCTTGCCTTTTTTTTTTAACAAAATTTTTTCATTTTTTTTATATATATGAATATTTGATGTTGGCAGTTTGGAGGGATATGTTGTGTATCTTTATACGTATATGCTTCTAAACTGTTGTATTCTGAGCACCTCTGCAAAAACAGTGATAATGTGTGAGTGTGGTGAAAGTGTTGAATGATGATGAAAGTATTTTCTTTTTGGGGATTTTCTTTCTTTTTTGGGTCACCTTGCCTCGGTGGGAGACGGCCGACTTGTTGAAAAAAAAAAAAAAAATTGATGTACATGTGATAAGCTTATAACTTCTTGGTAAACATTCATCAAAAAATGTGAAATTTGCAAAGTTTTAGAACATATCAGTGTTTTACAAGCTATATTGTTATTGCTTTATATGGTTTTGCTTTATGGACCATGGGCCAGCAATGCATCTATTACACAAAGAGAAAGTTTCTTGTATGTACTAGGAAATATTTGGCTGCCCCATATTTGGAAGTTCTCATATTGTGTTTTTTTTCCATTGAAATCAAGTTTTCTTGCACATGATCTTACTAAGTTATAATTTTTATCCATTTTCATTCAAACAAGATATATTATCATCGAATAAGAAAAAGCATCAAAAAATATAATTGGAAACAAGTGCAGCACATTACTATACAGTAGATGTGTTTACTGTAAATAGTGTATATAGTACTGTCTTGTCATAGTTACAAGTGGTACAATAAATGTAACTCTTATGAGAAGTTATGAAGCTGCATGTTGTATCAGGAAAATCTTGTCCAGACTAGTGTTGATACTGTGCTTTCCAGGTATTAGGGACATCACTGTAACTGAGTCTCGCTCAAGATGAGACTTTAACCTAAAGTATTTCAGGTTTTAGTTTTATCTGTCTTGGTATATCATAATGTAAAATGGTATGGTGATACTGACAAGATGTGGAAGAAGACGTTTACGTACAGTTCAGGACATTAATTAGAGGACTGGGCTTGCGGGGGCATTGATCCCCAGAGCACCCTCCAGGTAGATAGTGGCATCTTCAGTCTTAAGGACTAAGGACTGAAGAAGCCACTAGTGGCAGAATGTTGCCTCTAATAAATGCCCTGAAGTATACATAAGTGTCTTTTTCCACATACCATAATGTATCCAGAATTAAAATAAAAATTATTATTCCCTGATTCATATCATGATATATCTTTACAAACATTACTGCTAGGTACTTACATAACGGAACTAACATCATAAGTCTTCTAACATCATAAGTATTAACACCTTATGGAACTAGTTGTAGCCCTTGAAATCTATATAAAAATAATGTTATAGTATTTTTTATACACTTGAAAATAATGAATAAAATAATATTGAGTGCACAGAGTATTGTACAGTGTGAGCTGTTGTTTCTCTTGACATTACCTCTCTTGTAGTTAATTAATGAGTGCCAATTTGTGTACAAGGATTTATATTTTTATTATTAATCTTTTGTTTATGCTTGTGAATATGAAATATCAATATTTAATGTTTTATTTATCCCTTCAATTAAACATTTATTAGTTCACTACCATATAAATGTTTATTTCAGTTGAAGGTTCTACTTATAGGGATTAATTAACTCTCAGTTTATCACATAGATTTATGGCAGTACAGGGTACTGAAAGAATTAGAGGTAACAGAGAGAGCAAGATTGTAGATGAGCAAGGAGGCTTACGAATGGGTAGGGGATGCGTAGATCAGGTGTTTACATTGAAGCATTTATGTGAACAGTATTTAGATAAACGTAGGGAAATTTTCATTGTATTTATGGATTTAGAAAAGGTATATAATAGAATACTAGGTAGTAGGTTGGTAGACAGCAACTGCCCAGGGAGGTACTACCGTCCTGCCAAGCGAGTGTAAAACGAAAGCCTGTAATTGTTTACATGATGATAGGATTGCTGGTATCTTTTCTGTCTCATAAACATGCAAGATTTCAGGTTTGTCTTGTTACTTCTACTTACACTTAGGTCACACTACATACGCATATACAAGCATATGTATACACACCCCTCCGGGTTTTTGTCTATTTTCTTATTAGTACTTGTACCTATTTCCTCTTACCTCCATGGGGAAGTGGAAAAGAAGTCTTCCTCTGTAAGCCATGCGTGTCGTAAGAGTCGACTAAAATGCCGGGACCTGGGGGCTAGTAACCCCTTCTTCTGTATATATTACTAAATGCAAAAGAAGAAACTTTTGTTTTTCCTTTTGGGCCACCCCGCCTTGGTGGGAAACAGCCGGTGTGTTGAAAGAAAGAAAGAAAGAAAGTAGAAACTTTCATTTTTCCTTTTGGGCCACCCCCGCCTTGGTGGGATACGGCCAGTTTGTTGAAAGAAAGAAAGAAAGAAGTGAGGCTCAGGTTAGGGTGTGTAGGAGAGAGGGAGATTACTTTCCAGTAACAGTAAGTCTTACACAAGGGTGTGTAATGTCACCATGGTTATTTAACATATTTACAGATGTGGTTGTAAAAGAAGTAAATGCTAGGGTGTTGGGGAGAGGGGTGGGATTAAATTATGGGGAATCAAATACAAAATGAGAGTTGACACAGTTACTTTTTGCTGATGATACTGTGCTTATGGGAGATTCTAAAGAAAAATTGCAAAGGTTAGTGGATGAGTTTGAGAATGTGTGTAAAGGTAGAAAGTTGAAAGTGAACATAGAAAAGAGTAAGGTGAAGAGGATATCAAACGATTTAGATAAAGAAAAATTGGATATCACATTGGAGGGAGGGAGTATGGAAGAAGTGAATGTTTTCAGATATTTGGGAGTTGACTTGTCAGCAGATGGGTTTATGAAGGATGAGGTTAACCATACAATTGATGAAGGAAAAAAGATAAGTGGTGCACTGAGGTATCCGTGGAGACAACGTTATCCACGAAGGCAAAGAAGGGAATGTACGAGAGTATAGTGGTTCCAACACACTTATATGGGTGTGAAGCATGGGTTGTAAATGCTGCAGTGAAGAGGCAGCTGGAGGCAGTGATGTCAAGTCTAAGGGCAATGTGTGGTGTAAATATTATGCAAAGAATTCATAGTATGGAAATTAGGAGGTGTGGAGTTACTAAAAGTATTAGTCAGAGGGCTGTTGAGATGGTTTGGTCATTTAGAGAGAATGGAACAAAGTACTAGAATGACTTGGAGAGCATATAAATCTGTTGGGGAAAGAAGGCAGGGTAGGGGTCATTCCCAAAAAGGTTGAAGGGAGGGGGGTAAAGGAGGTTTTGTGGGTGAGGGGCTTAGACTTCCAACAAGTGTGCGTGAGCATGTTAGGTAGGAGTGAATGGAGACAAATGGTTTTTGGGACCTGACAAGCTGTTGGAGTGTAAGCAGGGTAATAATTTATGAAGGGAGTCAGGGAAACTGGTTAGCCAGACTTGAGTCCTGGAAATGGGAAGTACAA
>NC_091320.1:2321138-2396138 GCF_038502225.1 Cherax quadricarinatus
GGAAATGGGAAGTACAATGCCTGCACTGTAAAGGAGGGGTCTGGGATGTTGGCAGTTTGGAGGGACGTCTAAGCTGTCGTATCTGAGTGCCTCTGCAAAGACAGTGATTATGTATGAGTGATGGTGAAAGTGTTGAATGATGATGAAAGTTTTTTCTTTCTTTTTGGGTCACCCTTGTAAATAAAACCTTAAATGTTTTGGTACCCATGCAAACCAAGTATCGGAAATCTTGATTCAGCACATTATTATTGATATGTTTACACTAATTTGATAGATTACAGGTTTTAGGTAGAATTAAGAACTAATAATAGAATTAAAATACAGTATGTAGTTTTAGGCTTAATATGTTTACATTAGATAGAAGTGAGTATGGAAAATTAGATAAGTAGACACCTAGTGGTTCTCCAATGAGCTAGTGAGGAAGAAGGAATCTAGTAGCCTTCTTTTGGACAAGGAGTTGAGAGCACCTCCCCACAAGTTTCTGTCTCTTGAGTCCCACACAGTTTCCCAACGTTACCTGGCAGTTAATTAACAACATGCTTTGGAGGCCTTACAACGAATTTGCAGATACAATTCTCTGCGCCAGACTCGTTGGTGATACTATTCCTGTAGTCACGTGGCCACAATATTGGATGGGGAAATCAAGGATAGTTAACTTATGGTTAATAAGTGTGCCAATGACCAACGATCAGGTAATTTGTAATTTATATTTACTACAGTTTACAATTTTTACTCCTGAAAGCTGTATAGCCCTTGTGGCTTAGCACTTCTTTTTGATTATAATAATAATTTACTCCTGAAAGTGTTATACAAGCTACTTGTGAGACTGAGATGACAGGAGTCTTGGGGGACAGTGTCAACAGTCCTTGTTATTTTCATATAGTCGGACTTGAGTCCTGGAAATGGGAAGTACAATGCCTGCACTTTAAAGGAGGGGTTTGGGATATTGGCAGTTTGGAGGGATATGTTGTGTATCTTTATATGTGTATGCTTCTAAACTGTTGTATTCTGAGCACCTCTGCAAAAACAGTGATAATGTGTGAGTGTGGTGAAAGTGTTGAATGATGAAAGTATTTTCTTTTTGGGGATTTTCTTTCTTTTTTGGGTCACCCTGCCTCGGTGGGAGACGGTCGACTTGTTGAAAAAAAAAAAAAATCTTTACTTCTAAAAGTACATGTACAAGGTATATAGGCCTAGCTGACATCAATGACATACTACTATACAGAAAGCTGTTTGTTATGCAGAGCATTTCGGGCAAATTAGATCAGCTTTGTGCCAGGATGCAACCCACACCAGTCGACTTAACACCTAGGTACCCATTTTACTAATGGGTGAACATGGACAACAGGTATAAGGAAACACACCACTGTTTCGTTTCATGCATGGAAGGAGCGTGCATCATTGCATAGCCACCTTTCTCACTCTGCACACTGACAGCTCATACACTACCTTCCTTGACCTTAAATCTGCTTTTGATGTAGCCAACCGACATGTAATCATTAGTGAACTTGCCAGAATGGATGTTGGAGGATGGCTTCTCTGCTGGATTAAAGGCTATCTGTCCAACAGAAAGTCTTCTGTGTTGTTCCAGGGGCATAGAAGTATAACTAAAGACTTTGAATTAGGAACCCCACAGGGAGGTGTGCTCAGTCCCACCCTATTCAATATTCTAATTAATGTCTTACTCAGTGCTATGCCTAATCAGCCCCATCATTATATGATTAGTTTTGCTGATGATATAATGATTCATACCACCAGATTCTCCAATACCAAAAACATCTTTAACCATGTACTAGCCTTATGTCAAGACCTGGGGTTGATAATCTCAACTGATAAAACAAAGATACTTAATAGGCATCCTCCTCGACAGAGAGGCACAGTTCATCAGATCCAGTTGCATGGTGGGTCGCTTCTAGATTATGTAAGCAGATACAGGTATCTAGGCTTTGAGGTTCCACTACTTGGACCTGTTGTAACGAGACTTTGCCGCCAATACAAAGAAAGGATGAGAGCACTTAGAGTTGTGGCTGGGTTTCACCCCAGGTATGGTTCTAATGTTAAAATTGTGAAAATGATGTATCTTGCTTATATTGCCTACGGTGGGTTCCCGCTCTCTTTTTCTTGATCACTTCCACTCCCATTCTCATGCCACCGCTGTGTACACAGATGGCTCTAAGTCTTCAGATGGCGTCGGATTCGCAGCAGTGTTTCCGGACAGCGTCGTGCGGGGCCCTTTACTATCTTCGGCTAGCATTTTTACTGCTGAATTGTATGCCATTCTTGCAGCACTTATTCGTATTGCATCTATGCCTGTGTCCTCATTTGTAGTAGTCTCAGACTCCCTTAGTGCTCTACAGGCTATACAAAAATTTGATACATCTCACCCCCTAGTTCTCTGTATCCAACTTTGGCTACGCCGTATCTCTACCAAACATAAAGATATTGTTTTTTGTTGGGTCCCTGGTCATGTCGACGTACAGGGCAATGAACAGGCAGACACTGCTGCGTGGTCAGCAGTACATGACCTACCAATTTCCTATAGAGGTGTTCCATTTCTGGACTATTTTGCTGCAATAGCTACCCACCTTCGCACCCGTTGGCAACAACGTTGGTCAACTCTGCTCGGTAACAAACTTCATTCTATTAAACCGAGCATAGGTTACTGGCCGTCTTCTTGTCATCAGTGCTGAGGTTGGGAGACCACTCTCTCCTGCCTTCACATTGGCCACACTCGTCTTACTCATGGGTATCTCATGGAGAAGCACCCTGTTCCTCTCTGTGAGCAGTGTCAAGTTCCAGTATCAATTAGCCACATTCTGTTAGACTGCACTTTCTATCAACGAGCACGCAGAATTTACCTCCAATGTCGTCTTCGTACTACTACTCTCTCTTTACCTTCCCTTCTTGCTGATGGACCCTCCTTTAATCCTGACTCTCTCATTGACTTCTTGACACGACTGATTTACTCCACAAATTCTGATGATACTTTTTGCATTCTCCTCAGCCCTTTCTAGTTCAGTCTCTTGCTGCCCTTTGCCCTTTCACCATCCACTACCCCGCTGTTGTCCATAACCTGTTGCTCATCCATCTCTCTTTTGCCACCTGATGCCCTCGCTTCCTTCCTGCCCTGCAGCGCTGTATAGTCCTTGTGGCTTAGCACTTCTTTTTGATTATAATAATAATAATTGCTTATATTAGATCATTAGTTGATTATGCTGCGCCACTACTTGCTCTTGTGTCAGACTGGAAGCTTGGAGGGCTGGAAAAACTGCAGAACAAAGCAATGAGGATCATTTTAGGATGCCCTTGTACTGCCAAAATTTTAAATATGCAAACAACTTGATATACCAAGCATCAGAGATCGTGTTACTGAAAGAATATCCTAATTGGGGTCAATATGCTCAGGCAAGCACATTCAAACCCTTGCACAGAAGCCCTCCAAACTTTCCTCAGCACTGGTGAATACCCCTCCAGATGAATCGAAAAAACTGGAACGGACCTCCACATGAATCAGATACACGATCTATGTCAAGTAAGGCAACAGCAGCCCTTCTCTGCTCCATGGGATATTACCCCATTCCAAACTACCATTCCTCCATTTCCCTCCAAACTGCTTCTTAAATCACAACCAAGGCTTCACCTTGAACCCAAACATGATGCCTTAAGCTGTATTGATAACTTAGTCACATAGCACACACTCTCTCAAATTATTTACGTTGATGGTTCTATTCACCAAACCACTGGTGCAGCTGGTAGTGCTGCTGTTGTTGTACAGAGTGATGGCTCTCTTAAAGAAATTGGAGAACGCATCAATAATTGGGCCTCTACCCTTCAGACAGAACTGTTCGCCATACTCCTTGCACTGAAATGCATCCATGTATCTACGGTTGACACTTTAACTGTAACTGATTCTCTGTCATCCATAAATGCTCTCAACTCATTAGGTATAAATTGTGGCATGCTTGTGTCAGAAGCCAGACATAAGTATGGTAGGATTGTGGACAGTGGAGTCAGAGTGCACATGCTGTGGATTCCATCCCACATATGAGAGAGCCACAAAATTTGATTAACAAAAGCCTATCCAATGTTATCCTGACGCCAAATGACTTCGAACAGGCGATAAATGACATGCCCATGCACTCTGCCCCAGGGCCAGACTCATGGAACTCTGTGTTCATCAAGAACTGCAAGAAGCCCCTATCACGAGCCTTTTCCATCCTATGGAGAGGGAGCATGGACACGGGGGTCGTCCCACAGTTACTAAAAACAACAGACATAGCCCCACTCCACAAAGGGGGCAGTAAAGCAACAGCAAAGAACTACAGACCAATAGCACTAACATCCCATATCATAAAAATCTTTGAAAGGGTCCTAAGAAGCAAGATCACCACCCATCTAGAAACCCATCAGTTACACAACCCAGGGCAACATGGGTTTAGAACAGGTCGCTCCTGTCTGTCTCAACTATTGGATCACTACGACAAGGTCCTAAATGCACTAGAAGACAAAAAGAATGCAGATGTAATATATACAGACTTTACAAAAGCCTTCGACAAGTGTGACCATGGCGTAATAGCGCACAAAATGCGTGCTAAAGGAATAACAGGAAAAGTCGGTCGATGGATCTATAATTTCCTCACTATCAGAACACAGAGAGTAGTCGTCAACAGAGTAAAGTCCGAGGCAGCTACGGTGAAAAGCTCTGTTCCACAAGGCACAGTACTCGCTCCCATCTTGTTCCTCATCCTCATATCCGACATAGACAAGGATGTCAGCCACAGCACCGTGTCTTCCTTTGCAGATGACACCCGAATCTGCATGACAGTGTCTTCCATTGCAGACACTGCAAGGCTCCAGGCGGACATCAACCAAATCTTTCAGTGGGCTGCAGAAAACAATATGAAGTTCAACGATGAGAAATTTCAATTACTCAGATATGGTAAACATGAGGAAATTAAATCTTCATCAGAGTACAAAACAAATTCTGGCCACAAAATAGAGTGAAACACCAACGTCAAAGACCTGGGAGTGATCATGTCGGAGGATCTCACCTTCAAGGACCATAACATTGTATCAATCGCATCTGCTAGAAAAATGACAGGATGGATAATGAGAACCTTCAAAACTAGGGAGGCCAAGCCCATGATGACACTCTTCAGGTCACTTGTTCTATCTAGGCTGGAATATTGCTGCACACTAACAGCACCTTTCAAGGCAGGTGAAATTGCCGACCTAGAAAATGTACAGAGAACTTTCACGGCGCGCATAACGGAGATAAAACACCTCAATTACTGGGAACGCTTGAGGTTCCTAAACCTGTATTCCCTGGAATGCAGGAGGGAGAGATACATGATTATATTATTATTATTATTATTATCAAAAAGAAGCACTAAGCCACAAGGGCTATACAGCTACATGATTATATACACCTGGAAAATCCTAGAGGGACTAGTACCGAACTTGCACACGAAAATCACTCACTACGAAAGCAAAAGACTTGGCAGACGATGCACCATCCCCCCAATGAAAAGCATGGGTGTCACTAGCACGTTAAGAGACCATACAGTAAGTGTCAGGGGCCCGAGACTGTTCAACTGCCTCCCAGCACACATGAGGGGGATTACCAACAGACCCCTGGCAGTCTTCAAGCTGGCACTGGACAAGCACCTAAAGTCAGTTCCTGATCAGCCGGGCTGTGGCTCGTACGTTGGTTTGCGTGCAGCCAGCAGCAACAGCCTGGTTGATCAGGCTCTGATCCACCAGGAGGCCTGGTCACAGACCGGGCCGCGGGGGCGTTGACCCCCGGAACTCTCTCCAGGTAAACTCCAGGATGCATGATAGAACTGATAAATTGGCTAAGCTGTATGCTTTCCAAGAGGGGGTAGATTACAATCTTTATTGACTTAAGACTTAGGGAGATTGACACAAGTCAGTCCATCTATCATCATTCCATCATGTAGGAGCCACATGTCTATGGTGCATCCAGCCAAATAAGCCGACTCTTGGATGTCACTACTGCCCGGCTCCGGCTGGGTTACAAGTATCTTTAGCAGGTTAAATCACCACCACCAGATGTAGACCAAACGAAATGTAAACTTTGCCAGATGAACTATTGTCACACCCTGCGTCATTATGTACCGGAGTGCGATAAAATTAATGAATTTAGAGACAACTCAGAAATGTTCAAGATATGTCTAAGTATTTTATCCACAGTGATATATCACAGACCATTCTGGAAAAATACCCTGACTTTGCTCCATGTAAATAAAGCATTACAATGTGTGTGTGTGTGTGTGTGTGTGTGTGTGTGTGTGTGTGTTTACCATTTTGTCCTAGGCACATGTCGATTAGACACTAGGCCTGTTGAACGTGTGTGTATGTGTGTGTGTGTGTATGTGTGTGTGTGTGTATGGTGAGAGTGGCATGTGTGTGTGTGTGTGTGTGTGTGTTAGTTACCATTTTGTCCTAGGCACATGTCGATTAGACACTAGGCCTGTTGAACGTGTGTGTGTGTGAGAGTGTGAGTGTGTGTGTATGGTGAGAGTGGCATGTGTGTGTGTGTGTACTCACCTATTTGTGGTTGCAGGGGTCGAGACACAGCTCCTGGCCCCGTGTGTGTGTGTGTGTGTGTGTGTGTGTGTCTGTGTGTCTGTGTGTGTGTCTGTGTCTGTGTACTCACCTATTTGTACTCACCTATTTGTGGTTGCAGGGGTCGAGTCTTAGCTCCTGGCCCCGCCTCTTCACCGGTTGCTACTGGGCCCTCTCTCTCCCCGCTCCATGAGCTTTATCAAACCTCGTCTTAAAACTGTGTATGGTTCCTGCCTCCACTACGTCATTTTCTAGGCTATTCCACTGCCTTACAACTCTATGACTGAAGAAATACTTCCTAATATCTCTCTGACTCATTTGTGTCTTCAACTTCCAATTGTGGCCTCTTGTTTCTGTGTCCCCTCCCTGGAACATCCTGTCTTTGTCCACCTTGTCTATTCCACGCGGTATTTTATATGTCGTTATCATGTCTTCCCTGACCCTCCTGTCCTCCAGTGTCGTCAGGCCGATTTCCCTTAATCTTTCTTCATAGGACATTCCCCTTAGCTCTGGAACTAACCTTTGTACTTTCTCTAGTTTCTTGACGTGCTTTATCAAGTGCGGGTTCCAAACAGGTGCTGCATACTCCAGTATGGGCCTGACATACACGGCGTACAGTGTCTTGAACGATTCCTTACTAAGGTATCGGAATGCTGTTCTCAGGTTTGAGAGAGAGGTGCCCATATGCTGCAGCAGTTATCTGATTGATGTGTGCTTCCGGAGACATGCTCGGTGTTATACTCACCCCAAGATCTTTCTCCTTGAGTGAGGTTTGCAGTCTTTGGTCTCCTAGCCTATACTCTGTCTGTGGTCTTCTGTGCCCTTCCCCTATCTTCATGACTTTGCATTTGGTAGGATTAAATTCGAGAAGCCATTTGCTGGACCAGGTGTCCAGTCTGTCCAGGTCTCTTTGAAGTCCTGCCTGGTCCTCATCAGATTTAATTCTCCTCATTAACTTCACATCATCTGCAAACAGGGACACTTCTGAGTCTAACCCTTCCATCATGTTGTTCACATATACCAAAAATAGCACTGGTTCTAGGACCGACCCCTGTGGGACCCCGCTCATCACAGGTGCCCACTGTGATACATCATAACGTACCATGACTCGTTGTTGCCTCCCTGTCAGGTATTCTCTGATCCATTGCAGTGCCCTTCCTGTTATATGCGCCTGATGCTCTAGCTTCTGCACTAATCTCTTGTGAGGAACTGTGTCAAAGGCCTTCTTGCAGTCCAAGAAGATGCAATCAACCCACCCCTTTCTCTCGTGTCTTACTTCTGTTATTTTATCATAAAACTCCAGAAGGTTTGTGACACAGGATTTGCCTTCCGTGAATCCGTGCTGGTTGGCATTTATACTCTTGTTCCGTTCCAGGTGCTCCACCACTCTCCTCCTGATAATCTTCTCCATAAAGTGTGTGTGTGTGTGTGTGTGTGTATTCTGTACTCATGTGTGAATGCTTGTACTCGTGTGTGTATGTATACTCGTGTGTATGTACTCACCTAATTGTGGTTGCAGGGGTCGAGACTCAGCTCCTGGTCCCGCCTCTTCACTGACTGCTACTGGGTCCTCCCTCTCCATGTTCCATGAGCTTTATCATACCTCGTCGTAAAACTATGTATAGTTCCTGCCTCACTACATCGCTAAACCCGTAGGGATTATACAGCTGCTGAGGAATGGGGTCGGGATGGAATGCATTCAGTGAATTCAGGGAACTTGGGTACAGATCCAATTCCTAGATCAAGAGCAGAGCCCTCACCAGCATCAAGGAACCTTCCTTGAGGGGGGGCCTGCTAGGTTAAAAGCAAGTTCCAGCATGCTAGGTTAAGAATAAGCAATACGAAGATACTTCACTCACCTGCATTTATATTTCAAGCCATCAGCTTAAATAGGTTATTAAAAAAATAGACTTTCTTGAGAAATTATTAAAATGTTCCTCGGAGCATTATTACAATTAAAACTAAGCGCTAAACCCACAAGACTGACAGCGTTCCTAAGAGCAGAGATCACATGTTAGCCTTGAAACAGCATTTATCTCGTAACCAAGCCGAATCATGTTCAAGCTACACATGCAAAATTAGTGGAATTTATTTTTTATGACTTAGATAAAATGCTGCTCCAAGTTACACCAGCCCACCACGGTGAGGTCTACGACCATTGGGCTGGATCGGGGCGACTCGTCCAAAGATTCTCAGAGAACCTTTGTTACGTGGAACCCCAAACCACGCACCAAGGGGTACTTCGGTTGATTACCGATGGCAGCTAGGCTACCACCAGAAGTCGCTCAACACCTGCCAGGGCATCAGGCTGAGGGTGATATGCTGCCGGCCAACCCACAAGGAGCGGCGCGAGTTCAGTAGGGAGGGAGGAGGTAAGGCTATGGGAACCCCAGCAAACACTACATAACTTACACATTACCAATGTCGTGTAAACAACATAATGTGGAAATTACCAATTATGATATTTAAACAATATCGATACAATGAAAAACTATGAAGTGAATACGCTGGGAAGGAATAGAAGTATATATAGGACACATTGCAATAATATTGGACACAGACTCCAATATATTGCTTGTGAACCTAGTCCATAGCATCCAGTCGCTCGGCTGGATGCTATAGGCGGGGTTCATCCTCGATGGCGCTCTGTACGAGGTCCCACACCCTCGAAGGCGCTCTGGACGGGTTCCACACTCTCGAAGGCGCTCTGGACGGGGTCCCACACCCTCGAAGGCGCTCTGAACGGGTCCCACACTCTCGAAGTCGCTCTGGACGGGGTCCCACACCCTCGACGGCGCTCTGGACGGGGTCTCACCCTCGAAGGCACTCTGAACGGGCCCCACGCCCTCGAAGGCGCTTTGAACGGGATCCATTCTTGAAGGTCCTCTGGTTGGGATCCACTCTTGAAGGCGCTCTGGAAGGGGTCCACTTTTGAAGGTGCTGTGGGTGAGGTCCACTCTTGAAGGCGCTCTGGCTGAAATACACTTGTTAAACGCCGTGAACAAAGTCAATCTCCCTTCAAAATGTGGACTAAGGTCCATGCTTCAACTCCGTGTACTAAGGTCCATCACCCTTCAAATTCGTGGACTAAGGTCCACCACCTTCAACGCCTTGGAATATGGTCAATCACACCTCAACGCTGTAGACAAAGGTCTACCACCCTTTAAGTCCGTGGACAAAGGTCTACCACCCTTTAACTCCGTGGACAAAGGTCTACCACCCTTTAACTCCGTGGACAAAGGTCTACCACCCTTTAACTCTGTGGACAAAGGTCTACCACCCTTTAACTCCGTGGACAAAGGTCCACCACCCTTCAACGCCATGGACTAAGGTCCACCACCCTCCAACGCCGTGAACTAAGATCCACCAACCTTCAACGCCTTGGACTAAGTCCACCACCCTTCAACACCGTGGACTAAGGTCCACCACCTTTTAACTCCGTAGACAAAGGTCCACCACACTTGAACGCCGTGTACTAAGGTCCACACTTCAACGTAATTGACAAGTCCACCTATTAACTCCGTGGACTAAGGTCCACCGCCCTTCAAAGCTGTGTACTAAGGCCCACCACCCTTCAACGCAATGAACAAAGGTTCATTACCTTCAACGCTGTGGAGAAAGGTCCACTACTCTTCACTGTGGACAAAGGTCAACCACCCTTCAACGCCATGGACTAAGATTCACCACCCTGAACTAAGGTCCACCACCCTTCAATGCCATGGACTAAGGTCCACCATCCTTCAACGCCGTGGACTAAGGTCTACCCTTCAACTCCGTGGACCAAGGTCCGCCACCCTTCAACTCCATGTGGACTAAAGTCCACTACCCTTCTACGCCTTGGACTATGGCCCACCACCCTTCAACGCCATAGACTAAGGTCTACCACCCTTCAACTCCGTGGACTAAGGTCCACCTTTCAACGCCGTGGATTACGTTCCACCGAACTTTTACGTCATAGAGCAGCAACTGGCAGAATGGGATATGATCACTCAGGTTTCATCCTAGGGAGGCAGATTTAGCTCCTGGGATGAAAATTTGTATTATGATCAAAACTAAGCGCTGAATCAACAAGTGTCATACAGCGCTGTCCTTGGATGAAAAGCTCCTGAACGTCGTCAATAAACTTGTAAGCCATGTACATTCCTGTTCCACAATTTACATTCCTGGTGTGTCTACAAATTATGTACATTCCTGTTTCACAGCGTACGTTAGGTACATTCCTGTTTCACAGCCTACACGTTAGGTACATTCCTGTTTTCACAACCTACACGTTAGGTACATTTCTGTTCTCACACTACGGTCCACCACCCTTCCTGGTTTCACAGCCTACAGGTTTCGTACAATTCTGACTTCACAGTCAACACGTTAGGTATATTCCTGGTTTCACATCCTACACGTTAGGTACATACCAGTTTCACACCTTACTCGTTAGAAATATGAGTGGTTTCACAGCCTACATGTTAAGAACATTCCTGGTTTCACAGCCTACGTTAGGTAAACGCATATTTCACAACATGCACGTTAGATACATGCCTGTTCCACAGCCTGTACATTAAGCATATGTCTGGTTTCACAGCCTACGGTCCCCCACCCTTCAACGCAGTGGACAAAGTTCCACCACCTTTCAACGCCATGGACTAAGGTCCACAACAATTCAACGCCGTGGACTAAGGTCCACCACCCTTCCTGATTTCACAGCCTACACGTTAGCTACATTTCTGGTCTCAAAACCTACACGTTAGGTACATTCCCGGTTCCAAAGCCTACAACTTAAGATACATTCCTGTTTCACAGCCTACAAGTTAGGTACATTCCTAGTTTTACAGCCTACGGTCCACCACCCTTCAACACCGTGGACTAAGGTCCACCACCCATCTTGATTTCACGGTCTACATGTTAGGCACATTCCTGGTTTCACAGCCTACACGTTATGTACATGACTGTTTTACAGCCTACACGCTAGGTATATGCCTGGTTTCACAGACTACACGTTAGGTATTTCTTTTTCACAGCCTACACGCTAGGTACATTCCAGGTTTCAGACTATACGTTAGGCACATGCCTGTTTCAAAACCTGAACGTTAAGTATATGCCTGGTTTCACAGTCTATATGTTAGGCATTGGTGTTTCACAGCCTAAACGTTGGGTACGCATGTTTCACAGCCTACACGTCAGGTACATTCCGGGTCTCAAAGCCTACACGTTACGCACATACCTGGTTTCACAGGTACATGCCTGTTTCACAACCTACACGTTAGGTACACTCCTGGTGTCAAAACCTACAAGTCAGGTATATTCCATGTTCCATAGCCTACAACTTAGATACATTCCTGTTTTACAGCCTACACGTTAGGAACATTCCTGATTTTACAGACTACTGTCCACCTCCTTTCAACGCAGTGGTCTAAGGTTCACCACCATTCTTAATTTCACAGCCTACACGATAGGCACATTCCGAGTTTCACAGCCTACACGTTAGGCACATGCCTGTTTTACAGCTTCCACGTTAGGCATATGCCTGGTTTCAAAACCTACATATTAGGTATCGGTGTTTCACAGCCTACATGTTAGGTATTCCTTTTGCACAGCCTACATGTTAGGTACATTCCCGGGTTCACAGTCTACACGTTAGGTATATGCCTGGTTTCACAGCCTATATATTATGTATTGGTGTTTCACGGCCAACACGTTGGGTATGCCTGTTTCACAGCCTACACGTTAGGTACATTCCTGGTCTCAAAACTTACACGTTAAGTACATTCTTGTTTCACAGCCTACACGTTAGGTACACTCCTGGTTTCAAGGCCTTCATTAGGCACATTCCTGTTTCACAGCCTACACATTACATACGTGCCTGTTTCACAGCCTACATGATAGGTATATGCCTGGTTTTACAGCCTACATATTACGTATTGGTGTTTCACACCCTACAAGTTAGTTATTCGTTTCACAGCCTACACGTTAGGTACATTCCCAGTTTCACAGCCTATGTTAGGTACATTCCTGGTTTCACAGCCTACACTTTAGGAATATGCCTGTTTCACAGCCTACACATTAGGTACATTCCTGGTGTCAAAACGTACACGTTAGGTTCATTCCCGGTTTCATAGCCTACAACTTAAGATACATTCCTGTTTCAGAGTCTACACGTTGGGTACATTCCTGGCTTTCCAGCCTACTGTTAAGCCCCTTTCAACGCCGTGGAGTAAGATCCACCACCATTCCCGTTTCACAGCCTACACTATAGGCACAGTCCTGGTTTCACAGCCTACACTATAGGCACAGTCCTGGTTTCACAGCCTACACGCAAAGCTGAAAAGGAAGATATAAATTATTCTGCAAGAAAAAAAACTAGATGAAAGTGAAAATAGATGGTAACTCAAGGGTAATAACCCCAGTGGTACCCAGGACTGATAGTCCCAGGACTGATAGCAGCCCCAGGACTATAAGTAGCCCCGGGGCCAATGATAGCTCCAGGGCCGATGGTAGCCCCAGGGCTGATGGTAGCCCTAGGGTCGATGGTAGCCCTAGGGCCAATGATAGCTCCAGGGCCGATGGCAGCCCCAGGGCTGATGGTAGCCCCAGGGCCGATGGCAGCCCCAGGGCCGATGGTAGCCCCAGGGTCGATGGTAGCCCTAGGGCCAATGATAGCTCCAGGGCCGATGGTAGCCCCAGGGCTGATGGTAGCCCTAGGGCAGCCCCAGGGCCGATGGTAGCCCCAGGGCCTATGATAGCCCCCAGGGTCAATGGTAGCCCCAGGACCAATGGTAGCCCCAGGGCCGATGGTAACTCCAGGGCTGATGATAGCTCCAGGGCTAATAGCCCCAGAACTGATGGTAGCCTCATGGCCAATGGTAACCCCAGTTGATGGTAGCCCCAGGGCTGATGGTGGCCCCAGGGCCGATGGCAGCCCCAGGGCTGATGGTAGCCCCAGGGCCGATGGCAGCCCCAGGGCCGATGGTAGCCCCAGGGCCGATAGTAGCCCTAGGACTAATGGTAATCCCAGGGCTGATGGTAGCCCCAGAGCTGATGGTAGCTCCAGGACTGACGGTAGCCCTAGGGTTGACGGTAGCCCCAGGGCAGATGAAAGCCCCAGGGTTGATGAAAGCCCCAATGATAACAGTAGCCCCAGGCTGATGGTAATCCTAGTACTAACCCAGGGCGATATCCCCAGGCATCCCCCAGGTCTGGTCTGAATCAGCGGGGAACTAACGTGAGGGCAAAAATGGGCAGTAATCCTAGAGCCCCTTTGGTTGGAGGGGACCCCACACTATCATCAACCAGTACCCTGGATACTGAGGCTATTTATCCATTTGCGTAAGTCCTATGAATTACCCCTGACATCTTCCCGAGACCGAGCAGCTTAAAGCACCTGGAAAGAATAGTTAAAATTATTTATTGTAACAGATGGTAATTTCAAAACTGCTGAAAATTTTAATGAACTCGAGACATGCAAATACCGCAGATAAGTTGGCAGTGAAGACAAAATGAGAATTATATTATAGAATTTTTTTTTTATATTTTATTAAAACAAATATTACAATATAAAAATTAAATACAGAGACATCAAGTGTGAACAAAAGGGTCTCCTTACTATAAAACATAACACACAGGGCATCCTGTTTACCTGGAGTTTACCTGGAGAGAGTTCCGGTGGTCAACGCCCCCGCGGCCCGGTCTGTGACCAGGCCTCCTGGTGGATCAAAGCCTGATCAACCAGGCTGTTACTGCTGGCTGCACGCAAACCAATGTACGAGCCACAGCCCGGCTGATCAGGAACCGACTTTAGGTGCTTGTCCAGTGCCAGCTTGAAGACTGCCAGGGGTCTGTTGGTAATCCCCCTTATGTATGCTGGGAGGCAGTTGAACAGTCTCGGGCCCCTGACACTTATTGTATGGTCTCTTAACGTGCTAGTGACACCCCTGCTTTTCATTGGGGGATGTTGCATCGTCTGCCAAGTCTTTTGCTTTCGTAGTGAGTGATTTTCGTGTGCAAGTTCGGTACTAGTCCCTCTAGGATTTTCCAGGTGTATATAATCATGTATCTCTCCCTCCTGCGTTCCAGGGAATACAGGTTTAGGAACCTCAAGCGCTCCCAGTAATTGAGGTGTTTTATCTCCGTTATGCGCGCCGTGAAAGTTCTCTGTACATTCTCTAGGTCGGCAATTTCACCTGCCTTGAAAGGTGCTGTTAGTGTGCAGCAATACTCCAGCCTAGATAGAACAAGTGACCTGAAGAGTGTCATCATGGGCTTGGCCTCCCTAGTTTTGAAGGTTCTCATTATCCATCCTGTCATTTTTCTAGCAGATGCGATTGATACAATGTTATGGTCCTTGAAGGTGAGATCCTCCGACCTGATCACTCTCAGGTCTTTGACGTTGGTGTTTCGCTCTATTTTGTGGCCAGAATTTGTTTTGTACTCTGATGAAGATTTAATTTCCTCATGTTTACCATATCTGAGTAATTGAAATTTCTCATCGTTGAACTTCATATTGTTTTCTGCAGCCCACTGAAAGATTTGGTTGATGTCCGCCTGGATCCTTGCAGTGTCTGCAATGGAAGACACTGTCATGCAGATTCGGGTGTCATCTGCAAAGGAAGACACGGTGCTGTGGCTGACATCCTTGTCTATGTCGGATATGAGGATGAGGAACAAGATGGGAGCGAGTACTGTGCCTTGTGGAACAGAGGTTTTCACCGTAGCTGCCTCGGACTTTACTCTGTTGACGACTACTCTCTGTGTTCTGTTAGTGAAGAAATTATAGATCCATCGACCGACTTTTCCTGTTATTCCTTTAGCACGCATTTTGTGCGCTATTACGCTCGTACGTTGGTTTGCGTGCAGCCAGCAGCAACAGCCTGGTTGATCAGGGGCTGATCCACCAGAAGGCCTGGTCACAGACCGGGCCGCGGGGGCGTTGACCCCCGGAACTCTCTCCAGGTAAACTCCAGGTAAACACCTGAGTTAATACTTTTCCTTTATGTAAAAAAACCTTATACTACACATGTTCCTATAAACAACCATTCAACAACTCCCGTACATCACCTTTATTATCAACAACAAGTTTCCCCTTTGTATGGGGTGCATAATGAACATATTAAACTAACTTAAACCTTTGAAAACCCACCGTTGACCATTCCCAAACTCGCTATCACAACAAATTGTCTTACTTTAAATAATACCACTTACGTCTTATGTTACACATTACTAAATAATGTCAGTAAGAACACAGGATCTAACAAAAACTAACATAGATATATAAAATTGTGTCACGTGACACTGTGGCTGTCTTAATAAGTTGTTAATATACATATATACACATACATATATATGCAAAGATAAATATATATATATATATATATATATATATATATATATATATATATATATATATATATATATATATATATATATATATATATATATATATGTATATATATATATATATATATATATATATATATATATATATATATATATATATATATATATATATATATATATAATATATATATAATATATATTATATATATATATATATATATATATATATGTATATATATATATATATACACACACACATACACAAATACATATACATACACACACCTTTTATCATGCTTAACACAATAACTGAAATTTTTTTGGAACCATGCTTTTTGTCCTTGTATATACTGTAAAATACACAAGATATGAACAGTATGTAAAACCGACATGAGCTCAAAGTAGTTGGTGTAGCCAACCGCTCATAACATTTTTTTTTTTCTTTTTCGCCGGTACTCTCCCGGCCAGGGTCTTTTCCAAGTAGTGGTGACCCAGGTTGATTATCCCCTCTTTAGTCGTGCTACTGCACACCACACTTTACCTTAATAATTCTTTGTTAAGCACAACACTGTAGTGTTGCACTACAGTTGCAACATTCCTCTCAAAAACAACACCACGTTTAACATAACCTTCCAAACCATACAAACTCTCCAGATAACCTTACCTCATGCACTCCCCTCCAGTACTTATATATCTCCGCTAAAAAGGAAAACGGTCCCTTAATCTATACTTAGTGTGCCACATTAATGAGTCCCTTTACTGTAATATTTCTGTGTGAGTCCGGAAAACGCGTTCTCCACTGTTCCCCATAAATGAGTTTATTTCTATATACCGTACGATATATTCCTGCCGCAATCGCCCTAATTCTAATCCGCCCACCTTTGTCCCTCAATCCCCAAGAAAAATACAAGAAATCTGCCACTATGTACATAATAGCTCTTCTCACGTCTTCAGAGACCTCTCTTACTTCGAATGTTAGGGCTCTCAGAATCTCTACATTACCCCCGCCCATCAACCTGAAAACTCTTGCCAACCACAACCGTACCTCCCCCAACTCTTTACAGAAATAAACTGCATGAAAAGCTGTTTCCGGTTCCTCACACTTTTCGCATGTCGCTTCCCTCACCAAACCCATTACACACAAGGCAGACTTTGAAGCTAAAATTCCCATTACAAATCTATAAACTAACTCCCTCACCCTCGGCATTAATCTAAGCTTCCGGAAATCATACCAAATCTTACCCCAATCATACAAGGGGTATACCGATACCCCTTGCATGGTTTCCGGTTTCCTTCTCATCTCCACCAACCTTCCAACCTTAAGTTTTGCTGCCTCTCCGACGACTAACAATAACCTGAGCATAGTCTCGCATTCAGTTAATTCCTTTCCTCCCCACCACCGTCGCACATCCTCCATCACTTTCCCAACTCTTACCCATCTCACCCCCCCTCCCGCACAAACCTCTGTTTTACATACATGGCCTTTACTCTCGGCCCCAGTGCCAAGAGTCCTACTCCTCCTCTTCGTACATTTGACATGACCACCTCTTTACTGAGCCATGCCCTCCCAAAACTCCACACATAACGGAGCGCCCTCCTCTGTATCTCATGTATCTCCTGCACCCGTAAAGGATACACCACAGCAACATTCCACACTTTACTATACACCAATGAATTTATTATAATCGCCCTTTGCAATAAAGTAACATCCCCCGCTCTTAGGCTCCGTATCCTTTTCACTACCTTCTCTCCTACCAACTCCGAGTTCACTCGACAAGCCTCCTGCTCATCAGCCATATATAGAACTCCACAAATTTTCAACCGTTCCGCCACTTCCCATCCAAACTCCAACCCCATTCCACCCCCCACCCAAGCACCTATCTCTAATAATTTTGATTTAGCTCTGTTGACGCTCATTCCTGACGCCCTCCCAAAAACCTTCAAGGCCTTCCCTATCGTTCTCAATCCTTCTACACCAGTGATCAGTACAGTTGTATCGTCCACATATCCTACCACCACATTAAACCCCACCCCCTCCCCATGTAAAATCCCCTTTCCCTCAACCATTTCATAAAACGGGTGTTGTATGCATGAGAACAAAATTTGAGACATAGGACACCCCTGTCTCAGACACCTCTCCATTTCCAAAATTCTGCCCAACCGACCATTAATTTGCACCTGTATCACCAATCCAGAATACAGTATCTCAACCCACTTTACAACTCCCTCACCAAAACCCAGTCGTCTCAAACTGGCCCCCAGAAACTCCCTATTCACACCGTCATATGCATTCTCCCAATCAATACCTAAAATTCCACCTCCATTGCAACCCTTCAAAAATTCCCTAATCCGGCTATGCCCATCACTCATGCTACGTCCCGGAATCCCCAACTGTCCCTTATGTAGTATACCTCCTATCACCCTCTTCATCCTATTCCCTAGTATCTTCGCAAAAATCTTATAGTCTGTACTCATTAAAGATATGGCCCTGTACGCGCTCAGTGTTCTTCCCTCCTGCTTTTTCCTTACTAACACGACCACACCCGTCCGCTGTCATTCCTAACTTACCTTCCCTCAGCATACAATTCATTACCTGTACCAGACAATACTTTATATGGTCCCATTGAACTCTATAAAAATCATTCGAAATTCCATCTATTCCTGACGCTTTTCCCATACTTAAATTGAGCACTGCCTCTTTCAGTTCATCCATACTAATTACACCATCCATTCCAACTATCTCCTCCCCACACGTCCCCAAGGCTTGCACCCCTTCCCCTTCCTCACAAACTGTCCCAACTTTTCCCCTCGCCCACTTCTTTTGAAACCAATAATCAGCATAATTACTCATTCCTTCAGTTGTGGCTAGCATTTGCCCCTTATAATATCCTCCCAAATCTTCACTAACCTCTAAGTTTAAAATAAATGACTAATTTTGCCTGATTTTAAAACTTCTCAAAACACTTCCCGATGGCTTATCTCCCCACAGTACTGCTTCCATATTATAGAAATACACTGAACTCACGAAGACGTACTACACATGAGGAAAAGATCAAGAATGTTTTACAAAAAGGAAAGGATAACTGTTCCATTAAAAAAAAAAAAAGACCAAAAGCTGCTTATTCCCGCCAGAGGAACAAATTGATCGCTCATTGGCTGTGGCCAGAACTATGAAATGCTTACTCCTGAAGAAAGGCTCTTCATCCAAGGAATCTGAGCTACTCTTACCTTCCTCGGATCAAACATGATTACCTCCCATTTTTTTTTCTGTATGACCCCTATGAAATTAACGCTAAATAATTTTTTGGCTGATTTTTATCTTTTTGATCGGGGGAGCTTTTCCTGGTATCCTAAAATCCTAATGTATTTATCTTATTTATTTTATTTCCCCATATACTGAACAGTTAACATTATTATTAACTAGTAATAATAATAATAATTATTATTATTATTTTATAGGGAATGTCTAACCCGTAGGGATCATATAGTGCCTTGGAAATGGGAATTAGGTCTGATCCAAGGAAGTGGAGGATACCACAGTTATGTCTATGGTATTCCAATATATCTGAAATGCGCAGGGAGACACTGGTCAGAGAAATAGCAAGCATCGAACTTAAGCTAAAAGAATCCTTTAGGAGTCAGGAATCGCGGGAAGAACTAAAAGCCATAAATGAAATCGAAAGAAACCCAAAGTATTTCTTCTCCTATGCCAAATCAAAATCGAGAACAACGTCCAGTATTGGGCCCCTACTTAAACAAGATGGGTCCTACACAGATGACAGCAAGGAAATGAGTGAGCTACTCAAGTCCCAATATGACTCAGTTTTTAGCAAGCCGCTAACCAGACTGAGAGTCGAAGACCAAAATGAATTTTTTATGAGAGAGCCACAAAATTTGACTAACACAAGCCTATCCGATGTTATCCTGACGCCAAATGACTTCGAACAGGCGATAAATGACATGCCCATGCACTCTGCCCCAGGGCCAGACTCATGGAACTCTGTGTTCATCAAGAACTGCAAGAAGCCCCTATCACGAGCCTTTTCCATCCTATGGAGAGGGAGCATGGACACGGGGGTCGTCCCTCAGTTACTAAAAACAACAGACATAGCCCCACTCCACAAAGGGGGCAGTAAAGCAACAGCAAAGAACTACAGACCAATAGCACTAACATCCCATATCATAAAAATCTTTGAAAGGGTCCTAAGAAGCAAGATCACCACCCATCTAGAAACCCATCAGTTACACAACCCAGGGCAACATGGGTTTAGAACAGGTCGCTCCTGTCTGTCTCAACTACTGGATCACTACGACAAGGTCCTAAATGCACTAGAAGACAAAAAGAATGCAGATGTAATATATACAGACTTTGCAAAAGCCTTCGACAAGTGTGACCATGGCGTAATAGCGCACAAAATGCGCGCTAAAGGAATAACAGGAAAAGTCGGTCGATGGATCTATAATTTCCTCACTAACAGAACACAGAGAGTAGTCGTCAACAGAGTAAAGTCCGAGGCAGCTACGGTGACAAGCTCTGTCCCACAAGGCACAGTACTAGCTCCCATCTTGTTCCTCATCCTCATATCCGACATAGACAAGGATGTCAGCCACAGCACCGTGTCTTCCTTTGCAGATGACACCCGAATCTGCATGACAGTGTCTTATTCGCCGGTATTCTCCCGGAAATTTCAATTACTCAGATATGGTAAACGGGTCTTTTCCAAGTAGTGGTGACCCGGCCTTGGCATCCCTATCTGGGGAGTGACACTCTCGAGACTAGGCTAAGTCTCCCATGGGAGGAGGTACAAGTACCTCCCCCTCATCTTTGAGACCAAGTGTCCCCTAGGCCTAGCACCATCCCCCCACAGTCCCCGCCCTCACAGGGCTCGTAGGGAGAAGCTAGGCCTCTGGTCTGTCATCTGCCCCGCCCCAAAGGGGCTCGTGGGGATGGCAGTCTTATGAGCTGCAGATAGTAGCAAGCTCAGGCCTTCTCAGGGAAGCTGTTGATCAAGCAGGTTGTGGCTACCTGTGGCCCGCAGCCATCACAGCCCCAGGCTAGAGTGAGGGAATTGTGAGATACCAGGACTAGGGCCCATACCCCCCGCCTTGAAACTATGGCCCCACCTCCCCTTCCTTGAAATTAGGGGCCCCTACCTTGCCTTCCTTAAAACTAAGGGCCCCACCTTCCCTTCCTTGAAACTAGGGGCCCCACCTTCCCTTCCTTGAAACTAGGGGCCCCACCTTTTCATCCTTGCAGCTAGGGGCCCCACCTTCCCTTCCTTGAAACTAGAGCCCAACCTTCCCTTCCTTGAATCTAGGGGCGCCCACCTTTCCTTCCTTAAAACTAAGGGCCCCTCAAGGAAAGTTCCTTGATGTTGGTGAGGGGTTCTTGATTTAGGGAATTGGATCTGTGCTCCAGTTCCCCGAATTAAGCCTGAATGCCTTCCACATCCCCCCCCCCCCAGGCGCTGTATGATCCTCCGGGTTTAGCGCTTCCCCCTTGATTATAATAATAATAATAATTAAAACTAAGGGCCCCACCTTGAAACTATGACCCCATCTTCGAACTAGGGCCCCACTTCCCCATTTGGAAACTAGGGGGCCCCTCCTGAAACTAGGCGGCCCCTCCTGAAACTAAGGGACCCCTTCTGAAACTAGGGGGCCCCTCCTGGAACTAGGGGGCCCCTCCTGAAACTAGGGGCCCCTCCTGAAACTAGGGGGCCCCTCCTGAAACTAGGGGGCCCGTCCTGAAACTAGGGGCCCCTCCTGGAACTAGGGGGCCCCTCATGGAACTAGATGGGATATACACCTCACAGTATATTTACTGAGATATACATCAGTGTGTATATACTGTGGGATACACACCTCGTTATGTATATACATACCGAGATATAAACACCTCCAAATGTATATGCTAAGATATATGCACTTCCAAATGTATATATACTGGAATATATATGTAAAATCAAGTGCATATACAAAGGAATATATACTGTGGGATACACACCACATATATACACACTGAGATATATACACCTCCAAATGTATATACACATATATACACCTCCAAATGTATATTCACATATATAAACACCTCCAAATGCATATAGAAGTGTATATGTACTATGGCATACACCTTCAAATGTATACACACTGAGATACATATATACACTCCAAGTGTATATACACTGTTACTCTCTGTATATATACATCAAGATACATATAGTCATAAGAATATATGTAAAAATGTTGATTTTAGTGCAGATTGTTTCTATAATTCATAATTTAGGCTACATATATATAATAAGTGGTAATTTTGATATAGTTTATGCTCCAGGGTAATAATATATTAATAAAGTATACATGATGATGCCTGAAAATGATCAGGATTTGAAAAAAATATGTATATACTAGGATAGCAGGAGCCCCCCCCCCCAACACAACGGTAAAAAATAAAAAAATATGTTTCATAGGGAAGCGCTAAGCCAGTAGGGGTCAGACAGATCCTGGGGGGGTGGGAGGTGATTCGTTTTGATGTGAGGAAGGGGAAAGGCCGCTCCATTTCCTCGGATCAAGAGCCCTTCACCAGCCTCAAGTCGACCCTTATTTAAGGGAATATATGGCTTTTCAGTCGTAAATACTGTAATTTAATGCAAATATAACGTCTCAAATTGAAATATTTGCATTACATTTTCTTTATTTACTAAATAACTGTTCGTAGAGACGTATGGAGGTTGGTTTCTCGTTTTTATTTTTACGTGACAGAATTTCTTTGTATGAGCAGACATTTTTGTCATTTAATAAGAAAAACGCTTAGCACTGACGTGCCGCTACCATTCAAAATTCAGTTAACTTTTCTGGCGCGAAGACCCAGCTAATTAAAACCCGAGTTTAATTGATGGTGTTGATAAATAGAACAGCACGATCCAGCAGCCAATTAGCATTAATTACGTCACTGGTGATTAGCAAATCAGCGTGAACAATGACGTCACCGATGTCATCCTGGAGGCTCCTCAGGAGCGCGCGCGCTTCCTTGCCTTCAGTCGCGTCCTGCAGAAAATGGCGTGAGGGTGCACGCTCCTTTGGTAAGCAATTTCTTCGAAATTTCCTAAAAATAACTGGCTATTACCGGTTAACAATGTTTATTAAAATGTCGCGTGTACGCTGGGTTTATATCTGATGCTGTATATCTGCAAAATATGTAGGAAATATAACAAAGTATTTTTTTCCATAAATGACGCCATTATTTTCTTGACAGGAACTGCTGACCCTCCTAAACCTGATGTCAACTGCAGCATTACCTGAGGTAACTATCAATGTTATACTGCAAATGAAGAAAACCCGTCGCTTTCAAACGGCCACCCTCTTTAAGGGGATTTTTTCGGTGACTTGAAATACTTGCCATCTCTTGACTGCTACGTGGTTAATACGTGTATTAATAACTGAATACTGGTGTATGCTGTTCATAATACAGGTGTATGCTATTACTGGTGTATGCTATTTATTACTGGTGTATGCTATTACTGGTGTATACTATTACTGGTGTGTGCTATTACTGGTGTGTGCTATTACTGGTGTATGCTATTACTGGTGTATGCTATTACTGGTGTATGCTATTACTGGTGTATGCTATTACTGGTGTGTGCTATTACTGGTGTATGCTATTACTGGTGTATGCTATTACTGGTGTATGCTATTACTGGTGTATGCTATTACTGGTGTATGCTATTACTGGTGTATGCTATTACTGGTGTATGCTATTACTGGTGTATGCTATTACTGGTGTATGCTATTACTGGTGTATGCTATTACTGGTGTATGCTATTACTGGTGTATGCTATTACTGGTGTATACTATTACTGGTGTGTGCTATTACTGGTGTATGCTATTACTGGTGTATGCTATTACTGGTGTATGCTATTACTGGTGTATGCTATTACTGGTGTATGCTATTACTGGTGTATGCTATTCCTGGTGTATGCTATTTATTACTGGTGTATGCTATTTATTACTGGTGTATGCTATTACTGGTGTATGCTATTACTGGTGTATGCTATTACTGGTGTATGCTATTACTGGTGTATGCTATTACTGGTGTGTGCTATTACTGGTGTATGCTATTACTGGTGTATGCTATTACTGGTGTATGCTATTACTGGTGTATGCTATTACTGGTGTATGCTATTACTGGTGTGTGCTATTACTGGTGTATGCTATTTATTACTGGTGTATGCTATTTATTACTGGTGTATGCTATTTATTACTGGTGTATGCTATTTATTACTGGTGTATGCTATTTATTACTGGTGTATGCTATTCATAATACTGGTGTATGCTATTTATTACTGGTGTATGCTATTACTGGTGTATGCTATTACTGGTGTATGCTATTACTGGTGTATGCTATTTATTACTGGTGTATGCTATTCATTACTGGTGTATGCTATTCATAATACCGGTGTATGCTATTCATAATACCGGTGTATGCTATTACTGGTGTATGCTATTACTGGTGTATGCTATTTATTACTGGTGTATGCTATTTATTACTGGTGTATGCTATTCATTACTGGTGTATGCTATTCATTACTGGTGTATGCTATTCATAATACCGGTGTATGCTATTCATAACTGAATACCGGTTTATGCTTTCATAACTGTTCTTAATAACTATGCTATTCATGACTAACTACCGGTATGCTGTAATTGACTACTGGTGTATTCAGACCTCATTAATGGAATGGTGCCTTGTTGATGGTGAACTAAAGTATTTGAGTAACTTAGGCATTATAACTCCTCCAGGCTTGCTATTTCCCCCATTGTTTGGCAACCGGTATCAAAAGGGGTGCCTTGGTGTTGACGGATTCTTTATCCAAGGCATTGGTTACCCAGGCCCTTGTGGTTTAGTGCTTCTTTTTTATTATAATGGTTACCCAGGCACTGACCCCCTCCAGATTTACCACTCCCCATATTTTGTATTTGTCAAGGGGATGTGCTTTGAAGGTTTTTTTTATTGAAGGAGTCATCCAGGCGCTATGACCCCTTCGGGTTGAGCACTTACCTGGAGGTTATTCCGGGGATCAACGCCCCCGCGGCCTGGTCCATGACCAGGCCTCCCGATGGATCAGGGCCTGATCAACTAGGCTGTTACTGCTGGCCGCACGCAGTCCAACGTACGAGCCACAGCCCGGCTGATCCGGCACTGACTTAAGGTATCTCCAGCTCTCTTGAAGGCAGCCAGGGGTTTATTGGCAATTCCCCTAATGCTTGATGGGAGGCTGTTGAACAGCCTTGGGACCCGGACACTTGTGGTGTTTTCCCTTAGTGTACCAATGGCGTCCCTACTTTTAATTGGGGGCATTTTGCATCGCCTGCCCAGTCTTTTACTTTCGTAGGGAGTGTTTTCTGTGTGCAGATTTGGGACCATTCCTTCCAGGATTTTCCAAGTGTAGATTATGATACATATCTCCCTCCTGCGTTCCAACGAGTACAAGTCAAGTGCTTCCAAGCGTTCCCAGTAGTTAAGGTGCTTGACAGAGCTTATATGTGCAGTAAAGGATCTCTACACTCTAGATCTGTGATGAATGGTTTGAAAAACAGACAAGTTGTAGAATTGAGACACTTATGCAACATATGGGAGTCTTTATTCAGGAAACGTTTCGCCACACAGTGGCTTCATCAGTCCAATACAAAGTAGAAAGCCGTAAGGAGAGGAGGAGTTTGAGGTAATCAGTCCCTCAGCCTGGAGTCGATGTGTTCAGTCCATCAACTCTAGATCTGCGATTTCACCTGCTTTGAATGGAGATGTTAATGTACAAAACAAATTCTGGCCACAAAATAGAGCGAAACACCAACGTCAAAGACCTGGGAGTGATCATGTCGGAGGATCTCACCTTCAAGGACCATAACATTGTATCAATCGCATCTGCTAGAAAAATGACAGGATGGATAATGAGAACCTTCAAAACTAGGGAGGCCAAGCCCATGATGACACTCTTCAGGTCACTTGTTCTATCTAGGCTGGAATATTGCTGCACACTAACAGCACCTTTCAAGGAAGGTGAAATTGCTGACCTAGAAAATGTACAGAGAACCTTCACGGCGCGCATAACGGAGATAAAACACCTCAATTACTGGGAGCGCTTGAGGTTCCTGAACCTGTATTCCCTGGAACGCAGGCAGGAGAGATACATGATTATATACACCTGGAAAATCCTAGAGGGACTAGTACCGAACTTGCACACGAAAATCACTCGCTACGAAAGCAAAAGACTTGGCAGACGATGCAACATCCCCCCAATGAAAAGCAGGGGTGTCACTAGCACGTTAAGAGACCATACAATAAGTGTCAGGGGCCCGAGACTGTTCAACTGCCTCCCAGCATACATAAGGGGGATTACCAACAGCTGGCACTGGACAAGCACCTAAAGTCGGTTCCTGATCAGCCGGGCTGTTGCTTGTACGTTGGTTTGTGTGCAGCCAGCAGCAACAGCCTGGTTGATCAGGCTCTGATCCACCAGGAGGCCTGGTCACAGACCGGGCCGCGGGGGCGTTGACCCCCGGAACTCTCTCCAGGTAAACTCCAGGTAAACAGCAGTATTCCAGCCTAGAGAGAACAAGTGATTTGAAAAGGATCATTGGCTTGGTATCTCTCGTTTTGAACATTATCATTATCCTTTCTATCATTTTCTTTGCATGTGCGATCTTGGCACTGTTGTGATCCTTGAAAGTGAGATCCTCGGACATTACTGTTCCCAGGTCCCTTAGATTATTTTTCCGCTCTATTGTATGGCCAGAGTCTGTAGTATACTGTTCTACTATTATCTCCTCCAGTTTTCCATAACGGAGTAGTTGGAATTTGTCCTCATTGAACATCATATTGTTTACCGTTGCCCACTGGAAAACTTTGTTTATATCTTGGAGGTTAACCGTGTCCCTTCCATAAAGACTTCAGGTACCAAGTTCTTTTCCAGGGTTACTTCACTTTGTTTTTTAATGGCACTGTGACCAGCTTGTTACTGGACCCCTGTTGCTCAAAATATCTGTCCAGAGAGCTCTGTTTCTGGTGTGTCTTTGAAACATCCCTAAAGTGGGACACAACATTGTCATTGTACATGTTGCCAACACAGCCTGCAACAGCTTTGTCAGGGCGAAGTTCATCCATAAGGGTTTGCACTTCAATCCACTTTGCACAAATGTTCTTAATCTTTGAAGAAGGCAGCTTCCTCCATCTCTATTCCTCCTCTGAAGAAAATTCCTGAGCTGTGGTCTGTTGGTGTTGCAAATGAAGCTCTTGCAGTTCTGTAGTGGTTAGCTCTTCATCGTGGTCCTCCATCAACTCTTCCACATCCTCGAAACTCGCATCCAACCCTATGGAATTACCCGATGCCACAATACTTTCCACAACTGGCATAGGCTCCTCAGGGTTAGCCTCAAACCTTTCAAAATCCTTCTTGTACACATTCAGGTCACAATTTTCTCCAAGCAGAGTTCAAAGCCCTGCAAGTCACTCCCTCCCAAGCCTTACCCGAAAAGTTTATGCAGTGGAAGATATTGAAGTGATCTTTCCAGAAAACTCTTAGGGTCAATTCAGTGTCTGAGGTCACTTCACAGCACTTTTCAAACAATGCTTTGGTGTACATTTTTTCGAAGTTTGAAATGACCTCCTGGTCCATGGGCTGGAGGAGAGGAGAATGGTATTAGGGAGCAAAAACTTCAGTGATGAAGCGATACTCCTGCACCATTTGCTCTTCAAAGTCTGGAGGATGAAATGGAGCATTGTCCATTACCAGGAGGCACTTGAGTTCCAATTTATTTTCCAGGAGGTATTTCTTCACACTGGGGTCAAACACTTCATTGAACCAATCTAGGAAAATGTCCCTCGTGACCCATACCTTACTGTTAGCCTTCCACATCCCTCAAATTAGCCTTGGTGACCCGTTTTTTTTTTAAACTGGGATTTTCAGAGTGATACACCAGTAAAGGCTTTACTTTGCAATCCCCACTAGCACTACTAGAAAACATGAGAGCTAGCCTGTCTTTCATAGGCTTGTGTCCTGGCAATGCTGTTTCCTCCTTCGTGATGTAGGTCCTCTTTGGCATTTTCTTCCAAAACGGGTCTGTTTCGTCACAATTGAATACCTGTTGGGGTTTGAATTGTTCAGTCTCTGTACCCCTTTAATTCCTGAAAATATTTTTCAGCCGCTTTTTTGTCAGAACTGGCAGCCTCGCCATGCCTTACCACACCGTGTATGCCACTATGCTTCTTAAATCTCTCAAACCAGCCTTTGCTGGCCTTAAAATCACAAACAGCACTTGTTGCAGGCATTCTTTTTACGAGATCATCATGCAACTGCCTTACCTTTTCACAAATTATTGACTGCATAACACTATCTCCTGCTAACTGTTTTTGGGTAATCCACACCAACAATATCCTCTCCACTTCTTTGAGGATTTGAAATCTCTTTTTTGTCAGCATGTCTACCCGTTTTGCAACAACAGCTTCCTTGATTTCCTTTCCCTTCGCCATGATCGAAGTGATGGTTGAATGGTGTTTGCCATACATCCAGATAAGCTCTGAAACATGCACTCCACTTTCATATTTTTCAATTTCTTTCTTTAATTCAATTGTGTTTCTCAATTTCTTTACCAAAGGGCTGGCATTAGCTTTCTTTGGGCCCATGGTGACTTCTTTAGCAGTTGCAAGCACAAAAAAAACAATGGATTATTATGAAATGTATCATATGAACCCTTGGGGTGATGGTCACTCTGATAAACATTGCCACAGAGTGTGAATGGTTCGGAAGTCTGGCTTTGTGTGCACGTTGACGCTGGGATGCCGTTCGGACGCATACCAGATGTTTGCTGAATCACGAGGTCAGTCATGAACCGCGAGGCTATATTTTGCCGAAAAAAATTGCTGAAAGTCGGATTTCACGAAAGTTGTGGCTACTGAAAGGCGGGGGTCCACTGTACTAGTCTTTTTACTAGTATTATTAACATTACAGTGGACCCCCGCTTAACGATCATCTCCCAATGCGACCAATTATGTAAGTGCATTTGTACGTGTGTGTTTGGGGGTCTGAAATGGACTAATCTACTTCACAATATTCCTTTTTTTTTTTTATTATCACACTGGCCGATTCCCACCAAGGCAGGGTGGCCCGAAAAAGAAAAACTTTCACCATCATTCACTCCATCACTGTCTTGCCAGAAGGGTGCTTTACACTACAGTTTTTAAACTGCAACATTAACACCCCTCCTTCAGAGTGCAGGCACTGTACTTCCCATCTCCAGGACTCAAGTCCGGCCTGCCGGTTTCCCTGAATCCCTTCATAAATGTTACTTTGCTCACACTCCAACAGCACGTCAAGTATTAAAAACCATTTGTCTCCATTCACTCCTATCAAACACGCTCACGCATGCCTGCTGGAAGTCCAAGCCCCTCGCACACAAAACCTCCTTTACCCCCTCCAACCTTTCCTAGGCCGACCCCTACCCCGCCTTCCTTCCACTACAGACTGATACACTCTCGAAGTCATTCTGTTTCGCTCCATTCTCTCTACATGTCCGAACCACCTCAACAACCCTTCCTCAGCCCTCTGGACAACAGTTTTGGTAATCCCGCACCTCCTCCTAACTTCCAAACTACGAATTCTCTGCATTATATTCACACCACACATTGCCCTCAGACATGACATCTCCACTGCCTCCAGCCTTCTCCTCGCTGCAACATTCATCACCCACGCTTCACACCCATATAAGAACGTTGGTAAAACTATACTCTCATACATTCCCCTCTTTGCCTCCAAGGACAAAGTTCTTTGTCTCCACAGACTCCTAAGTGCGCCACTCACTCTTTTTCCCTCATCTTTCATAGACCCATCCGCTGACACGTCCACTCCCAAATATCTGAATACGTTCACCTCCTCCATACTCTCTCCCTCCAATCTGATATCCAATCTTTCATCACCTAATCTTTTTGTTATCCTCATAACCTTACTCTTTCCTGTATTCACCTTTAATTTTCTTCTTTTGCACACCCTACCAAATTCATCCACCAATCTCTGCAACTTCTCTTCAGAATCTCCCAAGAGCAGAGTGTCATCAGCAAAGAGCAGCTGTGACAACTCCCACTTTGTGTGTGATTCTTTATCTTTTAACTCCACGCCTCTTGCCAAGACCCTCGCATTTACTTCTCTTACAACCCCATCTATAAATATATTAAACAACCACGGTGACATCACACATCCTTGTCTAAGGCCTACTTTTACTGGGAAAAAATTTCCCTCTTTCCTACATACTCTAACTTGAGCCTCACTATCCTTGTAAAAACTCTTCACTGCTTTCAGTAACCTACCTCCTACACCATACACTTGCAACATCTGCCACATTGCCCCCCTATCCACCCTGTCATACGCCTTTTCCAAATCCATAAATGCCACAAAGACCTCTTTAGCCTTATCCAAATACTGTTCACTTACATGTTTCACTGTAAACACCTGGTCCACACACCCCCTACCTTTCCTAAAGCCTCCTTGTTCATCTGCTATCCTATTCTCCGTCTTACTCTTAATTCTTTCAATTATAACTCTACCATACACTTTACCAGGTATACTCAACAGACTTATCCCCCTATTATTTTTGCACTCTCTTTTATCCCCTTTGCCTTTATACAAAGGCAAATTGCACCAACCACTCCAAAACTATATCCCCACCTGCTTTTAACATTTCTATCTTTATCCCATCAATCCCGGCTGCCTTACCCCCTTTCATTTTACCTACTGCCTCACGAACTTCCCCCACACTCACAACTGGCTCTTCCTCACTCCTACAAGATGTTATTCCTCCTTGCCCTATACACGAAATAACAGCTTCCCTATCTTCATCAACATTTAACAATTCCTCAAAATATTCCCTCCATCTTCCCAATACCTCTAACTCTCCATTTAATAACTCTCCTCTCCTATTTTTAACTGACAAATCCATTTGTTCTCTAGGCTTTCTTAACTTGTTAATCTCACTCCAAAACTTTTTCTTATTTTCAACAAAATTTGTTGATAACATCTCGCCCACTCTCTCATTTGCTCTCTTTTTACATTGCTTCACCACTCTCTTAACCTCTCTCTCTTTCTCCATATACTCTTCCCTCCTTGCATCACTTCTACTTTGTAAAAACTTCTCATATGCTAACTTTTTCTCCCTTACTACTCTCTCTACATCATCATTCCACCAATCGCTCCTCTTCCCTCCTGTAACCACAAACTTCTGCTGAACACTCTAACACTACATTTTTAAACCTACCCCATACCTCTTCGACCCCATTGCCTATGCTCTCATTAGCCCATCTATCCTCCAATAGCTGTTTATATCTTACCCTAACTGCCTCCTCTTTTAGTTTATAAACCTTCACCTCTCTTCCCTGATGCTTCTATTCTCCTTGTATCCCATCTACCTTTTTCTCTCAGTGTAGCTACAACTAGAAAGTGATCTGATATATCTGTGGCCCCTCTATAAACATGTACATCCTGAAGTCTACTCAACAGTCTTTTATCTACCAATACATAATCCAACAAACTACTGTCATTTCGCCCTACATCATATCTTGTATACTTATTTATCCTCTTTTTCTTAAAATATGTATTACCTATAACTAAACCCCTTTCTATACAAAGTTCAATCAAAGGGCTCTCATTATCATTTACACCTGGCACCCCAAACTTACCTACCACACCCTCTCTAAAAGTTTCTCCTACTTTAGCATTCAGGTCCCCTACCACAATTACTCTCTCACTTGGTTCAATGGCTCCTATACATTCACTTAACATCTCCCAAAATCTCTCTCTCTCCTCTGCATTCCTCTCTTCTCCAGGTGCATACACGCTTATTATGACCCACTTCTCGCATCCAACCTTTACTTTAATCCACATAATTCTTGAATTTACACATTCATATTCTCTTTTCTCCTTCCATAACTGATCATTTAACATTACTGCTACCCCTTCCTTTGCTCTATCTCTCTCAGATACTCCAGATTTAATCCCATTTATTTCCCCCCACTGAAATTCTCCTACCCCCTTCAGCTTTGTTTTGCTTAGGGCCAGGACATCCAACTTCTTTTCATTCATAACATCAGCAATCATCTGTTTCTTGTCATCCGCACTACATCCACGCACATTTAAGCATCCCAGTTTTATAAAGTTTTTCTTCTCTTTTTTAGTAAATGTCTACAGGAGAAGGGGTTACTAGCCCATTGCTCCCGGCATTTTAGTCGCCTCATACGACATGCATGGCTTACGGAGGAAAGATTCTTTTCCACTTCGGTCAGTACTGGCACCTGAACATACTTCTGGAATGAAAAAATATCGTTAACCGGGGGTCCGCTGTATTAGTATTAAAAAATTAATTTGTTGCCAGTAGGCTGTAACCTAATATATTAAGCCTACCAGTTACTGCCTCGTGAGGTCATTTACAATTGTTAAGATAAGATTTCGTTCGGATTTTTAACCCTAGATGGTTAGCCACCCAGGAAAACCCAAGAAAGGCAGTGCGTCTTCGAGGACTGTCTTATTTCCATTGTGGTCCTCGATTTTGTCTCCTCAGGATGCAACCCACACCAGTCGACTAACACCCAAGTACCTACTTGCTGGTAGGTGAACAGGACAACAGGTGTAAGAAATCATGTCAATGTTTCTACCCCACCGGGAATCGAACCTGGGCCCTCCATGTGTAAAGCGAGAGCTTTGCCATGGGGGTTACTTTTTTTTTTTTATATAGTAAACCAGTAGGTGGCATACAATGGGAGGTAATGATCTATTGCAATGGACTCTTGATTCAGTTCCTTGAATCAAGAGCCCTTCACTAGCATTAAGGAACTCTTCCTTTAAAAGGAGTAAATCAGATTTGACTTACAAGCTTTTTTTGTTACTAAATTTAAATTTACAGTGGACTCTCAGATTATGACATTAATCTATTCCAGAGAAGTGTGTCTTTATCCGAATCTGTCATAATCTGAATTAATTTTCCCCATAAGAAATAATGGAAATCCAGTTAATATGTTCCAGACACCCTAAAGTACTAAACAAAATTAATTTTTTTCACATGAAATAATAATAATAAGTTTATTTCTTTGTAAAGGTTACAATGTGTAATTACAATTTTGATTTGCTAAGTACAAAGATAGCCACTATCATGCCGAGGCATTTCGGGCAAACTAATCCTAATACATAGTAACTAATTAAAACTAGATAAGATAATAGTAAGAGATAAGATAAGATAAGATTTCGTTCGGATTTTTAACCCCGGAGGGTTAGCCACCCAGGATAACCCAAGAAAGTCAGTGCGTCATCGAGGACTGTCTAACTTATTTCCATTGGGGTCCTTAATCTTGTCCCCCAGGATGCGACCCACACCAGTCGACTAACACCCAGGTACCTATTTGCTGCTAGGTGAACAGGACAACAGGTGTAAGGAAACGTGTCGAAATGTTTCCACCCGCCGGGAATCGAACCCGGGCCCTCCGTGTGTGAAGCGGGAGCTTTAGCCACCAGGCCACCGGGCCATAGCAATTATTATTTAAAACTAAACACACAATAGTGGTTAGCTGTTTTACAATCTTATTTGGACTTCATAAATCTTATGTATACTTAGTACAAAATCTAATTTACAAGAAATGGTGCAGGTGGTAATATTTTATGGAATGGCAGAATTAAAAGCCAGGAGGTCAATGATAAATCTAGCCAGTAAATGTTTAGTTGATTTAGTTAATATTGTGAGATAAGATGATTTTTTAGCAAAGTCCTAAATTTATAAGTTGTCTGGGGATCCTTGGCTTGTTCCGGTAGCAATTTCCAGATCTTTGGGCCTTTTATGTGCACAGCGTTCATGCATAGTGAGAGTTTTACTCGAGGGATGTTGAAAAGGGCCTTATGCCTTGTATTGTGACTGTGCATTCTGTTGTTACTGTCGAGGAGTAGTTTTAGGGGAGGGTTTAGAATGGAGTTTAAAGTTCTGTATATGTAGTAGGCACAATAATAAGAGTGTATGTTTTATATATTTAGCAAGTTGTCTTGAAAAGTGGTGGGGTGTGCTGTCTAGCACAGGAGCTGGTTATCACCCGCACAGCAGCTTTTGTTGGATTATTAAGGGTCTAAGGTGGTTGGCTGTGGTTGAGCCCCAGGCACAGATACCATAAGTGAGGTAAGGATATATTAGAGAGTGGTACAAGGTAAGGAGAGTCGTTTGTGATACATAGTAGCGTATCTTGGAAAGGATTCCTACTGATTTGGAAATTTTCTTGGCTATGTGATGGGTGTGGGACTGAAATTTAAGATTACAGTCAAGGAGAAGACCTAGAAATTTGCCCTCTGTGTGTCTTGATATAGGGGAACCATTTAACAGTATGTTGAGTTGAATATATGAGGCTCTGTTGCCAAACAGCATGAAGCAAGTTTTTTCTATGTTAAGTGTGAGTTTGTTGGTCATCATCCAAGCATATATCTTTAGCAGTTCATTGTTTACAGTGTTTTCAAGCACAGCTTGGTCTGAATGGGAGTAGACATATGTAGTGTCATCTGCGAATAGAACTGGTGTAAGGAGTTGGGATGCATTGGGGAGATCATGATGTAGATGAGAAAGAGGAGTGGGCCTAGGACACTACCTTCAGGGCCGGATTACTGCATAGGCAAACTAGGCATTTGCCTAGGGCCCCACGCATTTGGGGGCCCCGCGGTCCAAGGGGTTCAGGGGCTCATCCAAGACTGCGCACATGGTGCAAGTGCAAAGGGGTCCCTACCTAAAAAGTTCAAGTCTTTGGAGAGTAAAATTGATTTTTAAAAATTAATCAAAATTTGAAACATTTAAGAAATGCAGTTATCTCAGAAACCTTCCCTATTGTTGACATAGTGTATCGTCTTTACCTAACACTTCCAGCTACTAACTGTGAAGGAGAACGTTCATTTTCTGTTTTGAAAAAAGTGAAAAACCAGCTCCGTTCAACAATGAGCCAAGACAAATTGTGTAACCTAGCCTTGTTGACCATTGAGTCTGATCTAACAAGAAATATTGATTTTCAGAATATAATTGATGATTTTGCCAATATGAAATCCAGAAAAAAGTTTATTTAAGAAGTGCCTGTGAATATAAACATTTCTTTACTTTCTTGAGTTTATATGATTTGATAGTCTTATGCATGATGCAATGATAACAATAATGGACAGTGATTTATAAAGGGAATAATAGTGCTGTAGTGGTTATGCTGAATATAATAGGTACATGATGTCACTACTTTAATAGCTTAATCTAGTAATACTATGCTGTCTTGAGTTTATTCTCTTTAAAATGCATGATTTAACAAGATAGTTACAATGGCTGTTGGTAAATGGTTTTGGTTGTCTTGATGTACTTTCCCTATTAAATTTAATTAAATAGCCAGAATGTATTTAATTAGACCTTAAACAGGCTCACACCGACCCCCCCCCCCAAGCTGGAAGGGGTTGCTTCGCTAGCCCGTAACTCAACGCAAAGGGGCCCCGCCAATCTGAATAGCCTAGGGCCCGGAGACTTCTTAATCTGGCCCTGACTACCTTGCGGTACTCCAGCTACAGGTTGGATAGCGGAGTTGACTCCATTTGCATGCACATACTTGTGTCTGTCGTTAAGATAGAATTTTAGGTAGTTTAGAGAATGCCCTCTTATGCCATAATGATACAGCTTGAGGTGCAAGAGATTGGTCAGCTGTGTCAAACGCTTTTCTTAGGTCAATAAAGAGCCCCAGGGGATATTCATTCTTATCGAGAGCTGTATATATTAGGTCAAGCATTTGTATAATAGCATCATTCGTGCTTTTTTTTTTGGTCTAAATCCAAACTGGCATGGGTTAAGTATGTTGTTGGATGTAAGGTAGCGAGTCAAGTTGCTTGTGTATTATTTTTTCAAATATCTTGGATAGTATAGGCAAGTTTGATATGGGTCTGTAATTGTTCAAATCAGTTGGATCTCCACCTTTGTGGATCAGGGTGACCCTTGCTGTCTTGAGTATGGATGGGAAGGTTGAGGAAGCTATAGATTTGTTAAACATTGTTGCAATAATGGGCAACAGTTCTGGTGCAGCTTTTTTATATATGAATGGTGGCAAGTTATCTAGATCACTTGATTTGTTTTTTAATGATTTATTGATGAGTGAGACTTCAGTGGGATTAGTTGGAGCTAGGAATAGAGTACGTACTATTTGGATAGTTGCCAGTGAGGTACTTGCTCGGAAGGGTATTTGAGCTAGGAATTTGGCTCTCTAGCTTTGATCCTATGGTAGAGAAGAAGACATTAAATTTGTCGGCCGTGTTTATAGGTTGCATGTGAGGTTCATCTGGTTTAATTAAGTCTCTCTCTCTAATTCCAGTCGATTTTCTTGAGCCCAAAATTTTGGAGAGGGTTTGCCAGGTACTTTTCATGTCACCTTTCATTTCACTAAATCTATTTTCACAATACATTTGCTTTGATTTACGTATTAGTTTTGCGAGTATTGATGTGTATCTTTTAGTAAATTCTTTAGTAATTAAGCCTAATCTGAACTGCTTTTCAGTTTGGTGTTTTTTATTAATAGATTTGAGGATACTTCTAGTTAGCCATGGGCTGTTTAGCCTCTTTTCTGTGACTTGTTTCATTTTGACTGGGCAATGTTTGTTCTAGAGGTTTAGGGTTTTATGTAAAAAAAAAAATTGGTATCTTTATCAATATTATTACTGTCATTTAGCTCTCTCTGCCAATCAGTGGCACCTAGTGCTAGTTTTAGGTTGTTTATCGATGTCTCGTCACGCAGGCGAAATGAGATCTTTCTTGTTTTTTGAGGCGGTTTAGATAAGTTGGTTATGAGAAAGGTAGGATAGTGGGCTGTGGTGTTATCTGTGATTATACCTGCTTGTAGTGGGGATATTATGTTGGTCCAGATATGGTCGAGTAACGAGGCACTAGTGTCAGATTCTTGTTGGCTTTGTTATAGTGGGTAGCAATAAGCTGTTTACCTGGAGAGAGTTCCGGGGGTCAACGCCCCCGCGGCCCAGTCTGTGACCAGGCCTCCTGGTGGATCAGAGCCTGATCAACTAGGCTGTTACTGCTGGCTGCACACAAACCAACATACGAGCCACAGCCCGGCTGGTCAGGAACCGACTTTAGGTGCTTGTCCAGTGCCAGCTTGAAGACTGCCAGGGGTCTGTTGGTAATCCCCCTTATGTATGCTGGGAGGCAGTTGAACAGTCTCGGGGCCCCTGACACTTATTGTATGGTCTCTTAACGTGCTAGTGACACCCCTGCTTTTCATTGGGGGGATGTTGCATCGTCTGGCAAGTCTTTTGCTTTCGTAGTGAGTGATTTTCGTGTGCAAGTTCGGTACTAGTCCCTCTAGGATTTTCAAGGTGTATATAATCATGTATCTCTCCTGCCAGCGTTCCAGGGAATACAGGTTTAGGAACCTCAAGCGTTCCCAGTAATTGAGGTGTTTTATCTCCGTTATGAGTGCTGTGAAGGTTCTTTGTACATTTTCTAGGTCAGCAATTTCACCTTCCTTGAAAGGTGCTGTTAGTGTGCAGCAATATTCCAGCCTAGATAGAACAAGTGACCTGAAGAGTGTCATCATGGGCTTGGCCTCCCTAATTTTGAAGGTTCTCATTATCCATCCTGTCATTTTTCTAGCAGATGCGATTGATACAATGTTATGGTCCTTGAAGGTGAGATCCTCCGACATGATCACTCCCAGGTCTTTGACGTTGGTGTTTCGCTCTATTTTGTGGCCAGAATTTGTTTTGTACTCTGATGAAGATTTAATTTCCTCGTGTTTACCATATCTGAGTAATTGAAATTTCTCATCGTTGAACTTCATATTGTTTTCTGCAGCCCACTGAAAGATTTGGTTGATGTCCGCCTGGAGCCTTGCAGTGTCTGCAATGGAAGACACTGTCATGCAGATTCGGGTGTCATCTGCAAAAGAAGACACGGTGCTGTGGCTGACATCCTTGTCTATGTCGGATATGAGGATGAGGAACAAGATAGGAGCGAGTGCTGTGCCTTGTGGAACAGAGCTTTTCACCGTAGCTACCTCGGACTTTACTCTGTTGACGACTACTCTCTGTGTTCTGTTAGTGAAGAAATTATAGATCCATCGACCGACTTTTCCTGTTATTCCTTTAGCACGCATTTTGTGCGCTATTACGCCATGGTCACACTTGTCAAAGGCTTTTGCAAAGTCTGTATATATTACATCTGCATTCTTTTTGTCTTCTAGTGCATCTAGGACCTTGTCGTAGTGATCCAATAGTTGAGACAGACAGGAGCGACCTGTTCTAAACCCATGTTGCCCTGGGTTGTGTATCTGATGGGTTTCTAGATGGGTGGTGATCTTGCTTCTTAGGACCCTTTCAGAGATTTTTATGATATGGGATGTTAGTGCTATCGGTCTGTAGTTCTTTGCTGTTGCTTTACTGCCCCCTTTGTGGAGTGGGGCTATGTCTGTTGTTTTTAATAACTGTGGGATGACCCCCGTGTCCATGCTCCCTCTCCATAGGATGGAAAAGGCTCGTGATAGGGGCTTCTTGCAGTTGTTGATGAACACGGAGTTCCACGAGTATGGCCCTGGGGCAGAGTGCATGGGCATGTCATATATCGCCTGTTCGAAGTCATTTGGCGTCAGGATAAAATCAGATAGGCTTGTGTTAACCAAATTCTGTGGCTCTCTCAAAAAATTAATTTTGATCTTCGATTCTCAGTCTGGTTAGCGGCTTGCTAAAAACCGAGTCATATTGGGACTTGAGTAGCTCACTCATTTCCTTGCTGTCATCTGTGTAGGACCCATCTTGTTTAAGTAGGGGCCCAATACTGGACGTTGTTCTCGACTTTGATTTGGCACAGGAGAAGAAATACTTTGGGTTTCTTTCGATTTCATTTATGGCTTTCAGTTCTTCCCGCAATTCCTGACTCCTATAAGATTCCTTTAGCTTAAGTTCGATGCTTGCTATTTCTCTGACCAGTGTCTCACTACGCCTTTCAGATATATTGACCTCTTTTAGCCGCTCTGTTATTCTTTTCCGTCGCCTGTGAAGGGAGTGCCTGTCCCTTTCTATTTTACATCTACTCCTCCTTTTTCTTAGAGGAATAAGCCTTGTGCATACATCGAGCGCCACCGAGTTAATCTGTTCTAGGCATTAGTTGGGGTCTGTGTTGCTTAGTATATCTTCCCAGCTTATATCAGTTAAGATTTGGTTTAATGTGGTCCCACTTTGCTTTTGTTATTGAAGTTGAATTTGGTGAATGCTCCCTCGTGACTAATCTCATTATGTTGGTCTGGGGCTCCGTGCATACATGTCTGAACCTCAATTATGTTGTGATCTGAGTATATTGTTTTTGATATGGTGACATTTCGTATCAGATCATCATTGTTAGTGAAGATGAGGTCTAGTGTATTCTCCAGTCGAGTAGGCTCTATTATTTGCTGGTTTAAATTGAATTTTGTGCAGAGATTTAAAAGCTCGTGTGAGTGGAGTTTTCATCAGAGCTGCCTCCTGGTGTTATTACTGCAACAATATTATTTGCTATATTCCTGCATTTTAGGTGCCTTAAGTTGAAATCCCCCAGGAGCAAGATGTTGGGTGCAGGAGCTGGCAGATTTTCCAGACAATGGTCAATTTTTAACAGCTGTTCCTGGAATTGCTGGGATGTTGCATCTGGAGGCTTGTAGACTACCACAATGACTAGGTTTTGGTTCTCGATCTCGATTCTCAAATCTCTCAAACCAGCCTTTTCTGGCCTTAAATTCATCAATATCAGCACTAGTTTCAGGCATTTTCTTAGATCATTATGCAACTGCCTTGCCTTTTCACGTATAATTGACTGCGTTTCTCGTTGATCCACTCCAACAACAATCTCTCCACATCTTCGAGTATTTGTGATCTCTGTTTTGTGAGCATATTTCCACCTTTCACAACAACAGTTTCCTTGATTGCCTTTTTCTTGGCCAAGATAGTAGCGATGGTTGTATGGGGTTTGTTATACAACCTGGCCAGCTTGGAGACGTGCACTACACTTTCATATTTTGCAATGATCTCTTTCTTGAATTCAATAGTATTTCTCACCCTCTTTACTACAGGGCTTGCACTAGAAGCTTTCTTTAGGCTCATGGTGACTTATTTAGCAGTTGCAAGCACTAAAAACAATGGAATAATACAAAATTTATCGCATGTATGAGTGGAATCGCCCTCACTGGCTTGTAAACAACGGCATACGCTGTACATGGAGTGGCGAGCCGCTCAATCCCCACGGACACATTTGGGACGAATGACTTTAACCGAGTTTTGTTGTTAACCGCCAATATTTTGACGCAAAAACTTTACTTAATCTGAATTTTACGTAATCCGATGATGTTGTAATCTGGGGGTCCACTGTATCTCAAATATAAAGTGTTTGTGGTCCAGATATGGTACTTGTTTATGAAGTGTTTGCTGAGGTTTAATACCTGCTTATTATAATCAATTATAATAAAGAAGCGCTAAACCTACAAGGGTCAGACAGCTCAGACTACCTGGTTATATATTCACATCGTTGTACAAAATTTGTCATCTTCCTTATAGTGGAGTAGTGGAAACAGATGCTATATTTCATGTGTACACTGAGTTGCAAGGTAATATTTTGTGAAGGTATTCAGGTAAAAAGGTTTGTTGGACTTGAGTACTGGAGATGGAAATAGTACAATGCCTACAGTTTAAGAGGTTTGGGATATTTGCCATTTGGAGTGACATCTGAACTGTCTTATCTGTGCACCTCTGCGAAGACGGTGATACTGTGAATGACGGTGAAAGTTTCTTTTTTGGGTCATCTTGCCTCGGTGGGAGACAGCCGGTGTGCGTGTGTATTCTTTCAACAAATCAGTCGTATCCCACCAAGGCGGGGTGGTGCCCCAAAAAGAAAAACGAAAGTTCTCTTTTTAAATTCAGTATAATGTATACAGAAGGGGTTACTAACCCCTTGCTTCCTGCATTTTACTCTCCTCTTAAGACACACACGGCTTACGCACTTCCCTATGAAGATGCATGTGTGTGTGTGTGTATAAGTATGTCGTGCCAAATAGGTAAAGCTTGCGAGTTTGGCTTAAATAGCAACGCTCTTCTTGTCGTATAAGGCAAGCAAAAATTTGTATATTCAATAATTTCACAATCATTCTGAACCTAACAAAAAAAAAATGTTTCATTGTTTATTAAATTATTGTAAACTTGCTAAATTAAATTGTGCTTGTTATAATAAGGTTAGGTAAGTTTTCTAAGGTTCTTTTGGTACATAATTAATTTTTACATTAAATTAAAGCAGCGCTGTATAGCCCTTGTGGCTTAGCGCTTCTTTTTGATTATAATAATAATAATACATTAAAATAAAAAAAATATTCCTTTAAGCATGTAAGAGAAACTTTAGAAAGGACTTTATATATAAGAGGGTTGTATATAAATGTTAAATTTTAATCTCCCTGATAGTTGTCAAGTATTCTTGACAGTCAACAGGTTACATGCAAACTTAATTAAATCCTCATGTAGTAGATAGACTTTAAACTTGATAAAGTAACTAGAATAATTAGCTTATTTCCACAGTGCATTTTAAAATCCAAAATATGTTGTCTGAAGCAACTTTTTTTTTTCCTTATTTGGTTTTAATTAGGCTATTAAAAATCCATTAAAAAATATGCTGCTCCTTCCTCAAAATTCATACAGTATTTTGTATTTAAAATTCCCTTTTTTTTTTTTTTTTTTTTTTTTTTTTTTTTTTTTTTTTTTTTTTCTTCATTTTAACACATCGGCCGTTTCCCACTGAGGCAGTGATCCAGAAAAGAAGAAACACATGAATCATCATTCACTCCATAGTAGTGATGGTGAATTAAGTCATGATGGTGAGGGTGTTAGGAATCATGATGGTAAGGGTGTTAGGAATATTGATGGGCTATTGAGCATGTTAGTTTGTAGTGGAGCAGCACACCTTCTCTACTGTCACCCCTTGATGCTGGTAAGGGGCTCTTGATGTAGGGAATTGTATCTGTCCTCCAGTTCCCTGAATTGACTGAATACCTTCCATTCCCCCCCTTCCCCCCCCCACCCACACACGCTGTATAATCTTACTTGGAGTTTACCTGGAGAGAGTTCCGGGGGTCTACGCCCCTGCAGCCCGGTCTGTGACCAGGCCTCATGGTGGATCAGAGCCTGATCAACCAGGCTGTTACTGCTGGCTGCACGCAATCCAACGTATGAGCCACAGCCCAGCTGGTCAGGTACCGACTTTAGGTGCTTGTCCAGTGCCTGCTTGAAGACAGCTAGGGGTCTATTGGTAATCCTTCTTATGTATGCTGGGAGGCAGTTGAACAGTCTCGGGCCCCTGACACTTATTGTATTCTCTTAACGTGCTAGTGACACCCCTGCTTTTCATTGGGGGGATGTTGCATCGTCTGCCGAGTCTTTAGCTTTCGTTGCGAGTGATTTTCGTGTGCAAGTTCGGTACTAGTCCCTCTAGGATTTTCTAGGTGTATATAATCATCTCTCTCGCCTGTGTTCCAGGGAGTACAGGTTTAGGAACTTCAACCTTTTGCCCCCCTTTTCCCAACCTAACCCTTGGGCACGACCTACTTCCACATTGTACAAATGTGACACCACCTATGACTGCTGCACCTCTCCTGCCTACGGTTTATAAGCTACTTTTCCACATGTGCCGCATTCTATTCAAGATTGATGGACTGACCATATCGACTCGAGGTTGAGGGACTGATTACCTCGTTCTTCTCCTGTTCTTCACGTTTCTCCTTTGTATGGACTGATGAAGCCACTGTGTGGCAAAACGTTTCCTCAGTAAAGATAACCCCTAAAGTCAGTACCTGACCAGCCGGGCTGTGGCTTGTACGTTGGATTGCGTGCAGCCAGCAGTAACAGCCTGGTTGATCAGGCTCTGATCCACCAGGAGTCCTGGTCACAGACTGGGCCACAGGGGCCTTGACCCCCGGAACTCTCTCCAAGTAAACTCCAGGTAAACCCAAGAGTTGCACATGTGTCTAATTTATCAACTGTGTCGGTTCTCTGAACCATTCATCTACAATCCTGTGGTACTTATGTATATCCAGTATTTACTTTTTGGTAGGCTTCATATTAATCAAGTGAAATGGGCATTTTATCATTCCAGAAATCTGAACTTCACAACCCCAGCAAGATATTTGAACTTCACAACCCCAGCAAGATATTTGAACTTCACAACCCCAGTAAGATATTTGAACTTCTGAACCCCAGCAAGATATTTGAACTTCACAACCCCAGTAAGATATTTGAACTTCTGAACCCCAGCAAGATATTTGAACTTCACAACCCCAGTAAGATATTGGAAATTCTCAACCCCAGCAAGATATTTGAACTTCACAACCCCAGTAAGATATTTGAACTTCTCAACCTCAGCAAGACATTTGAACTTCTCAACCCGTGGATGATTTCAGCAGTAACCTCATAACACTTCTATTGGGCAAGTAGTTAGTTAAACCAAGACAACTAACATGAAGTAAGTTAATATTTCTTCATGTATTCCTTGCTGTGTACTTTACCTTCTGTTACATTTGTTTTATATAAAACTGGTGTTTATAAGATTTATATTTTGGGAACATGTTTGTGTGTGGGTGTTGCTCATACCTGCGTGCTGCTCATACCAGGATGCTACCCCTGGGTGCTACACCTGGGTGCTGCACATACCTGGGTGCTGCTCACACCTGGGTAGCACTTGGGCTATTATCAGCCTGGGTAGCACTTGGGCTGTTATCAGCCTGGGTAGCACTTGGGCACTATCAGCCTGGGTAGCACTGGGGCACTATCAGCCTGGGTAGCACTGGGGCACTATCAGCCTGGGTAGCATTGGGGCACTATCAGCCTGGGTAGCACTGGGGCACTATCAGCCTGGGTAGCACTGGGGCACTATCAGCCTGGGTAGCACTGGGGCACTATCAGCCTGGGTAGCACTGGGGCACTATCAGCCTGAGGCTACTGTCACCCTAGGTAGTACTGTCCTGCTTAATGTATGAAACTGTCTCTTGCAATTATTTAAACTGCCAACCATATTGTTTTAAACCATTTTATACTGCCAAGTGTTTTATACCTTCTAATGTTTTATACCTTCTAATGTTTTATATCTTCTAGTGTTTTATACCTTCTAATGTTTTATATCTTCTAATGTTTTATATCTTCTAATGTTTTATATCTTCTAATGTTTTATATCTTCTAATGTTTTATATCTTCTAATGTTTTATATCTTCTAATGTTTTATATCTTCTAATGTTTTATATCTTCTAATGTTTTATATCTTCTAATGTTTTATATCTTCTAATGTTTTATACCTTCTAATGTTTTATATCTTCTTATGTTTTATATCTAATGTTTTATATCTTCTAATGTTTTATATCTTCTAATGTTTTATACCTTCTAATGTTTTATATCTTCTAATGTTTTATACCTTCTAATGTTTTATACCTTCTTATGTTTTATATCTTCTAATGTTTTATATCTTATAATGTTTTATATCTTCTAATGTTTTATATCTTCTAATGTTTTATACCTTCTTATGTTTTATATCTAATGTTTTATATCTTCTAATGTTTTATACCTTCTAATGTTTTATACCTTCTTATGTTTTATATCTAATGTTTTATATTTTAATGTTTTATGTTTTATATCTAATGTTTTATATTTTAATGTTTCATTTCTAATGTTTTATACCCAATGTTTTATACATTCTAATGTTTATATTTTGTTTTATATATATATTTTCTAATGTTTATATTTTTTATATATATATTTTCTAATGTTTCATGTATTTTGTTTTATATTTATAATGTTTTGTTTTACATTGATATTTTCTAATGTTTTATATTTCCTAATGTTTCATATTTATATTTCCTAATGTTTCATATTTATAATGTTTTTTTGTTTTATCTTACAATGTTTTATACCTGTTTTAGATTTTAATGTTTTATAGATTCTAATGTTTTATGTCTTACATTTATATCCTAATGTTTTACATATTTATTTTCTCATGTTTTGTATCCTATTATATATTTTCTAATGTTTTATATCTTCTGTTTTATACCTAATGTTTTATGTGCTTTTAATTTTTTTTTATTGACGTACATTGGTGTATTAATGCAGTTTAATGTTGTATATTCTTTTTCAAAAATTTACATTGCTCTGTAATTAACCTGGCACTTAAAAACCACCAGTCAACACTGCAGTAACCACCACTACCACAATCGCCAACAATCTGTAACACTTCGATACAACAACAATCACCATGTTTTTTTTTTTTTCCCCACTTAGATTGTTTTATACAGATGTGTTTCTCAGGTAATCAACTTGACAGGTAACTTGTGTCCACACATTTCAACGGCAACTTGACAGAGGTAACTCCAGGTAAGTTTTTTTAAACTCAAATACAGAATTTTAGAAGTAATTTCAATGTACATGGTGCATGAGGCTACCGAAACTAGGTATTTTTTTTATATGCAATGATGGAGCAATTGACTCGCTGATCTCTTATTTTTAGTACGTTTAGCTTCCTGTTCAAAATTCGTACATCTTGTAACTTTAATGGTAATTCCTAAATTATTGTATCAGTTTGTGTTTAAAATATTTAATGTGGGAAGTGGTGAAGGCTCGATACTCTTGTCTATCATGAGGCGGAAGAGTTGCCTAATTGTAGAAAGACGTACATCTAACGCTGATATATTTTTCATGGAGTTCAGTTTTATGGGCTGGAATGTTCAACATGCTTATTAAATTTTTGTAATTGCTAAGCTGCAGTGCAAGATTGTGTGGAATACAAAAATATTTTGTAGTGTTTTGTACAAGGTTACTTGTTGAAAAGTCAGGAATGCAGTATAATGTAAAGACAGAGGCATACCAGTTTGTCATAAAAGAATTATTGTGAAATTGAATGCACTTTGTAAGTTCTGAAACCAAAGTTATAATCTACATCATTGTTGTTACAAATACTGGGCTGCCTGAAAAGACTGTGGGAATTTTCAAGAGAGGTTTTTGACTGATAATATCAAATGTTAATTATTTTAACTGGCAAGGATCATATTTTATTTGTGGTAGAAATTTTATTTTTTTTTTATCTTAAGTTGCCAAGAATACTGATCTATGATAAATTCATTCATTCATTAGAGGTTTGCCGGTACTTCCGGCCCGGGTCTTCTCCATATGGTGACCCGGCTGTGGCCCCCGGTTGGGGGTGTCATCATCATCTTCTTTCTTCTGTCTTCTTTCTTGGGCCCTCCGGCTGGAGGGTTACATCATCTTCTTTCTTGCGGGGGGGGGGGGGGGAGAGGAGGTAGGGGAGTGAAAGAAGGAAGAGTAGGAGAGGTGATAGATGGAGAGTAGTGGCGACTCGTAGTTGTATGTGGCGGCGTCATCGAGGTGGTGGGTGGGCAGCCAGGATGGGGATGAGAGTTCCCAGGTCTTGGGTGGCGAGGTACACCAGCCGGGCTGCGGTGTCTTCTCGGTTCGGGTCCCCAGGCGCCATTGGGAAGTGCCTTCGTCGGAGTGGCACCGTCGCTGGACAGTCGAGGAGGTAGTGGACCCGGGACCATCTGGTTGCAATGGCAGCAGCGCTCCTCTCGCACGCGGTCAATGAGTCTTCTGGCAGTAAGGTAGCCAAGTCGCAGCCGGTGGACCCCAACCTGCAACTTCCTGTCTAGCCTCCGCATGCTCGGCGGGGGCTCCCCACGGGTCGCCCTGTCATACCAGATCCGGCTCCGCGATGTGCCTGGCCCTGGTAGCGGGCGCCTGGCTGCATCAGCTGCCCACAGATCCACCTGCCTGCGGCTGATAGCGATGGTGGTCACTGGCTGGGCCTCAAGGGTTGCTGACTTCGCCGCTCGATCTGCCGCATCATTCCCAGCGAGGTCGATGTGGCTCGGTATCCAGTTGATTGTTGCTTGCTGTCCCTGCTCCTTAAGTGTCTGCAGGTCCTTCCTGATGGCAGTAATTAGCCGGATGTTGTCCCTGGGCTCCCTGTGCATGACGGCCTGGATCGCCGCTCTGGAGTCTACGTGAATGACTGGGGGTCGCCGATGATCCAGGAGCGCGTGTTGCAGGGCCCTCTGGATGGCATGGAGTTCTGCCTGGAGAATTGTGCAGTGATCCTGGAGACGCCATCCAGCCGTCAGGGTGGCATGGTGCACCCCGGCACCTGTGCGGCCAGCCTCTGGATCCCGGGAGCCATCGGTGTAATGTACGGCGCACCCAGGGTGCTCTGCTGCTGCAATACTCACTGCAGCCCATTGCTGCAGCACGTGTTGTGGACAGTGACGCTTGCTAACTGGGAGGTCTTGGATGTGGATCACAACTGCTTCTGGTGCCCAGGGCGGGAGTACAGAGTACCCCGCCTTAGGCCGGTCACAGCCCTTGTCCACTATAAGCGCCATGGGGAGGAGTTTGCTTGCTACATCAGCCGCTGACCACACCCACAGCCGGCCAGGAGACTCCCTGAGGTCTCCCTGTTGCCGTTCAAGGAGGTGTTGCAGCAGTCCCTCTCCACCGGGGAGTTGTACGTACTTGGCCACCCTCCTGGCTGCCACAAGGGCGATTCTGTCGCGTAGCGGCTGCAGTTGAGCCTCATGATTCAGGGGCACAGTGTTCGTCCACCTCGGCGCCCCCAACATGATCCGAGCTGGAGTATTTTGGACAACGTCGAGTCTTCGAAGGTGCGTTGGGCGGGCGGGCATGGACGAGGGTAAGTGCCCCATAGTCGATGAGAGAGCGCACCGCCTGCACATAGAATAATCGGAGAATGTCACGGCTGGCCCCCGACCTAGGGCTGGCGAGGGCCCGCATGGCGGTGACCCGTTGCATGGTCCGCTCTCTGACGTACTCCGCCTGATTCCGAAAGGAGAGCCGATTGTCGATGTGCACTCCCAGGTACAGGCAGCTACTGACCCAGTCGAGATTGATTCCTGACATCTGCAGTCTCCCCTCCGGCACATTGGCATGCAGGATCATGGCCTTGGATTTTTCTGCTGAGACCTTGAGGCCGAGATGACGGCAGGCGGTGGAGAGGAGGTTAAGGTCACGTTGGGCTCTATGCATCAAACCGCATCTCTCGGTGATGATGAGGGCAAGATCATCAGCGTAGCTGAGCAGCTGGGTGCCTAAAGAGAATGGCAGCTGCACCAGCTCATGCATCAGGACATTGAAGAGAGCGGGGCTAAGGACCCCTCCCTGCGGGGTGTCGTTTTCAAGGGGCCTGAGGGTGGACACCTGTCCCTGGAAACGCACTCGTGCACACCTGCCCTGCAGGTATGAAGAGATCCAGGCAAGGAGCCTTCCCTTCACGCCCCTGCCTGCTAGGAGGTCAAGGATGGCTGGTGCGCTGGCAAGCTCAAAGGCTTTCTCGAGGTCCAGGAAGACAACAATTTTGGGTCTCTTGTTTGACCCAATGCCTGCAAGGAGGGTGGTGATGCTCTCTGCTGTGCCCACTCCTCGTGTGAAGCCGTATATGTGACGGTGTTCCGGGCCAAGCTTCCACCGTAGTCGCTCAAGGATCATCCTCTCAGCCATCTTGGACAGACAGCTGGTGAGAGAGATGGGCCTCATGCTTTCCGGGTCCCTGGGCTTGGGGATGGGCAGGATGATGGCCTCCTTCCACGCAGTGGGGAGTTGTCCAGCCCTCCAGGAGCAGTTGATGACCTCCAAGAGTGCATCATGTCCAGAGGGGCCCGCCCTTGCGATCATGCTGTAGGTGATGCCATCCTGGCCGGGGGTGGTGTCCTGTGATGTCCTGAGGGCTGCCTTCAGCTCCCGGTCGCTGAAGTCTACATCGGTGTCATCGTGTTCGCAGCATGCAGCCTGTAGCCTGGCAGTCCTGTCTGGGAGGAGGACAGCCTGGAGGTTCTGCACATCTTGTGGCAGGCGTGCTGTTGCTGCCCTGGAAGTGAAGAGGTCGACCAGCCTCTCTGCTTCACCAGCCGGGTCATGGTGAGCACGCGCTGTTCCTCTGCGTTTTCCGGTAGCTATACCTATTTTCGCCCAGATCTCAGACAGGGTAGTGGCATGGTCGAAGGAGGCACACCATTCGAACCACTTTGCCAGGCGGACTCTGTGGGAGATGTGGCGAGCGTGCCGCACCACCTCTCTCAGCAGCCGAAGGGTGTCAGCAGTAGGGTTGCGTCTGTGGAGCCTGCGGGCACAATTGACACGGTGGTTCTGCTCCTTGACTGTCTCGTCGTAGAACCACCAGTCCCGCTTGATGGTACCTCCAGCCTTGGTAAGTGGGATGGCCACCTCAGCCGCATGGGTGACGGCGGCTTGGAGGTTCTGGGCAGCCGCATCAGGATTGTCAGAGAGGGAGGTCGTCTCCCACCATTGCTGTATGACATCCTGGAAGCACTGCCAGTCCGCCTTCTTGAAATTCCACCGTGGAGGCGGTGTGTATGGGATGTGCTGGGTGAGCGCCAGCGTGGTGACGATTGCGAAGTGATCGCTGGTGAGAAGTGGGTGGAGTTCCCACCTCACTCCAGGCTGCAGTCTCCGAGAGAGGAGAGTGACATCCAGTCGGTTGCCGCCGTGGTGTGTCGGCTCCCCATTGTTGAGGAGGACGACATCAGGAACATCATCGAGCACAGCCGCCAAGTGCCTGCCCATCTCATTGGTATGGGAGACAGAGCGGAGAAGCTCATGATGGGCGTTGATGTCCCCCGCCACGAGCACGCCCTCGAGGCGAGATATGGACAGAGCTGCAACCTCCGAGAGGTCGAGAGTAAACCGTGTGCTCCGGTACACATTGTAAATAGTCAGTGGTCCAGATGGCAGTCGCAGCGTGACAGCTTGCACCTTCACCGCAGTTGATAGGGTCAGTGACGATTGAGTGGGGGATGCAATTCCGCACATAGATTGCGGTGCCCCTGGCGGGGGGCCCACCACGCTGCAGGTATGCAGAGAACCCAGGGATGCGTGGCTGTGGGGCGGGTGGGGGCTTGGCAAGGGTTTCTTGGAACAGAAACACATCTATCTCATCCTGGACTGCCGCCTGGATAGCTAGGTGGAGTTTCTGCCTCAGACCACAGATGTTCCACTGGAGAATTTTTAGGGACTGTCGGGCGACCCGTCGGACTCCATCTCCAACCGTTCGGCCACGGTTCTCCGGAACGTCTGTGCATGTTCTACCACTTCCTCGGGCGTGAAGACCTGGGTGAGGTGGTCTTTCAGGGCTGCTGAGTCGACCCTCTCCAGGAGAGCCATGCTGTACACGGTAGTCAGGAGCTCCTTGCAGACCTGCTTGTCCTGCATTGATGGGAGTAGCATGGATAGCACCTCTACCACAAGCTTGATTACGGTGACAATGTGAACCCGCGAGGTGCCCTCCCTCTGGGGGGACAGTGCTTCCTTGGCTGTGGCCTGTGGTTGTTGGCCCACTCCCGCGATCGTTGCCGCTGCTGACCCGCAGGTCACGCAGGTCTCCGTGGCTCTCTGTGCCATCTGACTGGGTGCCGCGGCCTGCTTCCTGCTGCATTCGGGTGGGGACTGACTCGGACGGGAAGTCCCTTGCTGGTGTCCTGTCTGGTGCTGAGTAGCTGCAGCTCCTTGAGCGGCGTCCCTGAGCCGGGCTTGTTGTGTTCCTCTGTTCTGTTTCTGCTGAGGCTTCGAGACTTGCCCATGCCTTTGTTCCCCTCGCGGTGCAACTGGTCTTCTCCGTTGCTCCCCCAGTGCTGGGAACTCTCTGCTGTAGGGTGTGGCCGCCGCAGAGGGACCTGAGCTGGCTGCCGCGATTGGCCGGTGCTGATAGTTCCATGGGTTGGGGCGTGGAGAGGGGGCATTGGTCGATGTCCCCACCTGTTGCTGTTGGGCATTTACCGAGTTGGGCTGGGCCGTCGCCGCAGGGGCCATCCGTTGTCGCACCTGTTGCCACCGCTGTACCATGACAGGGCAGCCCTGGTTCCATGCGTGGTGTTTCTTGCCGCAGTTGGCGCACTTGGGTTCGGGGCGTGGGGTCTCGGGGGCGGGCCGCTTGAGCAATGCAATGCAATCCCTGGAGTCGTGCTGCTTGCTGCAGACTCCACACTTCTTCACATGTTGGCAGGTAGCCGCGATATGGTTGAAGCCCTGGCAGTTGTAACATTGTAGTGGGCCCTCTACATATGGCCGGATCTTGAACCGCCCCCACACCCCCAGTGCAATGTGGGATGGTAGGGGCCCTCGGTGGTGGATCAACATATTCCGCGTTGGAATCTTGTTGGTCCCGGCAGTCAGCTTCTCTGCCTTGACAATGTTGGTTACATCGAGGAAGCGCTCTGCTGGTATGGGTACAGGGACGTGGAGCACAACCCCCTTGTGCATCTTTTCTTGAGCCAGGAGCTCCCTTATCCTCGGATTCTCTGCAGCCATTGCCTTCAGTCGATCGTATGTGTCCTCGTCGCGCGGCTTCGCCACGATCTCTCCCCTGAGCGTGATGTCGCAGCTGAGCTTGATGGAAGGCATGGTCGCCTCCAGGTTCTTCACCATGTCGTAGTGAGGGATAATGAACTTGTTGAAGGCCACAGTTGGTTGCCTTGCAGCACGGTTCTGAGATCTTGAGCGCCCCTGTTCCATCTCGTTCTCCTCTGTTGCCTGTGAGGCTTCGTCTGGGTTGGTTGTCCCTGGTGCCATCTGCTGAGGAGGAGGGTCCTGGGTCACTTCCATGGTCCCCATATGTTGGGGGGTGTCCACCTGCAGGGCCGGGCTTGGGTTGGCCTCGGCTGTCCCCATCGTCCCTTGGCCATCTGGGGAAGCAGCTGGGATCAGCTGAGGCGCTTCTGTGGCATCGCCCCTGCGATGCAGGTTGTCCTTGGGTTTCTTCGCTGGCCCTTCCACTCCCTCCATGTCGTCCTGACAGTCGTCGTCGCATGATGACATGGGCCGTTTGCCTCTTGGTTCCTGAGATGACATGGCTGTACAGCCGCCCCAACGAGGCTCGTAGCTGTGTGCCACAGTTCCCAAGACCTACTAACAGCACAACTGGGTTCACAGTGGTTCACAAGCGAGTATCACGTCACTCACTGGAATCGTATTGTGCAGACATAGGTTACAAATGGATATTTTCCCAAAGCTCTGAGCACACGCATATGACTCACAAATGCACGAATGGCGAGGGCAATCAGGTGCTATGCGTAAACTAACACAGCACCAGGCGCCTGGCGAACTGTACCAGTGCACGAAGCACACTGGCTGGTCAGTGCTACGCCACAGCACACGTACGAATCACACGAATGCACGAGATACACGACAGATTCGCAATTGTGCGTAAACTAACACAATATGCACACGAGTGGTGTCGTGGCGCAGGTGCATGCACGAACGCCCACAAAAGCACACGAATTATTCTGGCACGGTAGCAGACGTATTGCTGGCGTGGCTGTGCGTAAACTAACACAGAACACGCCACACTCACTGCAGAATGTCTTGAAAGAAGAGCACTTAGTCACGAAAGCTCCTGGGCGTAACCATGCGTAAACTAACATGGAACTCACAGGAAACATTCCAGCATTCGTGCATGCTCTCACGAATGCGTGGTCAACGTACGAAGGCGCGAAACCGTGCGTAAACTAACACAGGTCGGCGCGAAGGAGTCACTCTGAACACTCTCACACCAACAATGTCCTGAAGGGAAGTCTATCGACCATCTATGATAAAAGAAATTTAATGTTTCTTTTGAAACTAGTAATAAACCTAGCGTAAAGTTTTGAAACCAGGAACGACCATGGTCTATTGTAAAACTAGGAGTGAACCTAGTCTATTGTAAAATTAGGAGTGAACCTAGTCTGTTAGTGAAACTAGCAGTGAACCTAGTCTGCTAGTTTTGTAACTGGGGTGAACTTGGTGTATTAGTTGTGAAACACAGTGAACCTAGTCTCCTAGTTAGAGATAAGATAAGATTTCGTTCGGATTTTTAACCCCGGAGGGTTAGCCACCCAGGATAACCCAAGAAAGTCAGTGCGTCATCGAGGACTGTAACTTATTTCCATTGGGGTCCTTAATCTTGTCCCCCAGGATGCGACCCACACCAGTCGACTAACACCCAGGTACCTATTTGCTGCTAGGTGAACAGGACAACAGGTGTAAGGAAACGTGTCGGAATGTTTCCACCCGCCGGGAATCGAACCCGGGCCCTCCGTGTGTGAAGCGGGAGCTTAAGCCACTAGAAGTGAACCTATTCTATTCTGAAACTAGAAATGAACTTTGTCTTATTTGTGAAACTAGTACAAATGTATGTAGTATGTTAGGAAACTAGGAATGTACCTAGTATGTTAAAAAACGAGGAATGGAGCTAGAATGTTATGAAATTAGGAATAGTGTTGGAGGATGGACCCTAGTCCACTGGTTTATGAGGGTGAATGTTAGTCTAGTGGTGTAGGACGATGGACTCTAGTCCACTGGTATTGCAGGGTGGACCCTAGGCCACTGGGTTTGGAGAGTGGATCCTAGTCTACTTTTTTTGGAGGATGGATCCTAGTCCACTGGTTTTGGAGGGTGGATCCTAGTCTACTGGTTTTGGAGGGTGGATCCTAGTCTACTGGTTTTGGAAGGTGGATCCTAGTCCACTGGTTTTGGAGGGTGGATCCTAGTCCACTGGTGTTAAGGGTGGATCCTAGTCCACTGGTGTTGGAAGGCAGACCCTAGTCCACTGATGTTGGAGGGTGGATCCTAGTCCACTGGTTTTGGAGGGTGGATCCTAGTCCACTGGTTTTGGAGGGTGGATACTAGTCCACTGGTGTTGGAGGGTGGATCCTACTCCACTGGTTTTGGAGGGCAGATCCTAGTCCACTGGTTTTGGAGGATGAACTCTTAGTCCACTGCTTTTGGAGGGTTTATCCTAGTCGACTCGTGTTGGAGGATGGACCCTAGTCCACTGCTTTTGGAGGGTGGACCCTAGTCCACTGCTTTTGGAGGGTGGACCCTAATCCACAGGTGTTGTAGGGTGGATCCTAGTCCACTGGTGTTGTAGGGTGGATCCTAGTCCACTTTTTTTGGAGGGTGGGCCCTAGTCCACTGGTGTTGGAGGGTGGACCCTAGTCCACTGGTGTTGGAGGGTGGATCCTGGTCCACTAGTTTTGGAGGGTGGTTCCTAGTCCACTGGTGATGGAGGATGGATCCTAGTTCACTGGTGTTGGAGGATGGACTCTAGTCCACTGGTTTTGGATGGTGGAGCCTAGTCCACTGGTTTTGGAAGGTGGATCCTAGTCCACTGGTGTTGGAGGGTGGATCCTAGTCTACTGGTTTTGGAGGGTGGATCCTAGTCTACTGGTTTTGGAGGGTGGATCCTAGTCCACTGCTGTTGGAGGGTGTATCCTAGTCCCCTGGTGTTGGAGGATGGACTCTAGTTCACTGGTGTTGGAGGGTGGATCCTAGTCTACTGGTGTTGGAGGGTGGGCCCTAGTGGGCCCTAGTGCACTGGTGTTGGAGAATGGACCCTTGTCCCCTTATGTTGGATGGTGGACCATAGTCCATAGGTTTTGGAGGGTGGATCCTAGTCCACTGGTGTTGGAGGATGGACCTTAGGCCACTTGTTTTGGAGTGGATCCTAGTCCACTAGTGTTGGAGGATGGTCCCTAGTCCACTTGTTTTGGTGGATGGACCCTAGTCCACTGGTGTTGGAGGATGGACCCTAGTCCACTGGTTTTGGTGGGTGGATCCTAGACCACTGGTGTTGGAGGGTGGATCCTAGTATACTGGTGTTGGAATGTGGATCGTAGTCCACTGCTGTTGGAAGGTGGATCCTAGTCCACTGGTGTTGGACAATGTACCCTAGTCCCCTTAAGGAGGGTGGGCCTTGTCCACAGGTTTTTGAGGGTGGATTCTAGTCCACTGGTGTTGGAGGGTGGATCCTAGTCCACTGGTGTTAGACGATGTACCCTAGTCCCCTTACGGAGGGTGGACCCTAGTCCACAGGTTTTTGAGGGTGGATCCTAGTCCACTGGTGTTGGAGGGTGGACCCTAGTCCACTGGTGTTGGAGGGTGGATCCTAGTCCACTGGTTTTGGAGGGTGGTTCCTAGTCCACTGGTGATGGAGGATGGATCCTAGTTCACTGGTGTTGGAGGGTGGACTCTAGTCCACTGGTTTTGGATGGTGGAGCCTAGTCCACTGGTTTTGGAAGGTGGATCCTAGTCCACTGGTGTTGGAAGGTGGATCCTAGTCCACTGGTGTTGGAGGGTGGATCCTAGTCTACTGGTTTTGGAGGGTGGATCCTAGTCTACTGGTTTTGGAGGGTGGATCCTAGTCCACTGCTGTTGGAGGGTGTATCCTAGTCCCCTGGTGTTGGAGGATGGACTCTAGTTCACTGGTGTTGGAGGGTGGATCCTAGTCTACTGGTGTTGGAGGGTGGATCATAGTGCACTTTTTTGGAGGGTGGACCCTAATCCACTGGTGTTGGAGGGTGGGCCCTAGTGCACTGGTGTTGGAGAATGGACCCTTGTCCCCTTATGTTGGATGGTGGACCATAGTCCATAGGTTTTGGAGGGTGGATCCTAGTCCACTGGTGTTGGAGGATGGACCTTAGGGCACTTGTTTTGGAGTGGATCCTAGTCCACTAGTGTTGGAGGAGGGTCCCTAGTCCACTTGTTTTGGTGGATGGACCCTAGTCCACTGGTGTTGGAGGATGGACCCTAGTCCACTGGTTTTGGTGGGTGGATCCTAGACCACTGGTGTTGGAGGGTGGATCCTAGTATACTGGTGTTGGAATGTGGATCGTAGTCCACTGCTGTTGGAAGGTGGATCCTAGTCCACTGGTGTTGGACAATGTACCCTAGTCCCCTTAAGGAGGGTGGGCCTTGTCCACAGGTTTTTGAGGGTGGATTCTAGTCCACTGGTGTTGGAGGGTGGATCCTAGTCCACTGGTGTTAGACGATGTACCCTAGTCCCCTTACGGAGGGTGGACCCTAGTCCACAGGTTTTTGAGGGTGGATCCTAGTCCACTGGTTTTGGAGGGTGGTTCCTAGTCCACTGGTGATGGAGGATGGATCCTAGTTCACTGGTGTTGGAGGATGGACTCTAGTCCACTGGTTTTGGATGGTGGAGCCTAGTCAACTGGTTTTGGAGGGTGGATCCTAGTCCACTGGTGTTGGAGGGTGGATACTAGTCCACTGGTGTTGGAAGGTGGATCCTAGTCTACTGGTTTTGGAGGGTGGATCCTAGTCCACTTGTGTTAGAGGGTGGATCCTAGTCCACTGGTGTTGGACGATGTACCCTAGTTCTTTTTTGGAGGGTGGACCATAGTCCACTGGTGTTCGAGGGTGGAACCTAGTCCACAGGTTTTTGAGGGTGGATCCTAGTCCACTGGTGTTGGAGGGTGGAACCTAGTCCACTGGTGTTGGATGGACCCTAGTCCTTTTTTGGAGGGTGGACCATAGTCCACTGGTGTTCGAGGGTGGAACCTAGTCCACTGGTGTCGGAGGATGGACCCTAGTCCACTGGTGTCGGAGGATGGACCCTAGTCCACTGGTGTTGGAGGATGGACCATAGTCCATGCGTGTTGGAGGATGAACCCTAGTCCATTGGTGTTGGAGGATGGACTCTAGTCCACAGCTGTCCGAGAGCGGACCCAAATCCTGGGCTGTCCGAGCGTGGACCCAAGTCCACGGCTGTCCGAGCGTGGACCCAAGTCCGCAGCTGTCCGAGCGTGGACCTAAATCCACGGCTGTCCGAGTGTGGACCTTAGCCCACAGCTATCCTAGCGAGGGCCCAAGTCCACAGCTATCCTAGCGAGGGCGCAAGTCCAAAGCTATCCTAGCGAGGGCACAAATCCAAAGCTGTTCTAGCGAGGGCGCAAGTTCGTAGCTACATCCTAGCTAGGGCACAAGTCCATAGCTGTTCGGTCGTGGACCCAAATCCACAGCTGTCCGATCGTGGACCCAAGTCCACAAATGTCCGAGCGTGGACCCAAGTCTACGGCTGTCCGAGCGAGGGCCCAAGTCCACAGCTATCCTAGCGAGGGCCCAAGTCCACAGCTATCCTAGCGAAGGCGCAAGTCCACAGCTATCCTAGCGAGGGCGCAAGTCCAAAGCTATCCTAGCGAGGGCACAAATCCAAAGCTGTCCTAGCGAGGGCGCAAGTCCAAAACTATCCTAGCGAGGGCGCAAGTCCGTAGCTATCCTAGCGAGGGCGCAAGTCCATAGCTGTTCGGTCGTGGACCCAAGTCCACAGCTGTCCGAGCGTGGACCCAAGTCCACAGCTGTCCGAGCGTGGACCCAAGTCCACAGCTGTCCGAGCATGGACCCAAATCCACAGCTGTCCTAGCATGGACCCAAGTCCACAGCTTTCCGAGCGTGGACCCAAGTCCACAGCTGTCCGATCGTGGACCAAAGTCCACAGATGTCCGAGCATGGACCCAAGTCTACGGCTGTCCGAGCGAGGGCCCAAGTCCACAGCTATCCTAGCGAGGGCCCAAGTCCACAGCTATCCTAGCGAGGGCGCAAGTCCACAGCTATCCTAGCGAGGGCGCAAGTCCAAAGCTGTCCTAGCGAGGGCGCAAGTCCAAAACTATCCTAGCGAGGGCGCAAGTCCGTAGCTATCCTAGCGAGGGCGCAAGTCCATAGCTGTTCGGTCGTGGACCCAAGTCCACAGCTGTCCGAGCGTGGACCCAAGTCCACAGCTGTCCGAGCGTGGACCCAAGTCCACAGCTGTCCGAGCGTGGACCCAAGTCCACAGCTGTCCGAGCGTGGACCCAAATCCACAGCTATCCTAGCGGGGGCCCAAGTCCTCAGCTATCCTAGTGAGGGCGCAAGTCCAAAGGTGTCCTAGCGAGGGCGCAAGTCCATAGCTATCCTAGCGAGGACCCAAGTCCACAGCTGTCCGAGCGTGGACCCAAGTCCACAGCTGTCCGAGCGTGGACCCAAATCCACAGCTGTCCTAGCATGGACCCAAGTCCACAGCTTTCCGAGCGTGGACCCAAGTCCACAGCTGTCCGCGCGTGGACCCGAGGGCCCAAGTCCACAGCTATCCTAGCGAGGGCCCAAGTCCACAGCTATCCTAGCGAGGGCGCAAGTCCACAGCTATCCTAGCGAGGGCGCAAGTCCAAAGCTGTCCTAGCGAGGGCGCAAGTCCAAAACTTTCCTAGCGAGGGCGCAAGTCCGTAGCTATCCTAGCGAGGGCGCAAGAGCTGTTCGGTCGTGGACCCAAGTCCACAGCTGTCCGAGCGTGGACCCAAGTCCACAGCTGTCCGAGCGTGGACCCAAGTCCCAGCTGTCCGAGCGTGGACCCAAGTCCACAGCTGTCCGAGCGTGGACCCAAGTCCACAGCAAAGGTGTCCTAGCGAGGGCGCAAGTCCATAGTAGCGAGGACCCAAGTCCACAGCTGTCCGAGCGTGGGAGCTGTCCGAGCGTGGACCCAAGTCCACAGCTGTCCGAGCGTGGACCCAAGTCCACAGCTTTCCGAGCGTAGACCCAAATCCACAGCTGTCCGAGAGTGGACCCAAATCCACAGCTGTCCGGGTGTGGACCCAAGTCCACAACTTTCCAAGCGTGGACCCTAGTTCACTGCTCTCCGATCGTGGACCCAAGTAAACAGGTGTCCGAGCGTGGACCCAAATCTACGGCTGTCCGAGCATGGACCTGAGTCCACAGCTATCCTAGCGGGGGCCCAAGTCCTCAGCTATCCTAGCGAGGGCGCAAGTCCATAGCTGTTCGGTCGTAGACCCTAATCCACAGCTGTCCGAGAGTGGACCCAAGTCCACAGTTTTCCGAGCGTGGACCCAAGTCCACAGCTGTCCGAGCGTGGACCCAAGTCCACAGCTTTCCGAGCGTAGACCCAAATCCACGGCTGTCCGAGAGTGGACCCAAGTCCACAGCTGTCCGAGCGTGGACCCAAGTCCACAGCTGTCCGAGCGTGGACCCAAATCCACGGCTGTCCGAGCATGGACCTAAGTCCAAAGCTATCCTAGCGAGGGCCCAAGTCCAAAGCTATCCTAGCGAGGGCCCAAGTCCACTGCTATCCTAGCGAGGGCGCAAGTCCAAAGCTATACTAGCGATGGCGCAAGTCCACATATATCCTAGCGAGGGCGCAAGTCCAAAGCTGTTCTAGCGAGGGCGCAAGTCCAAAGCTATCCTAGCGAGGGCGCAAGTCCATGGCTGTTCGGTCGTGGACCGAAATCCACAGCTGTCCGAGCGTGGACCCAAGTCCACAGCTTTCCGAGCATGGACCCAAGTCCACAGCTGTCCGAGCGTGGACAACAGTCCACTGGTGTTGGAGGATGGACCCTAGTCCACTGGTGTTGAAGGGTGGACTTTTGTCCCTTGGTTTTGAAGGGTGGATCCAAGTCCACTGGTGTTGGAGGATGGAACCTAGTCCACTGGTGTTGGAGGGTGGAAATTAGTCCACTAGTGTTGGAGGGTGGACCCTAGTCCACTGGTGTTGGAGGGTGGATCCTAGTCCACTGATGTTGAAGGGTGGACTTTTGTCCCTTGGTTTTGAAGGGTGGATCCAAGTCCACTGGTGTTGGAGGATGGAACCTAGTCCACTGGTGTTGGAGGATGGAACCTAGTCCACTGGTGTTGGAGGGTGGAAATTAGTCCACTAGTGTTGGAAGATGGACCCTAGTCCACTGGTGTTGGAGAGTGGGCCCTAGTCCACTGGTATTGGAGGATGGATCCTAGTCCACTGGTGTTGGAGGGTGGACCCTTGTCCACTGGTGTTGCAGGGTGGATCCTAGTCCACATTTTTTGGAGGGTGAATCCTACTCCCCTTATGTTGGAGGATGGAACCTAGTCCACTGGTTTTCGAGGGTGGATCCTATTCCACTGGTGTTGTAGTGTAAGCACTAACAGGAATCAGTGGAGACTGAATACTGCCCAGTGTTCTGTGATTTACCTAAGAATGGGCCTAGTGTTAGCCATAAACCTTGAGTCAACTGTGTTGGAGTGTGACCACTTTTTTTTTTTACACATGGTTTGACAAGGTTAAGGATCCCTAGCTTTATTGACAAGCTATTTACAGATTAAGGATTCCTAACTTTATTGGCAAGCTAAGAGCTGTTACCTACATCAGCTCATTTGAAAGCATTTATGTTATGAGACATACAAGTAGGGAACAGGATGACGTTGGAGCCATCTGTGGGCCAGCATTTTCATTTGATCAACTGACTTTATCTCGTTGACATCATTATGCTGTACGAATGTGTTCCATACTCGAGTCATCCTGGGTATGTATGATCTCAGATGGAGTGATGTTCTGGAGAAGGGTACAGCCAGAGTGAAGTTGCTGCTTTCTGCCCGTCTTGTGGCATAAAAGCTTGTTTCACGCTGTCCTCGAAGTGGATCCAAGTGTGGTATTTTGACAATATTGGCCTTGTACATAACAGTAAGGCCACCCACATCCTTCCTATGTTGAAGGCTCTGCTGAAATGACAGATCTATCCAGGATGGGTCCAGGCGAGAGATGAGACGTCTTGCTCTGTTCTCTACTCTGTCAAGCAGTCGCAGATGAGAGGGGGGGGGGGGCAGGCAAACCAAGAAAGTGGAGCATACTCAAGGTGTGAGCGTACTTGTGCCTCGTACATGATCTTGCAACCCCTACTGTCAAGCAGATGCGAGATATGGATAAGTGAATGTCAGTGTACAGTCGTCTGCATATGCATGTGATTCTGGGATGAGATGAAGGTCGTTGAAGTAGACATTCCATAACAATGGACCCAGCACGCTTCCTTGTGGAACACTTGCCCCAATAGGATGTCTTGCTGATTCCGTTCCATTGAGAACTACACTTAGAGATCTACCATGAAGGTAATCACTGAGGAGACATAGCAAAGAGCCTGCAATTCCCAGTGCTTGAAGTTTTGCTAAGAGGCCCTGGTGCCACACCCGGTCGAAAGCACCAGCAATGTCCAGTGCTACCACACAGCTGACTTTGGATTCATCCAGTGACTGGTGCCACTTAATGGAGAGGTTTAACAATAGATCAGCAGCAGAGTAACTTTTCCTGAAGCCATGTTGACGGTCACAAAGTAGTGAGTGGTAGTCAAAAAACTCTGTCATTTGTCTTGAGATTATTGTCTCAAGGATCTTACCAGTGATTGACAGGAGTGACACTTTTAGCTCCCTTTAGTTTTTATAGAGTGAACACCGCTCAGCTCACTCGAGCTTTCTCAGAGTGAACACCGCTCAGCTCCCTTGAGCTTTCTCAGAGTGAACACCGCTCAGCTCCCTTGAGCTTTCTCAGTGAACACCACTCAGCTCCCTTGAGCTTTCTCAGAGTGAACACCACTCAGCTCACTTGAGCTTTCTCAGAGTGAACACTGCTCAGCTCCCTTGAGCTTTCTCAGTGAACACTGCTCAGCTCCCTTGAGCTTTCTCAGAGTGAACACTGCTCTGCTCCCTTGAGCTTTCTCAGAGTGAACACTCGGCTCCCTTGAGCTTTCTCAGAGTGAACACCGCTCAGCTCCCTTGAGCTTTCTCAGAGTGAACACTGCTCAGCTCCCTTGAGCTTTCTCAGAGTGAACACTGCTCAGCTCCCTTGAGCTTTCTCAGAGTGAACACTGCTCAGCTCCCTTGAGCTTTCTCAGAGTGAACACTGCTCAGCTCCCTTGAGCTTTCTCAGTGTGAACACTGCTCAGCTCTTGAGCTTTCTCAGTGAACACCGCTCAGGTCACTTGAGCTTTCTCAGAGTGAACACCACTCAGCTCCCCTGAGCTTTCTCAGAGTGAACACTGCTCAGCTCCCTTGAGCTTTCTCAGAGTGAACACTGCTCAGCTCCCTTGAGCTTTCTCAGAGTGAACACCACTCAGCTCCCTTGAGCTTTCTCAGAGTGAACACCGCTCAGCTCCCCTGAGCTTTCTCAGAGTGAACACTGCTCAGCTCCCTTGAGCTTTCTCAGAGTGAACACTGCTCAGCTCCCTTGAGCTTTCTCAGAGTGAACACTGCTCAGCTCCCTTGAGCTTTCTCAGAGTGAACACCACTCAGCTCCCTTGAGCTTTCTCAGAGTGAACACCGCTCAGCTCCCCTGAGCTTTCTCAGAGTGAACACTGCTCAGCTCCCTTGAGCTTTCTCAGAGTGAACACTGCTCAGCTCCCTTGAGCTTTCTCAGAGTGAACACTGCTCAGCTCCCTTGAGCTTTCTCAGAGTGAACACTGCTCAGCTCCCTTGAGCTTTCTCAGAGTGAACACTGCTCAGCTCCCTTGAGCTTTCTCAGAGTGAACACTGCTCAGCTCCCTTGAGCTTTCTCAGAGTGAACACTGCTCAGCTCCCTTGAGCTTTCTCAGAGTGAACACTGCTCAGCTCCCTTGAGCTTTCTCAGAGTGAACACTGCTCAGCTCCCTTGAGCTTTCTCAGAGTGAACACTGCTCAGCTCCCTTGAGCTTTATCAGAGTGAACACCACTCAGCTCACTTGAGCTTTATCAGAGTGAACACCACTCTGCTCACTTGAGCTTTATCAGAGTGAACACCGCTCAGCTCACTTGAGCTTTCTCAGAGTGAACACCGCTCAGCTCCCTTGAGCTTTCTCAGAGTGAACACCGCTCAGCTCACTTGAGCTTTCTCAGAGTGAACACCGCTCAGCTCACTTGAGCTTTCTCAGAGTGAACACCGCTCAGCTCACTTGAGCTTTATCAGAGTGAACACCGCTCAGCTCACTTGAGCTTTATCAGAGTGAACACCACTCAGCTCACTTGAGCTTTATCAGAGTGAACACCGCTCAGCTCCCTTGAGCTTTCTCAGAGTGAACACCGCTCAGCTCACTTGAGCTTTCTCAGAGAACACCGCTCAGCTCACTTGAGCTTTCTCAGAGTGAACACCGCTCAGCTCACTTGAGCTTTCTCAGTGAACACCGCTCAGCTCACTTGAGCTTTATCAGAGTGAACACCGCTTAACTTCCTTGAGCTTTTTCAAGAGTGAAGACCACTCCTATCATTCAGTCTAGAGACTAAATACCATGGACTTTGTCCATACTCTGTATATATGGGACTCTGCGATATTACTGAAATGTTCAGCAATATTGCACTGTGTCCCTTATATATATTTCCATTTATATACGGAACTGTCTGTAATGTTACTGTACTGTGTCCAGTAATGTTGCGTTGTGGCTCGTATGTACTTCAATTTATATGGGATTGCAATATTACTGGACTTCGTCCAGTAATATTGCATTGTGTCCCATATCAGTTTATATGGAACTGTCTGTAATGTTACTGGACTGTGTGCAGTAATGTTGCTTTGTGTCTCATATATCACTGCAATCCTTCCTAGCGTTTATGCTTCATAGTTTTTCGTTGTATCGACGTTGCCTAAACATCATAATTGGTAATGTCCACATTGTGATGTTGACGCAACATTGTTAGAGCGTAAGTTATGTGGTGTTTGCTGGGGTTCCCAACCTTATCCTTCCCCCACCCAACTCTCTCTCGCGCCGCTCCCTACGGGAGCTGGCCTGCCGCATATCACCTTCGGCCTCTTGTCCTGGCAGTTGGTGAGCGATTTCTGGTGGTAGCCTAGCTGCCACTGGTTATCAGCCAAAGTAACCTTCGGTGCATGGTTTAGGGTTCCATGTAACAAAGGTTCTCTATGAGAACCTTTGGACGAGTAACCCTGGTCCGGCTCGAAGATCGCAGACCTCATCGTGGTAAGCCGGTGTAACTTGGAGCTGCATTTATCTCTTAAAATATGGTGAATTAGGAACATGTACAACATCTGGGTATCTTTATTTGTAGATGTTTCGCCAGGCAGTGGCTTTGTCAGTACAATACAAGGCCATAATGTGAAGAATGTAGAAATATATGCTAAAGATGAGATAATCAGTCCCTTAGCCTTGGAGTTGAAGATCACCTTCAAGACTACAGTGCTGTTCACTACAAGGCTGAGGGACTGATTACCTCTTTGTAAACGTTTTTGCACTCTTCCTTGTACTGATAAAGCCACTGGTTGGCGAAACGTCTATTAATATAGCTAGATGTTGCACATGTCTTAATTCATCTTGAAGATATTGTATACCATTCATATACATCTGTTAAAAGCAGTAACCGTATCTCGAATATACTTTTTATTTGTTGCCTGATAAATGCCACTTCAAGGCTAACATGCGATCATTTCTTTCTGAAAAAAAAAAAAAACAAAGAAATGAAACCTCAGAACCTTAGTGATCGTTTTATTAACCTGGATAAACTGATGGGTTTAAATAAAACTATAGCTTCATTTGGCTGGTCAGCACCAGCGAGTTCTTGCTCTCCAGGACTAGCGACAACTCTTGCATGCCGGGAGATAGTAAGAGCTCTTGATTCAAGGAATTGACGGCGCAGTACGACCCTTATGGGTTTAGCCTGTATAGTCCTTGTGGCTTAGCGCTTCTTTTTGATTATAATAATAATAATTATGGGTTTAGCGCTTAATGCTCGTAATAATTTAACCTACTCTTGCGCTGTATAGTCCCTACGGATTTAGCGCTCCCCCATGATTGTAATTCCCCGTGGACCTCATTATTGCTAAAGCGCTCTTTAACCCCTATGGGTTTAGCGTTTCAAAAAAAATACAAATTACCTTAGGTGCCTTGCAAACGAGGGGCTTTTGATCCACAGCATTAGAGATGCCCCCTCTATGATCAAATCCCCTCAAGGGAGGTACCTTGATGCTAGTGAGGGGCTCTTGATCTAAAGAATTGGATCTGTGCAAGAGTTCCTCTTCAAGGGGGGCTCCTTGGCGTGGTGAAGAGGCTCTTGGTCTGAGGAATTAGCCCTGTCAGTCTTCTTCCTCAGACCGAACCTAATTACCCCCCATTCTCCCCTCCCCTATCCCATCCTCCCCTTTTTCCATTCCTCTTCCTCCTCCTCACCCCTCCCTTTTGCCCTTCCTCTTTTTGGCCTTTGGGATTTCTCCCACAGGCGCGCTAGTTCCTAGGTAGGGGAAAGGACACCGGGGTCCATCCCATTCCATTGAGGTTCTTGGCGGTGGCGTAGTTTGCCGTGGAATCTGGATTGCCTGAGGATGTCCCGATCCCTCTCTGGTATCCCGGAGTAGCTTTGGGTGTCTTTCGGGCGACGGGTGTATCTCTGGAAGCCACCTTTCGGATTCCGGGGGTGGTGGCCGAAGGAGGTATGCTTTGTGGTGGATATCCGGCCGCCCTCTTTTGTCCACCGAGGTAGCTCGGCAGATGTGAGGTTGCTATCCCGGATTGCTGGTTTACTGGCATGAAGGGTAGGGTATGGCACGGGTTCCATGCTGCATCTGCGCTACTAGCGGTGTTGAGGTCCTCTTGGGCGCGGAGGGAGATTTCCGGCCCTTTCATTCCTCCTGGGAACTATTCCTCCCCGCTCCCCCCTTTTTTTATTCTTTTTTTTATTTTTATTTTCTTTTCTTTCTTTTTTTTCTTAAAAACAAAAAGCAAAGGAGTAACCTAACCATGGCAGCCCTAGTCCATGAACCCACTACCCCCGGGCCCCTTCTTGATACCGCACCCCATTCTGACCCTGCCTTGTGTTTAGACCACTCTTTGGACACTCCTGATGCCTCTGTACCTCTTGTTAGTTAGTTTAATATGTTTATTATGCACCCCATACCCATCCTGTGGGCGGTAGTCAAAAGATTACAGAGGTACATAATTGGTCCAGGGACTGGGCCTCAAAGTTTTGATAGCTGAGCAAGTTACAGAGGTAATGAATTCACAATTTACAAAGGTAATGAACTCACAATTTACAAAGGTAATGAACTCCAGGTAGGTCTAGTCACAATCATGACAAGTTACAAAGGTATTTACAGATTACAGAGGTACACAATGGGTCCAGGGACCGGGCTCCAAAGTTTTGATGGCTGAACTAGGTACAAGGTAATGAACTCACAAGTTACAAAGGTAATGAACTCACAAGTTACAAAGGTAATGAATACTGTAAGAATGGTTACTTACGTTTATACATGGCTGCAATCATGAACAAATTTTAGAGTAATGAGCAATTCACACTTCCACACCCGGTCACAACTGTAGTGAGTTATTGGTGCAAATGTTGATTGCTGAGTCTCTCTCACACACACACACATACAAATTCATACACACACACATAAACACACACACACACACACACACACAAACTCATACACACACGCACACACTCATACACACACACACACACATACACACACTCATACACACTCATACACACACACACACACACACACACACACACACACACACACACACACACACACATACACACACACACACACACACACACACACACACACATGCACATATGTGGTAATGCTTTATTTACAGCTAGCAAAGTTAGGGTATTTCTCCAGAATGGTCTGTAATATACCACTGTGGATAAAATACTTAGCCATTTCTTGAACACTTCTGAGTGAGTTGTTTCTAAATTCATTAATTTTATCACACTCCAGTACATAATGACGCAAGGTGTGACAATAATCCATCTGGCAAAGTTTACATTTCGTTTGGTCTACATCTGGTGGTGGTGATTTAACCTGCCAAAGATACTTGTAACCCAGCCGGAGCCGGGCGGTAGTGACATCCAAGAGTCTGCTTATTTTGTTGGATGCACCATAGACATGTGGCTCCTCCTGCATGATAGAATGATGATAGATGGACTCACTGGTGTCAATCTCCCTGAGCCTTAAGTCCATAAAATTCAGCTGAAGTTCTTTTCGTATTATTGTTCTCAAACTACTACCTGACAAGCCAAGATTGTAATCTACTCCCTCTTTGAAAGCATACAGCTTAGCCAATTTATCAGTTCTATCATGCATCTGAAGACCAATGTGAGATGGAATCCACAGCATGTGCACTCTGACTCCACTGTCCACAATCCTACCTCTTGCTGGTGCTGTTTCCTCACCCGCTTCAGGTACCGGGGCTTCGACTGACTCCGATTTGTCTGAACTCCACTCTCCTTTGACTATGCTTCCGGCTTCTCCCTCTACGGTATGGCAGTTTTCGAATCGCCCCCAATTAAACCTGAATGCCTTCCACATCCCCCCCTAGGCGCTGTATAATCCTCCGGGTTTAGCGCTTCCCCCTTAATTATAATAATAATAATCGAATCGCCCGCCCATTTCACGCCGGACCAACTCCGGTCCTACTAAACGCCAACGTCAATCTCCTGATGATGCTCCTTCATTACCTTCCCATTCTACTCGGAAAAGACCGACACGTCAAGCACTCCCTCTCCACGCTCAGTTTCGGACCACACAATGGACTAACTTTAAGACCGACTTCTTCTGCCTACCTTTCTGACCATAGTATTGGCAAAGCGCTCCTGCGTCATGTTGGTAGAGATATTTAATTTCATGCTCTCAAATGCTGTATAGTCCTTGTGGCTTAGCGCTTCTTTTTGATTATAATAATAATAATCATGCTCTCAAGAGCGGTATGCGCATCGTCACTGTCCAGAATGCTACCCAAGCTCATGATCTTTCTCTCCTTTCGAATATCGATACTACTCCTATCACTATTGAAAAACATCTTCCTCTCAATTCTTGTAGTGGTACTATCTGTGCTCCAGTTCCCCGAATTAAGCCTGAATGCCTTCCACATCCCCCCCCAGGCGCTGTATAATCCTCCGGGTTTAGCGCTTCCCCCTTGATTATAATAATAATAATTGTAGTGGTACTGTCATTCTGCCCCATACCATAGTCCAACAGAATTTCTAGTCATGTGGTAATGACATTTTTGAACAGCTGGAACTCCAGGATCTCCCAATCCTCAAAGTAGACACTTATGTCCTTCCTGCCCGGGGGCAGAGACGTTACCCTTGCAATGTGGCTCGTTTAACTTTTGACAGCCGAGAACTCCCGTCCTCTGTATATGTCGCGGGACATCGGTTACAAGTTCGAAAGGTGATACCTACACCGCAACAATGTAGAAATTGCTGGCATTTTGGTCACCCAGCGAAATATTGCAGATCTATGGCCGAATGCCCAGTCTGTGGTGCCGACGACCATTCTAATACATCTTGCAGTCAACCTCCATCTTGCCTTAATTGTAATGAAGCTCACCCTTCGTACTCCCGCCGTTGCCAGGTCTACTTAAATGAACGTGAAATCCGTTGCCTCAAAGAGGCAGAAGGTCTCCCTTATGCTATGGCAGTTACTCATCTCCGCCTCCAAGGGAGACTACCCCGTGTTTCTTATTCTCGTGTTTCCAAACATCCCCCCACTTCTGGGGTCCCATCTTCTGCAGCCTCCTCTGTTGTTACCCCTCCCATAGCCACTACGGCATCTAATCCTTTTGCTGTCCTTGGCTCTGACGTCCCGACTACAACTCAGTCTGTTCTCACATCTTCGCGTCCTTCCTCACAAGCCCCAGTATCGACAAGACCTCGTACGACACCTAATACCAATCGCCCCTCTACTCAGAAGTCCAAAAAATCCACATTGCTCAAATCTTCTTTGCCCCTTCCTTCCCTTCTTCCACCTCCACACTTTACCTTTCCAGTCTCTGTACCTAGTTCTTCCCCTCTCTCTAGCTCTATTACAAGTGTGGAGATTCACCCTCCTCCTCGTACTATGCCTTCCACCCCCGTCCCCTCCCAAGTTTCTCCCTCTTCTGCCACCTCCCAGGTTTCTGCCTCTTCTGTCCCCCCCCACACTTCATCTCCAGTCCCTTACACTCTTCCCTCCCCCTCTACTTTGGTACAGTCCATTACTGTCCCAATCTTAACTCACCCTCCTCCTTCTATCTCCAATATGGTCTCTCATACATCTTTGAATTCAGAAACACTTGAAGCCATTTCAGAATATATTTCAGAATATATTCAATGGACACTGATTCACTTCCTGTTCCTTCTCTTCCCTCTCCTCCATCTTCACAACCCCATTCTTCGCAATGCTCCGTTCCTTCGCTACTTGAACGTCTTCCAATGCCACCACACGTTGACTTTTCTAACCTCTCTAGTCCGTAGGTGCCTTTACCTACAGATTCCTGATATTTTCTTCATCGCCAATCATGGCCTATTTACAGTGGAATATCCGCGGCCTCAGGGGTAACCGGGGTGAGCTTCAGATGTTGCTTTCCAGGTTTTCCCCTGTTGGTGCTTACTTACAAGAACCAAAATTACACTCTGCTGTTTTCCAACCTATCTCAGGCTATAATTTATTGTATTCTTCGGATCCTTTCTCAGATGGGACCTTTAATGAAAGTGCCCTTCTACGCAATGATATTCCGTACTGTCAACTATTTGTCCATACCTCGCTGCATTACACTGCAGCCCGTATCCACTTGAATAAGTGGTTTACAATATGTTCTTTATATCTCTCTCCTTCTCGAGCATTTTCTATCCCAGACTTTGCCTTTCTTGTTTCATCCTTACCACCATTCCATTGCAGACACTGCAAGGCTCCAGGCGGACATCAACCAAATCTTTCAGTGGGCTGCAGAAAACAATATGAAGTTCAACGATGAGAAATTTCAATTACTCAGATATGGTAAACATGAGGAAATTAAATCTTCATCAGAGTACAAAACAAATTCTGGCCACAAAATAGAGCGAAACACCAACGTCAAAGACCTGGGAGTGATTATGTCGGAGGATCTCACCTTCAAGGACCATAACATTGTATCAATCGCATCTGCTAGAAAAATGACAGGATGGATAATGAGAACCTTCAAAACTAGGGAGGCCAAGCCCATGATGACACTCTTCAGGTCACTTGTTCTATCTAGGCTGGAATATTGCTGCACTCTAACAGCACCTTTCAAGGCAGGTGAAATTGCCGACCTAGAAAATGTACAGAGAACTTTCACGGCGCGCATAATGGAGATAAAACACCTCAATTACTGGGAGCGCTTGAGGTTTCTAAACCTGTATTCCCTGGAACGCAGGAGGGAGAGATACATGATTATATACACCTGGAAAATCCTAGAGGGACTAGTACCGAACTTGCACACGAAAATCACTCACTACGAAAGCAAAAGACTTGGCAGACGATGCACCATCCCCCCAATGAAAAGCAGGGGTGTCACTAGCACGTTAAGAGACCATACAATAAGTGTCAGGGGCCCGAGACTGTTCAACTGCCTCCCAGCACACATAAGGGGGATTACCAACAGACTCCTGGCAGTCTTCAAGCTGGCACTGGACAAGCACCTAAAGTCAGTTCCTGATCAGCCGGGCTGTGGCTCGTACGTTGGTTTGCGTGCAGCCAGCAGCAACAGCCTGGTTGATCAGGCGCTGATCCACCAGGAGGCCTGGTCACAGACCGGGCCGCGGGGGCGTTGACCCCCGAAACTCTCTCCAGGTAAACTCCAGGTAAACCACCACTTCTGTTACTTGGTGATTTTAATGCCCACCATTTCCTCTGGGGGGGGGCCTCATTGTGACTCACGTGGCATCCAGTTGGAGGCTTTTCTCGCCTCTCACCCCCTCCATGTTTTAAATACGGGTACTCCCACCCATTTTGATCCTCGTACTCATACTCTCTCTTGCATCGATCTATCAGTCTGCTCTTCCTCCACTGCACTAGACTTCACCTGGTCTGTTCTACCAGACTTACATGACAGCGATCATTTTCCGATCATTCTTACTTCTCCTTCCTATTCACCACCTTTCCGTAGCCCTCGCTGGCAATTTGATCAGGCAAATTGGGATCTTTACTCACACCTCACTGCTTTTAGTGAGGTTCCTTCTTCATCCTCCATTGATGAGCTCCTACACATCTTCTCGACGTCAGTTTATACCGCAGCTTCTCATTCTATACCCCAAACCTCAGGCAGGCATTCTCAGAAGTGCGTGCCTTGGTGGTCTCCTGCTTGTGCTCGTGCAGTACGTTTGAAACGTGCTGCATGGGGCAGGTACCGGTACAATAGAACCGCTGAGAGACTTCTTGATTTTAAGCAGAAGCGTGCGATCGCTCGCCATGTCATCCGTGAAGCTAGACTCACTTTTTGGCGAGACTATGTTTCCACCATCACCTCTGCTTCTTCTATGAGTGCAGTCTGGAAAAGAGTGAGGAAACTGAGTGGTAAATACTCTCCTGACCCGGCTCCTGTTCTACGGGTCGCTGGTGTTGATGTAGCGAGCCCTCTCGACGTTGCCATTGAACTTGGCACACATCTGGTCCGTATTTCCCGAGGGCTCCATCTATGCCCCTCGTTTCTTTCCTCAAAGTCTGCCAGAGAGTTAGTACCCTTGGACTTTTCTTCTCTCAGAGAAGAACAGTATAATGTGCCTTTTACACTTCAAGAACTGGAGGCAACGTTCTCAGCTTGCCGATCATCGGCAGGTGGGCCTGACGACATTCATATTCGTATGTTACAACATTTACATCGGTCAGCCCTTGTAGTCCTCTTACACCTCTTCAATCTTATTTGGGCACAAGGAGTTCTTCCCCAGCTGTGGAAATCTGTCATTCTCCCTTTCCGCAAACCGGGTACTACAGGACATGATGCCTCCCACTATCGCCCCATCGCTCTTACTAGTGCAGTTTGCAAAGTGATGGAACGTCTCGTAAATCGACGTTTAATGTGGTATTTAGAGACACACAACAGTCTGTCCACTAGTCAATATGGCTTTCGTAAGGGTCGTTCTACCATAGACCCCTTACTACGCTTGGATACGTATGTTCGTAATGCCTTTGCGAATAATCACTCAGTTATTGCCATATTTTTTGACCTTGAGAAGGCATATGACACAACTTGGAGGTATAATATTTTGGCCCAGGCCCATTCCTTAGGCCTCCGAGGCAATCTACCATCCTTCCTTAAGAACTTTTTAACTGATAGACATTTCCGTGTTCGAGTCAATAATGTTCTTTCCCCGGACTTCGTCCAAGCTGAAGGTGTCCCTCAGGGATGTGTTCTAAGCACAACACTGTTTCTCCTTGCTATAAATGATTTGGCCTCTGTTCTTCCACCCAATATTTGGTCATCACTCTATGTTGATGACTTCGCTATTGCTTGTGCAGGCGCTGACTGTCATCTTATTGCAGTTTCTCTCCAGCATGCGGTCGACGGTGTTTCCACCTGGGCCACCACGCATGGGTTTAAATTTTCAAGTACCAAAACTCACCAAATTACTTTCACTAGATGCTCTGTTATCTCCGATCATCCTTTGTATCTCTATGGCTCCCGTATCCCCAAACGTGATACAGTCAGGTTTCTAGGCCTTCTCTTTGACCGTCGGTTATCCTGGAAACCTCACATTACCTCTCTGAAGGCAACTTGTCACAGCCGGCTAAACCTTCTTAAAACCCTTGCTCATCTTTCCTGGGGAGCTGATCGTCGAACTCTGCTTCGCCTACATTCAGCCCTCGTTTTATCGAAACTCGATTATGGTGACCAGATTTATTCCGCGGCCTCTCCTGCTACTCTCTCTAGCCTTAACTCTATCCATCACCAAGGATTACGTTTGTGCCTTGGTGCTTTTCGCTCTTCCCCTGTTGAGAGCCTCTATACAGAAGCGAATGTTCCATCCTTGTGTGATCGCCGTGATGCCCATTGCCTTCGCTACTATGTACGCTCTCATGATCTGCACAATCCTTCCATTTATAGAATGGTCACCGATATTAGTAGACATTCTTTATTCGTTCGCCGCCCCTGTTTGCTCCATCCCTTTTCTCTTCGCCTACATTCACTCTTGTCTTCCCTTCAGTTACCACCTTTATATGTTCATGTAGCATCTCACCTTTCCCTACCCCCCTGGGAAGTTCCAGCTGTTCGGGTCTGTTCTTTCTCACTCCCTTGCTCGAAAGCTGAACTGCCTACGGTGGCTTGCCGCTCTCTTTTTCTTGATCACTTCCACTCCCATTCTCATGCCACCGCTGTGTACACAGATGGCTCTAAGTCTTCAGACGGCGTCGGATTCGCAGCAGTGTTTCCGGACAGCGTCGTGCGGGGACATTTACTATCTTCAGCTAGCATTTTTACTGCTGAACTGTATCCCATTCTTACAGCACTTATTCGTATCGCATCTATGCCTGTGTCATCATTTGTAGTAGTCTCAGACTCCCTTAGTGCTCTACAGGCTATACGAAAATTTGATACATCTCGTCCCCTAGTTCTCCGTATCCAACTTTGGCTACGCCGTATCTCTACCAAACATAAAGATATTTTTTTTGTTGGGTCCCTGGTCATGTCGACGTACAGGGCAATGAACAGGCAGACACTGCTGCGCGGTCAGCAGTACATGACCTACCAATTTCCTATCGAGGTGTTCCATTTCTGGACTATTTTGCTGCAATAGCTACCCACCTTCGCACCCGTTGGCAACAACGTTGGTCAACTCTGCTCGGTAACAAACTTCATTCTATTAAACCGAGCATAGGTTACTGGCCGTCTTCTTGTCATCAGTGCCGGGGTTGGGAGACCACACTCTCCCGCCTTCGCATTGGTCACACTCGTCTTACTCATGGGTATCTCATGGAGAGGCACCCTGTTCCTCTCTGTGAGCAGTGTCAAGTTCCAGTATCGATTAGCCACATTCTGTTAGACTGCCCTCTCTATCAACGAGCACGCAGAATTTACCTCCAACGTCGTCTTCGTTCTACTACTCTCTCTTTACCTTCCCTTCTTGCTGATGGACCCTCCTTTAATCCTGACTCTCTCATTGACTTCTTGACAACGACTGATTTACTCCACAAACTCTGATGATACTTTTCGCACTCCCCTCAGCCCTTTCTAGTTCAGTCTCTTGCTGCCCTTTACCCTTTCACCATCCACTACCCCGCTGTTATCCATAACCTATTACTCATCCATCTCCCTTTTGCCACCTGATGCCCTCACTTCCTGCCCTGCAGCGCTGTATAGTCCTTGTGGCTTAGCGCTTCTTTTTTATTATAATAATAATAATAATGTGCAAGAGTTCCCCGAATTAAGCCTAAATATCTTCAATCCCCCACAGGCGCTATATAAACCTATGGGTTTAGCGCTCCCCATGATTGATAGCCTGTGGAATAAGCACTAGATTGGGTTTCGTGTGGAGATGTATTGTCCAGTGACTCACGAAATCATAACACGACTGCAAACTACGGAACAGATGAGGTTTGAACTCGTGGCGAATGAGCCGTAAAACTCCTGTGTGTAAATACACCTAATTGGATTAATCGTATTGTAGCCAGTTGGCCCAGTGTCTTGCACTGGCCTGGAGTTGTACGACCCGTTCCGTGGTTTGTCCCAAGATCTGGTGAGGGGCTCTTGATCTAGGGAATTGGATCTGTGCTCCAGTTCCCTGAATTAAACCTGAATGCCTTCCATATCCCCCCCACAGGCGCTGTAAAATCCTATGGGTTTAATGCTTCCCCCTTGATTATAATATTAATTGTCCCAAGATATACACACTAAGAACATTAAGATGTGTTTATAACTTTGACCATAATTTTTAAAGGGGTGGACCGGTAAGCCAGTGGAAGGCCTCGGTCAGATGACCGAAAGCTACAGTGACAGGTCATCTAAGACCCGCGTCAGGAAACACTTGTCCTGTTTCCTGACAAACCTTACGTAACCTAACAACCTACACTAAGAAGTTGTCGGCTATTTTGTTGCATAATCCTATGGGTTTAGCGCTCCCCCACGATTATAATTATGTCGGCTACTTTGCACGATTTATTACCTACAGTCATCCATAATAAGTCGCCACGTGAAGGTGGCTGCTCTCCTGTATACAAGTGAACTCCTCACCGAGCCGATGCTCTGTATGATTGTAGCTGTATAGCCCTTGTGGCTTAGCGCTTCTTTTTGATTATAATAATAATAATGTATGATTGTAGGTTTAGCCCCTCAGGGAAGGTTCCTTGATGTTGGTGAGGGGATCTTGATTTAGGGAATTGGATCTGTGCTCCAGTTCCCCGAATTAAGCCTGAATGCCTTCCACATCCCCCCCAAGGTGCTGTATAATCCTACGGGTTTAGCGCTTCCCTTTGATTATAATAATAATAATGTAGGTTTAGCGCTTCTTTCTGATCATAATCATACCGAATATGTGTATGGACTTCTTGAAGGAGCGGTGAATGTAGCTGCCACAAGGTCAGTCGCGTTGAGTAAGTCCTTGGCAGAAATAGGAAGGTCGAAACTGTCCTGTCCCTATCCTTTCCTATATATACTGGCTCCCTTGACTTGTAATGTTCCAAGATGGACCAAAATGTCTTTATAAGCTTCTC
>NC_091320.1:2401138-2421138 GCF_038502225.1 Cherax quadricarinatus
TTTACCCTTTCCCTCCAACCTTTCCTAGGCCGACCCCTACCCCGCCTTCCTTCCATTACAGACTGATACACTCTTAAAGTCATTCTGTTTCGCTCCATTCTCTCTACATGTCCGAACCACCTCAACAACCCTTCCTCAGCCCTTTGGTCAACAGTTTTGGTAATCCTGCACCTCCTCCTAAACTCCTCCTTCTAAACTACGAATTCTCTGCATTATATTCACACCACAATGTGTGGAGTTTACCTGGAGTTTACCTGGAGAGAGTTCCGGGGGTCAACGCCCCCGCGGCCCGGTCTGTGACCAGGCCTCCTGGTGGATCAGAGCCTGATCAACCAGGCTGTTACTGCTGGCTGCACGCAAACCAACGTACGAGCCACAGCCCGGCTGGTCAGGAACCGACTTTAGGTGCTTGTCCAGTGCCAGCTTCAAGACTGCCAGGGGTCTGTTGGTAATCCCCTTTATGCTAGGAGGCAGTTGAACAGTCTCGGGCCCCTGACACTTGTTGTATGGTCTCTTAACGTGCTAGTGACACCCCTGCTTTTCATTGGGGGGATGTTGCATCGTCTGCCAAGTCTTTTGCTTTCGTAGTGAGTGATTTTCGTGTGCAAGTTCGGTACTAGTCCCTCTAGGATTTTCCAGGTGTATATAATCATGTATCTCTCCCACCTGCATTCCAGGGAATACAGGTTTAGGAACCTCAAGCGCTCCCAGTAATTGAGGTGTTTTATCTCCGTTATGCGCGCCGTGAAGGTTCTCTGTACATTTTCTAGGTCAGCAATTTCACCTGCCTTGAAAGGTGCTGTTAGTGTGCAGCAATATTCCAGCCTAGATAGAACAAGTGACCTGAAGAGTGTCATCATGGGCTTTGCCTCCCTAGTTTTGAAGGTTCTCATTATCCATCCTGTCATTTTTCTAGCAGATGCGATTGATACAATGTTATGGTCCTTGAAGGTGAGATCCTCCAACATGATCACTCCCAGGTCTTTGAAAAGATTCTTTCTTGTAAAAGTCAGGCCTTGAATAAATTAAAATGAGTAAACCAGGCAGTTAATCAGTCTGCAAGAAGCCCCTGTCAAGAGCCTTTTCCATCCTATGGAGAGGGAGCATGGACACTGGGGTCGTCCCGCAGTTACTAAAAACAACAGACATAGCCCCACTCCACAAAGGGGGCAGTAAAGCAACAGCAAAGAACTACAGACCGATAGCACTAACGTCCCATATCATAAAATCTTTGAAAGGGTCCTAAGAAGCAAGATCACCACCCATCTAGAAACCCATCAGTTACACAACCCAGGGCAACATGGGTTTAGAACAGGTCGCTCCTGTCTGTCTCAACTATTGGATCACTACGACAAGGTCCTAGATGCACTAGAAGACAAAAAGAATGCAGATGTAATATATACAGACTTTGCAAAAGCCTTCGACAAGTGTGACCATGGCGTAATAGCGCACAAAATGCGTGCTAAAGGAATAACAGGAAAAGTCGGTCGATGGATCTATAATTTCCTCACTAACAGAACACAGTAGTAGTCAACAGAGTAAAGTCCGAGGCAGCTACGGTGAAAAGCTCTGTTCCACAAGGCACAGTACTCGCTCCCATCTTGTTCCTCATCCTCATATCTGATATAGACAAGGATGTCAGCCACAGCACCGTGTCTTCCTTTGCAGATGACACCCGAATCTGCATGACAGTGTCTTCCATTGCAGACACTGCAAGGCTACAGGCGGACATCAACCAAATCTTTCAGTGGGCTGCAGAAAACAATATGAAGTTCAACGATGAGAAATTTCAATTACTCAGATATGGTAAACACGAGGAAATTAAATCTTCATCAGAGTACAAAACAAATTCTGGCCACAAAATAGAGCGAAACACCAACGTCAAAGACCTGGGAGTGATCATGTCGGAGGATCTCACCTTCAAGGACCATAACATTGTATCAATCGCATCTGCTAGAAAAATGACAGGATGGATAATGAGAACCTTCAAAACTAGGGAGGCAAAGCCCATGATGACACTCTTCAGGTCACTTGTTCTATCTAGGCTGGAATATTGCTGCACACTAACAGCATCTTTCAAGGCAGGTGAAATTGCTGACCTAGAAAATGTACAGAGAACCTTCACGGCGCACATAACGGAGATAAAACACCTCAATTACTGGGAGCGCTTGAGGTTCCTAAACCTGTATTCCCTGGAATGCAGGTGGGAGAGATACATGATTATATACACCTGGAAAATCCTAGAGGGACTAGTACCGAACTTGCACACGAAAATCACTCACTACGAAAGCAAAAGACTTGGCAGACGATGCAACATCCCCCCAATGAAAAGCAGGGGTGTCACTAGCACGTTAAGAGACCATACAATAAGTGTCAGGGGCCCGAGACTGTTCAACTGCCTCCCAGCATACATAAGGGGGATTACCAACAGACCCCTGGCAGTCTTCAAGCTGGCACTGGACAAGCACCTAAAGTCGGTTCCTGACCAGCCGGGCTGTGGCTCATACGTTGGTTTGCGTGCAGCCAACAGTAACAGCCTGGTTGATCAGGCTCCGATCCACCAGGAGGCCTGGTCACAGACCGGGCCGCGGGGGCGTTGACCCCCGGAACTCTCTCCAGGTAAACTCCAGTATAATCCTACGGGTTTAGCGCTCCCTCATGATTATAATAAAATAATAATAACCCTAGAAAGCTCTGGCAGCAACTAAAACAGTTGGGGCATAGCCACAACCCCGTAACAGATCTAACATAGTATATATCGATAATGAGGTATGCCACGAAACAACTAAAGTGGCAAATTGTTTTAATTCATACTACGCAGGGTTTAGCGCTTCCCCTTGATTATAATAATAATCATACTACGCAACTGTCGCATCAACACTAGTAAGTAAACTACCAGCTTCATCAAATACCTTTAACATAGACTGATAAGTTTAAAACATACTATACCAATAAAGGGTAACCCCATCAGTTGTCAACTAGTAAGTGTATCTCATGACTTCGGGCAAAAAGAAGTAGGTAAAACCCAACTAAGAGCACCGGCCCAGATTACATCCCATCAAAGTGCCTAAAAGATGGTGCCTCTGAATTGCCAGTCCCCATTGTTCACATAATAAATTTGTCCATCACCACTAATACCGTACCAGAGGCCAGAGTTACTCCTGTCTTTAAGAAAAGCAGTAGGTCTGATGTCAGCAATTATAGGCGTGTTAGTATACTCTGTAATATCCAGAATTCTAGAGTGGGAGGTATACTGTCAAGTAGTTAAGTATCTTAATGACAACAGTCTTCATAGTTACCAATCAGGCTTTAGGAGATCTTACTCAACCAACACCTCCCTAATTAATATGATGGATTACATGAAAACTGAAATATCGATAGGGAACTTCATAGGAATGGTAACCTTAGATTTGCAAAAGGCCTTCGATACTGTAAGAAACTTCAAGCTATCGTCATAGGCTCCATAGCCTGGTTTTATAGCAATAGGAAATAAATTGTTAAAATCAACACAACAGTATCAGAACACCTGCCGATAGCATGTGGAGCTCCCAAAGGCAGCATTCTGGGTCCCTTATTATTTCTCTGTTATGTAAACGACATGTCCATCAGTGTCAAGAGCAAACTCCTACTGTATGCGGACGACTGTGCTGTGTTTAGTGTTAGGTAAAGACCCACAAGATATAGCTAATGTATTAACACTGGAACTGAAGTCCTGCAGCAAATGGTTAGTAGATAACAAACTATCGTTACACCTCGGAGAAAACGGAATCTATATTCTTCGGCACGAAACATAAGCTGAGAAGGGTAAATAATTTTAATGTCCAGTGTAATGAGGAACCCATCACTCCAGTTTCCTCAGTAAAATATGTCAGCGAATGCCAGACTAAAGTGACTTTACAAACAAGCAGTGTTCACCTACTGAGGCTCGCAGAACCCTATGTCTAGCCATTATACAATGTCATATGGACTACGCTTGCTTTTCATGGTACTCTGCCTTGGCAAAAAAAAAAAAAATAATGAAAGACTGCAAATCACCCAGAACAAAATGATAAGATTCATCCTGGACCTGAGACCAAGAGAACATGTAGGCCAGGATGAATTACAACAATTGGATATGCTGAATGTTGAAGACGGAGTAAAACAACTGAAGTTAAATCAAGTTTATAAAATTGTTCACAAACAGTGATCTTGCTGCCAATTTTGTCAAGGTTGTGAACCAAAGCAATCACAGTACCAGGGGGAGAGAGCACAACTAGTAGTAGCCACAGTCAGTGGCCAGGCTTCTAACACCTTTTATTGTACAGCAATAAAGGAATGGAACAGACTGCCTGCACATGTCAATGCCAGTCACAGCATGAGCCAGTTCAAGAAGAGTGCCAAAAGGTACCTAATGAGTGTAACGACAAAGGGAGGAGAATGATTTTTTTTTAGCTAACACATGTAAATGTAACTAACTCATTTTACCATATTCCTAGTATATCTCTTATAGTATAATAAGATATTATATCCTTTATAGTTTAATAATAAGGTATTAAAAGGACCCCAATGGAAATAAGTCACGTTGTCTGACTTTTTTGGGTTATCCTAGGTTCTCTACACATATGCTGCTATGTATGATAATCTATGTAACTGTATTTGTGTATACCTGAATAAACTTACTTAGCACCTGGCACCACTGTAGTACAACAACATGGTGGTAAGTGCCTGGCAGCACTAGATATCAACACGAGGTTCAACAAATCTTAGTCAGTGGTAGTGTGTGAGTCGAGGGCAGCAGGTGCATGTTGAGACATGGCTTTTACACGCCTCTGTCAGTATTCCAGCACCATCCTCTGTGCAACAGGAGGACTTGCTTGCATCTGTGTAGTTAGTAAGTGAAAGCTGATTAGTACTTTTGTATTTCTAATAAGAAATAAGGTGGATATTGTGTTGTAATTTAAAAAAATTAGGGATTTTTTATAGGAATGGTGTGAATTTTGTTTAGGACCATTAGGAAGTTCGTTTAATTAGTTTATGAGGTACCGTGAACCAGAATATGAGTGTATGACTTGTATTTCAACTTGTTTGTGTGTGTATGTTGATCCAGGACGTAACTTAGTATTCCCGGGGATATGAATTAATGACGTGCCGGCAGCATGGCGATGTTTATCTGAATAATTTTAGTTTAGTTTCGTACACAGGTATCACATTCCTCTTAACCACCTAGACACTTAATCTAGTATGATGAATCTCATGAGATGCATCATACACCGTGTTCGGTAACCCATCTACCATCATCTTTCAAGTGTTCCGTAGGAAACGCACGCTTCGTGATGGAACCACTTGTGTCGTGCTGCCAGACGAACGCTACATTTTTTTTTCGTCATTATCGCTTGGGTTAGGTTATCCTAACCGAAGAGAGGACAACAATATTTATTACTGTCGCTGCGCGATCTTAGAGGCATCCCTCATATCATATGTCAGATCCCTGTACCTCAGCCAGAAAAGCTGTAGCATAACTCTCCAAACATGTCCAGGAGCTAGAGATCAAAAGTTTTAAGGAGCCTAGAAGTTTTAGATGTTCACACTCCAGAAACTTTCGGTACAGTACCAGTAACTAGCATCCTTAAAATTCCCAGTAACTCTAAATCAGATAAACTGATAAACGTATCGACAGACAGGCGCTGCTCATTAATTAAGATCATTCGAGACCCAGAATCCATCAAGGGAAGCTCCCTGATACCAGTGAGGGGTTCTTATTCCAAGGAATCTGAGCTTTTCCCATTTTTCTTGGATCAAATCCGGTTACCTCTTATTCACCAGGCGTTGTTTGACTCCTGCGGGTTTAATAATAATAAATATTCCAATCTTCCCCAAGGTACGGTTTTACCAACTTTGAAAGTGCATAGTAAAGGGGCATTCTAAATTTTTGAAGGAAAATCATGGACCAACACGGTGTCCACGTTGGGTCGAGCAGAAATGCACGAAGAGAAAATCGAAGGACAGAACATGGTTTAATTAGAGAACAAAATGGGTTAAAATTACACAGGTGTACCAGTTACAGGCTTAAAACTCTGGTTGCTCAGTTACAGGCTTCAAACTCAAGCTGATTGGTTATAGGCTTTAACCTGGAAGACCGGTTTCTGGCATAAAACCATGGCTGGTCAGTTACTTGCTTAAAACCCTGGTGGCTTAAATACCTATTGGAACAAGTTATAAATTTAAAACGATTACAGAACTAGTTATAGGCTTGAAAGCCCTGGTGAGGCCAGGTATAGGCTTAAAGCCTCGTAGAATGAATTATAGGCTTAAAGACCTAATGGTGGCAATTATTGGCCCTGGTGAGGCCAATTATAGGCTTAAAACCCTGGTATGGTGAGTTGTAGGTAGATATAATGGGTCTGTTATATTCTTAGTCTTGCTGGGTCAGTTATGTTGTTAAATTCCTGGTGGGTAAGTTGTATTCTTAAATCCCTGATGGGGCTAGTTATAGGCTTGAAACTGGTGGGTCCAGGTATAGGCTTTAAACTGGTAGGGCCAGTTATAGGCTTTAAACTGGTGGGTCCAGCATCCTTTGAAATTACTCTTATCCACGATGACCTGTTCCTAAACGTTGATCTAACATAATTCAGAGTCTCATTTTGGTATTATATTTGAGGGGTCTTTGAAATAGTAATAATAGTCAGATTTATAGATAGTATTAAACATTTGGAGTTCGGTCTTACGACACGTCTACCTTAAGCTGTCACTGGGCTCTTCAGCGGGAATGCTGTGAAGTCGGTAAAGAATTCTTGATCCAAAGAATTTAATCTACTTTTTCTAGGACCAGACTTAACTTTCTGAGGTACTAATCTGTTTGAGATACCCCCAAAATTTGAAAGTCAAAATAGCCCCATCAAATTTGTAAGATCCAAGCTGTGTAGTTAGCCTTTCCCTTCCTTGGATCAAACCTGATTACCTCCCATTCCCAAGGAACTATGTAACCCTACGAGTTTAGGGCATCTCCAGCAGCATAAAATTGTAATAATTTTGTTACTGGGTCCATATCTGAGGGTTCGTTGTCAGGGCCTCCAAGATAAATTTTGTAGATGAATGGTTCAGAGAACCGACATGTTGATAAATTAGACACATGTGCAACTCTTGGGTATCTTTATTGAGGAAACGTTTCGCCACACAGTGGCTTCATCAGTCCATACACAGGAGAATCTTGAAGAATAGGAGGAGAATGAGGTAATCAGTCCCTCAACCTTGAGTCGATGTGGTCAGTCCATCAATCTTGAATAGAATACGGCATACGTGCTGAGAAGGAGCTTATAAACCGTTGGCAGGAGAGGTGAAGCAGTCAGAGGCAGTGTAACACTTATTCAATGTTGAAGTAGGTCGTGCCCAAGAATTAGGCAAGCGAAGAATTCCCAAGTATTAAGATCCCAAGAAGATGCCTAATTCTTGGGCACGACCTACTTCAACATTGAACAAATGTTACACGACCTATGACTGCTGCACCTCTCCTGCCAACGGTTTATAAGCTCCTTCTCAGCACGTATGCCGTATTCTATTCAAGATTGATGGACTGACCACATCGACTCAAGGTTGAGGGACTGATTACCTCATTCTCCTCCTATTCTTCAAGATTCTCCTGTGTATGGACTGATGAAGCCACTGTGTGGCGAAACGTTTCCTCAATAAAGATACCCAAGAGTTGCACATGTGTCTAATTTATCAAGATAAATTTTGCAAGGCGGAGCAAGACTTCGGGGCTCCTGGGGGGCAGGCTGAGGCTTCTCTCAAAATTGAGAATTTGAAGTCCAGTAAAACCATTATAAAGTTTCATAAATGCTTCATTTCCTTCGCATCAGAATGACTAGATAACATATACTTTATACATATAGTTTATAGATTTTGATTTTTTTTTGACGTGTAACTCCACAAGTGCTAATATTTTTAAACGATTAATAAGTTCTTTCAGAGTAAAATAAATTCTTAAAAGTTTAATAATTACTTAGACTACTTTTTGAAATGAGCTTTCCTGGCTTTTTTGTCTGCAAAATTTCTAATAAGACTATCAAAATTAATTTCTCCGGCAATGCTTGATTCACTATTCAGTCTTGCTAAATCAGCAAGTCGGGTTTGAAACATACTAGACCATAAAAAGGTTTGATGTCTGAGTTTGCTAAAAGATCTTTCTACTGACGCCGCTGTAGCTGGAATTGTCAACAATATTCTCAAACCGACAAACATTTGGAAATGTCTCACAAAGTTTGTAATCTCTTAATAAATACAACAGTTCTAAAGATTTCCGTTCTGGTTTTCCAAAATTGACTTTATGTACTAATGGCAAGTATTGCATTTCTGCTACAAAATCTTCATTAAGGTCCAGACCCTGGATCAATGTACCGGCTGGGCCCCCTTCTCATGGGCCCTGTTCGTTCATACTTGATATTGGTGACTCTTGACTTCGCGGTCTTCAAGCAGGCACTAGACAGGCACCTAAAGTCGGTACCTGACCAGCCGGGCTGTGGCTCATACGTTGGATTGCGTGCGGCCAGCAGTAACAGCCTGGTTGATCAGGCCGTGTTCCACCATGAAGCCTGGTCACAGACTGGGCCGCGGGGACGTTGACCCCCGGAACTCTCTCCAGGTAAACTCCAGGTAAACTCGGTAAATTACCCTCAATGTGAGTAACCCTGCCAGCCTTCTTCGCCACTCTCCCGCCCTACATACACCATGATTGCAACGTAATAAATCAATCCATTTTCCATCTCGTATACCTGGAGAGTGTTCCGGGGGTCAACGTCCACGCGGCCCAGTGTATGACCAGGCCTCGCGGTGGATCAGGGCCTGATCAACCGGGCTGTTACTGCTGGCCGCACGCAATCCAGCATACGATCCACAGCCCAGCTGGTCACATACTGACTTTAGGTGCCTGTACAGCTCCCTCTTGAAGGCAGCTAGGGGGATCTACTGGTAATCCCCCTTATGTATGCTGGGAGGCAGTTGAACAGTCTTGGGCCCCTGACACTTATTGTGTTATATCTTAGTGTACTAATACCCCTGCTTTTCACAGAGATTGTTGCACCGCCTGCCGAGTCTTTTGCTTTCGTAGGGAGTGACTTTCGTGTACAGATTGTGCGTTCATTTTTTACCGAATTAATTTTTGTGAGCTCGAATTAAAGAACATCTTAAATAGGGAGACACTCATACACCTGTCGGTTATCAAATGCTGGCACACGTATTTTCAGTAGACTAAAACCAATCAGTTGACGTAGGGTGGGAAGTGTATACCTGGAGTATACATGTAGAGGGTTTCGGGGGTCAACGCCCCCGCGGCCCGGTCTGAGACCAGGCCTCGTGGTGGATCAGGGTCTGATCAACCAGGCTGTTACTACTGGGTGTGAAGAAGGAGCACAATTACTTCTTTTTATACAAATGAAGAGGACCTCAATTAGGGTCAAATCATATCACCTCCACATTATTGTTTCACTTGTCTTCAAGTGGGTTTCTACGTCCCCTGATATCAGCTGACATACAGAAGTATTTATGTGTAGCATACATGTTAAAAATAGTTACATATGCTGTAAGATATTCGATATCTATATTCGTTCATAACTCATCAATCAGCAAAAGCCTTGTTATAAAAGCCTCCTGTGGCTTTTATAACAAGGCGGCAGTTTCTGTAGTTTTTCAGTCATAATCAACTTATCGGGCAACTTCCTTTCAGGGGATAAATCTAATAAAAGACTATTGATCCCAGGAAATGGAGGCTTCACTTTCCTTCCCTTAGAATTAGATCATACCTTATTATCTCCGATTCCCCAGGCGGTGTGTGTCCCTTCTTGGATACCTTGGTGCTGGTGAGGTGCTCTTGATTCAGAGAATTGGAGCTACCATCTCCCTTTATTTTCAAATCAAACCTGATTACCTTCCGTTCTTCGGGGGCTGTCTGATCCCAATAGAATACTACTACTTAAAAAAAATAATAATAATAGTAATTCTAAAACTAACAATGGACAGAATATTGGGGTAGCCTAGCAGGTGCTGTTCAGTATTTATTTATCCTACAAATGCATCTAGGCAACTTGCTACTGCTGCTGTACGTGTTGTTATGAAAGTTGTTTTTCTCCTTAGATAGGTGAGGCAAGAGCTGCTTGTGTCCCATGTTGTCCTTGAAGCCACAGAGGCAACGTATCATAGTTACACAACGTTGAATCACCCTTCCAGGGAGGTGTTGAAGAAGGGCTCTTGATCCAAGGAACTGGACTTATCCTCCCCTTCCTTTGATCGAGCCAGGACGCTTCCCATTCCCCAGGTTCTACATTAATTATGTACACGGGATGGTATTCTTTGGCAGCGAAGGATGTATCATCATCTTTAAGATCGTTGGTAACTTAGTTTAATATGTTTATTATGCACCCCATACCCATCCTGTGGGCGATAGTCAAAAGATTACAGAGGTACATAATTGGTCCAGGGACTGGACTCCAAAGTTTTGATAGCTGAGCAAGTTACAGAGGTAATGAACTCACAATTTACAAAGGTAATGAACTCACAATTTACAAAGGTAATGAACTCACAATTTACAAAGGTAATGAACTCACAATTTACAAAGGTAATGAACTCACAATTTACAAAGGTAATGAACTCCAGGTAGGCCTGGTCACAATCATAACAAGTTACAAAGGTATTTACAGATTACAGAGGTACGTAATGGGTCCAGGGACTGGGCCCCCAAAGTTTTGATATCTGAACTAGGTACAAAGATAATGAGCTCACAAGTTACAAAGGTAATGAATTCTGTAGAATGGTTACTTACGCTTATACATGGCTACAATCATGAACAAATTATAGAGTAATGAGCAATTCACACTTCCACACCCGGTCACAACTGTAATGAGTTATTGGTGCAAATATTGATTGTTGAGTCACATACATACACACACACACCACACACACACACACACACACACACACACACACACACACACACACACACACACACACACACACACACACACACACACACACACACACACACACACACTTTAGTTTAATATCTTTATTATGCACCCCATACCCATCCTGTGGGCGGTTGTCAAAAGATTACAAAGGTACATAATGGGTCCAGTGACTGGACCCCAAAGTTATGATAGCTGAACTAGTTACAAAGGTAATGAACTCCAGGTAGATCTGTTGGTAACTACGCGCGTGTTGCGTTATTTGGCGTTGTTGGCAACGGTTATACAAATGTATTCGTGTAAGCACTTCAGAGGATGGAGAACTTTATACCTTCCTTGGAATAAACCTGATTATTTCCCATTATGCAGGTGTTGTATTACCTTTACGAATTTATCACTACTACTACTACTACTACTACTACTACTACTACTACTACTACTACTACTACTACTACTACTACTACTACTACTACTACTACTACTTACTACTATTACTACTACTACTACCTACTATTACTATTATAACTACTACTATTACTACTTACTACTATTACTAGTTACTACTATTACTATTATAACTACTACCTCCATTACTAATATTGCTACTAATACTATTATTACTGCTAGTACTACTACTTATATTACTACAGCTACTATTATTACTACCATGGTTCCGTGGCTCGGTTGGCAACGCTCTCGCCTCACACAGTGTGTGTCCGTGATTCAATCCCCGGCATATGTTGAAATGTTGGGCATGTTTCCTTACACCTGCTGTCCCTGTTCACCTAGCAGTAAGTAGGTACCTGGGTGTTAGTTGGCTGTTATGGGTCGCATCCTGGGGGACAAGATGACGCACTGACTATTGGGTTATCCTGGGTGGTTAATCCTCCGAGTTAAATATCTGATTAATTCCTATCTTAATACTACTATTACTACTACCACTAATACTGCTGCTACTTCTACTACTACTTTTATTTTAACTAGTACTTCTGCAACTACGGCTACTATTACTACTACTACTACCAGGTATTATTACTATTACTACTATAATATCACCGGTGGCCTGGTGGCTAAAGCTCCCGCTTCACACACGGAGGGCCCGGGTTCGATTCCCGGCGGGTGGAAACATTTCGACACGTTTCCTTACACCTGTTGTCCTGTTCACCTAGCAGCAAATAGGTACCTGGGTGTTAGTCGACTGGTGTGGGCCGCATCCTGTGGGACAAGGTTGAGGACCCCAGTGGAAATAAGTTAGACAGTCCTCTATGACGCACTGACTTTCTTGGGTTATCCTGGGTGGCTAACCCTCCGGGGTTAAAAATCCGGACAAAATCTCTCTCTCTCTACTACTTTTATTGGTACTACTACGACTGTGGTTACTGCAAAACGATTACTGCCTCTGTTATTACGACCAATATTACTACAACCACTACATTACTTCTACTACTACTACTACTACAACTACTACAACTACTTCTACTACTACTACTACTACTACTACTACTACTAATAATAATAATAATAATTTGTTTATACAGACACTCTACTCTTGCTTGCGTCCAGGGCCACGAAAACTAATATTATATACATATAAAAGTATGTGGTGGAGTTTGTTCTTACCTCCTAGTGGAAGGCATCATGCACTGCTTGGTTTTTCCCTCCGTTGGCAGTCAGGGCTGGTTATTCTACTTGGTATTTCTTGGCAGTATCATCGCAGCTAAGTACTCAGGAAGGCATGTTGGACACGCACAGTTTCTGTGGACACATTTTCAAGGTTTTTCACACACAGGTTTAAGAGTGAGGACTTGTGTAAATTATGAAAGCTTGGTTAAAAATCACTCTTTCAGCTGTTTAGCTTGTTATAACTGCAAGATAAGGGTTCTCAGCAACAGGAAGTGAAGGAACCCGTGTTGTGAGTACAGAATGTGCCCGAGAAATGCATTGCGCAAGTCATGGTGTGATGTACAAGGACCTGGTCTAATGTAACAGTATGATCTTGGGTGACTCCTTCAAGAGCGGAAGCAGTTGTAAATGTGGTTGGCTGTGATGAAAATCTAACAAATTAACATGGCAACCTTATTTATCTTTATTTACTACAAGTACATGTACATGGTATACAGGCCTAGCTGACATTAATGACATAGTACTATATAGAAAGCCCCTTGTTATGCTGAGCATTTCGAGCAAATTAGGTCAGTGTCCCAGGATGCGACCCACACCAATCCACTAACACCCAGGTACCCATTTCACTGATGGGTGAACATAGACAACAGGTGTAAAGAAACACGCCCAGTGTTTCTACCCTGGCTGGGAATCGAACCCAGACCCTCGCCGTGTGAAGCGAGAGCTTTTAGCCACCATTGAACTCCTCTGTAGAAATATACAACTATGAGAGTTGTTCTGGACATGCTAGCAAATAATTACGATAAATCACTAGGCTGTGAGATTTATCATATTTGCGTGACTTTAACAACAGTCAGCAGTGGAGTGACTTATGTGTAACGTACTAGCACACGATTATGATAAAATTATTTTTCATTACATAAAAACAGTGGATCGGTGCAGTATGTCTACTGACCCATCAACCAATTTGAAGTGGGCCACTCAAAACAATATGAAGTTCAATGAGGAGAAATTTCAATTACTCAGATATGAAAAACTTGAAGAAATTAAAAATGTATCAGGGTATACCACAAATTCTAACCATACAATAGAGCGGAAAACTAATGCGAAGGACCGGGGAGTGATAATGTCAGAGGATCTCACCTTCAAAGACCACATTTAATGTATCCACCTCATCCGCTAGGAAAATGATAGGATGGATAATGAGAACCTTCAAAACTAGGGATGCCAAGCCCATGATGATTCTCTTCAAATCGCTTGTGCTCTCTAGGCTGGAATACTGCTGTACACTAACGGCCCCCTTCAAGGCATGCGACATTGCAGACCTGGAGAGTGTACAAAGAACTTTCACTGCACACGTAAGCGCGATAAAGCACCTAAACTACTGGGAACGGTTGAAGGTACTTGATCTGTATTCCCTCGAACGCAGGCGAGAGAGATACATGATAATATACACTTGGAAGGTCCTGGATGGATTGGTACCAAACCTGCACACGAAAATCACTCCATACGAAAGCAAAAGACTCGGCACGAGTACACTGAGAGACAACAATAAGTGTCCAGGGCCCAAGACTGTTCAACTGCTTCCCAGCGTACATAAGGGGGATTACCGATAGACCCCTGGCTGTCTTCAAGAAAGCACTGGACAGGCACCTAAAGTCAGTACCTGACCAACCGGACTGTTTGTGTACGTCAGTTTCCCAATTTTCGTTCGGCGAGCAGTAACAGCATGGTTGATCAGACCCTGATCCACCATGAGGCCTGGTCTCAGACCGAGCCGCGGGGGCGTTAACCCCCGAAACCCTCTCCAGGTAAACTCCAGGTAAACCCACGCTAGACTTGTCCACTTCACGGAGGCAACCAAAAATTACACAGGAAGTTAGAAAATTTGTCAAAAGAAAAAAAAGGTAACTGAGAAACGTGGATTTTTTAATCTGCTTTATTACATAAATAATAAATGATGTATGCATATTGAGGACATCATGTGAAAATTGTTTCAGCAGTATATGTATGTCAAGTGTTGATAATGGCGCTCAGTGTCCCTTCACGCTGTGTCCATTGAATGGTGCACCACACTGAAGGAGACTGAGGGTAACTTATTAAAGTTAGGTTAGGTTAAACTAGGTTAGTTTAGGCCAGGCTGTTCAAGTTAGGTTATGCTAGGTTAGTTTAGGCCAGGCTGATTAAGTTAGGTTAGTTTAGGCTAGGCTGTTTAAGTTAGGTTAGTGTAATGTTAGGTTCCCCAACGCTTTTGACAATTGCAGCCTATATGTTGCCTGAAAGACTAAGATATACCGATAATACTACTGAAACTAAAAACATTATTATTATTATTATTATTATTATTATTATTATTATTATTATTATTATTATTATTGTTGTTGTTGTTGTTATTGTTATTGTTATTATGTATACCCGAAAAGGGACTTTAATGTGGCTGCCAGAATATTTCTTTTCCCTTCTCGAACTTTTGGTTCATCTTTCGCTAGTAAGTCGAGAAAGCCTCATCCGATCAGCTTCGAATGTTCACTACTTATGTATGGCATCATGAGGGGCCCAGGGGGCCCAAGGGGCCCAGGTTCATGGAACAGTTTGTATGTGCAGGTGCCCCATGACCAGAGTTGTTAAACCCATTCTCAGCATTCTGAAATGGCTCCAATTCTACAGCTCTTAGTGGTGGAACTTCAAACATTCTAGAAAAGTTAGTTTAATATTTTTATTATGTGTCCCATACCCATCCTGTGGGCGCCACGTCAGGAAAGTTGTGATCTAATTCTACGACGGAGGAGAATGAAATTCAAGTATGTAGGAGCAGATTTAAACATTTTATTAGTAAAACAGTTTACATTTTATGGACGACTTAAATATTTAACGGCTGATGCGTCTTAGGGCCAGGATTGTGCCTAGCAAGTTTTGTTTAGGCTTGAGAATTTGTTGATGTAAAGTAAATAACTGAATCGTTGGAATCCGTGCCATAACAAGAGAATGGCTCTTCTGATCGGGTTCAAATTTCCATCACTGGTGTGGTTTCCTGAACGTGTGGTGACAATTCCCAATCTGCCAGTTTCATATAATAGCGATATTCATTTATATTTAATAATGCCTCTGATCGGCTTGAAACTCTCACTGGTGGTTATTAAATCAAAGTTTGATGCTCACTTTTAGCTGCGTACATTCAATTCATTAATTTTATTGGATGAATTATTTCCTGTGTAATAACTAGAGAATGCCTCTTCTGGTAGGTTACAAACCATCAACACTTGTGTCTCATAAATTATCTTTGTTTTGATTTTGGGCTGTGTGGGGCCAAGCTACCAGTTTTTTAAAACAATTTTGACAAAATTACATTTTCTTAAAAAATACATTTTTCTCGTAGGATTGCAGAGAATTTGAAATAGAATGTAAATGGGAAAAGAAACACGATAATTGTTTTTATTTTATTTTTTAATTTAATGAGGATAGATGTTCCTATTTTCAGGATATTTGTCTCTCAGAGTTAACAGTTCACGTGACTCAAGAAATCCCGGCCGGGATTGAACCCGCGGTCGGGCTGGAGTTTTGAGACTCCATGACCGCGGGTTCAATCCCGGCCGGGGGTATGGTTTAACAGTTCAATTTACAATACAATTCAGGTTTATTGCAACATGATAGATTGTGGAAATAAATGGTATGAAATACCGACACAGTGGAAATATAAACACATATGCTGTATAATGTGAAACGTAGTCAATAAAGGATCACATTATACTGCATATGTGTTTACATTTCCATGATAGATTGTTTATACAGAAATGGGTGACACTTGAGAGTATGTTGAAAACTCATAGTTATGCAGGACATTTCAGGAAAGCTGAAGTCTTACTTAAGACTACCTGGAGTATACATGGAGAGGGCTTCGAGAATCAGGCCTCGTGGTGGATCAGGGTCTGATCAACCAGGCTGTTACTGCTGGCCACAAGCAAACTGATATACGAACCACAGCCCGGCTGGTCAGGTACTGACTTAGGTGCCTTTCCAGTGCCTTCTTGACTACATAATTATAAGAAATAATTAGTTGGGTGATAATATAGTAGACATAGCCCCACTCCACAAAGGGGGCAGTAAAGCAACAGCAAAGAACTACAGACCAATAGCACTAACATCCCATATCATAAAAATCTTTGAAAGGGTCCTAAGAAGCAAGATCACCACCCATCTAGAAACCCATCAGTTACACAACCCAGGGCAACATGGGTTTAGAACAGGTCGCTCCTGTCTGTCTCAACTACTGGATCACTACGACAAGGTCCTAAATGCACTAGAAGACAAAAAGAATGCAGATGTAATATATACAGACTTTGCAAAAGCCTTCGACAAGTGTGACCATGGCGTAATAGCGCACAAAATGCGCGCTAAAGGAATAACAGGAAAAGTCGGTCGATGGATCTATAATTTCCTCACTAACAGAACACAGAGAGTAGTCGTCAACAGAGTAAAGTCCGAGGCAGCTACGGTGAAAAGCTCTGTTCCACAAGGCACAGTACTAGCTCCCATCTTGTTCCTCATCCTCATATCCGACATAGACAAGGATGTCAGCCACAGCACCGTGTCTTCCTTTGCAGATGACACCCGAATCTGCATGACAGTGTCTTCCATTGCAGACACTGCAAGGCTCCAGGCGGACATCAACCAAATCTTTCAGTGGGCTGCAGAAAACAATATGAAGTTCAACGATGAGAAATTTCAATTACTCAGATATGGTAAACATGAGGAAATTAAATCTTCATCAGAGTACAAAACAAATTCTGGCCACGAAATAGAGCGAAACACCAACGTCAAAGACCTGGGAGTGATTATGTCCGAGGATCTCACCTTCAAGGACCATAACATTGTATCAATCGCATCTGCTAGAAAAATGACAGGATGGATAATGAGAACCTTCAAAACTAGGGAGGCCAAGCCCATGATGACACTCTTCAGGTCACTTGTTCTATCTAGGCTGGAATATTGCTGCACTCTAACAGCACCTTTCAAGGCAGGTGAAATTGCCGACCTAGAAAATGTACAGAGAACTTTCACGGCGCACATAACGGAGATAAAACACCTCAATTACTGGGAGCGCTTGAGGTTTCTAAACCTGTATTCCCTGGAACGCAGGAGGGAGAGATACATGATTATATACACCTGGAAAATCCTAGAGGGACTAGTACCGAACTTGCACACGAAAATCACTCACTACGAAAGCAAAAGACTTGGCAGACGATGCACCATCCCCCCAATGAAAAGCAGGGGTGTCACTAGCACGTTAAGAGACCATACAATAAGTGTCAGGGGCCCGAGACTGTTCAACTGCCTCCCAGCACACATAAGGGGGATTACCAACAGACCCCTGGCAGTCTTCAAGCTGGCACTGGACAAGCACCTAAAGTCAGTTCCTGATCAGCCGGGCTGTGGCTCGTACGTTGGTTTGCGTGCAGCCAGCAGCAACAGCCTGGTTGATCAGGCGCTGATCCACCAGGAGGCCTGGTCACAGACCGGGCCGCGGGGGCGTTGACCCCCGAAACTCTCTCCAGGTAAACTCCAGGTAAGATGACATTATACGTACTATTTTGTAATTAGATGACATTAACTGACATTATAAGTACTGTCTTTTACATTAGCTGACATAATGGAGATAAAACACCTCAATTACTGGGAGCGCTTGATGTTCCTGAACCTGTATTCCCTGGAACGCAGGCGGGAGAGATACATGATTATATACACCTGGAAAATCCTAGAGGGACTAGTACCGAACTTGCACACGAAAATCACTCACTACGAAAGCAAAAGACTTGGCAGACGATGCACCATCCCCCCAATGAAAAGCAGGGGTGTCACCAGCACGTTAAGAGACCATACAATAAGTGTCAGGGGCCCGAGACTGTTCAACTGCCTCCCAGCATACATAAGGAGTAATGGATTTAAATTAGATAAGTTTAGATTTAGAAAGGACATAGGAAAGTATTGGCTTGGAAATAGGGTAGTAGATGAGTGGAACAAACAGACCCCTGGCAGTCTTCAAGCTGGCACTGGAGAAGCACCTAAAGTCGGTTCCTGACCAGCCGGGCTGTGGCTCGTACGTTGGTTTGTGTGCAGCCAACAGTAACAGCCTGGTTGATCAGGCTCTGATCCACCAGGAGGCCTGGTCACAGACCGGGCCGCGGGGGCGTTGACCCCCGGAACTCTCTCCAGGTAAACTCCAGGTACATACTGTGCGATAAATTCCTGCTGTAATTGCCCTTACCCTAATTCCCCCACCTTTTTCCTTCAAGCTCCAGGAATAAAACAAGAAATCTGTCACAATGTACAGAATGGGTCTTTTTACAACCTCAGACACCCCCCTTACCTCTAAAGTTAGGGCACGCAGGAGCTCTACATTGCCCCCACCCATTAACTTGAAGACTCTAGCCAGCCACACCCGTACCTGCCCCAACTCCCTACAAAAATATACGGCATGAAAAGCTTTTTCCGATTCCTCACAATGTTCGCATTTCGCCTCCTTTACCAAACCAATCACACACAAAGCCTGCTTTGACGCTAAAATTCCCATTACAAACCTATAAACTAACTCCCTTACCCTCGGCATTAATCTAAGTTTCTGGAAATCATGCCAAATCGTACCCCAATCATACAAAGGGTATACCGCCACCCCTTGCATGACTTCTGGTTTCCTACTCATCTCTACCAACCTTCCCACCTTGAGCTTTTTCACCTCACCTATTACTAACATAACCTTTAGCATATTTTCACATTCCAATAAGTCCTTACCTCCCCACCATCGTCGTACATCCCTAATCACCCTCCCAACCCTCACCCCTTTTACCCCCCCCTCCCTTACGTACTTCTGTTTAACAAACATGGCCTTTACCCTCGGCCCTAGCATCAAAAGCCCTACTCCCCCTCTTCGCACATTCGTCATAACCACCTCTTTACTTAGCCATGCTCGTCCACAACCCCATATATAACGAAGCACCCTTCTCTGTATCTCCATTATCTCCTTTTCCCGTAAAGGATACACCACTGCCACGTTCCACACTTTACTATAAACCAATGAATTTATTATTATTGCCCTTAGCATTAAAGTAACATCCTTCGCTCTTAGGTTCCTAATCCGTTGTACAATTTTCTCTCCCACCAATTCCGAATTCCTCAGTCTAGCCACTTGCTCATCTGCCATATAGATAATCCCACAAATTTTCAGCTGTTCAGTCACAGCATTACCACATGTGTGCGTGTGTGTGTGTGTGTGTGTGTGTGTGTGTGTGTGTGTGTACTCACCTATTTGTACTCACCTATTTGTGGTTGCAGGGGTCGAGTCACAGCTCCTGGCCCCGCCTCTTCGCTGATTGCTACTAGGTCCTCTCTCTCCCTGCTCCATGAGCTCTATCATACCTCGCCTTAAAACTATGTATGGTTCCCGCCTCCACT